>NC_133517.1:53718000-54019000 GCF_049354715.1 Callithrix jacchus
CAAATGTCCATCAACAGTGAGTGGGTAAAGAGAATGTGGATTTTCCCGCAATGGAATATTATTTAGCCATGAACAGGAACGAAATACTGACGCATACTACGGCTCGGATGAGCACTGAACACATACTGCTAGATGAAAGACACCGGACATGAAAGTCCGTATATAGTCTGATTCCCTTCATATGAAAATCCCAGAGAAGGCCAATCCCCAGGGACAGACAGCAGATTAGGTTTCAAGCGGATGGAGAGTTCCTGTGAAAAGGTGGGGGCTTTGTTTTGGGGTGATGGAAATGGTCTGGAATTACAGAGAGGTAATGGTTGCATAACCTAATTGTACCAAAAACAACTGTGAATTATACATTTTAGAGGGGTGAATGTTAGAGATTATTTTAATGCATGAAGTGTATGTTGAGAGGGAGAGAGATGTTTAGACAAGAACCGGCTGCGTTGAGAGCAGGAATGAAAGGGAAGCGCGCCAGTCATATTATCAAGGACTTACAAAGCTGGAAGAGACATCTAGTCAATCCTAAGCAGAAATGCTTTGAGTGACAGAGCCTAATATCTCAGCCTTAAATCAAGGATTAAGTCAAGAGTAAGGCCTACACCCACGGTTAAATCTCTGTAAATACTTTTAAGTAACAAAATGGCCCTAGGGAAAGAAACTGCAGGGACCTCGGTGCTCATGATGAAGAGCAAAAGGCTGGAGCACACACATGTCAAACCTCTCGCTCTAGCAAGGATCTGCTATGTGGCCCCGGCCCGCAGAGCCGCCGGGATCATATGGGGAAGAAGACAATTCCTTCTGTTATTTCTTTAAAGTTTTTATCGTGGAAAATTTGAACACAAGCACAAGTGAACAGGATAAAGAGCCCCCAGGCGTCATTAGCAGCCTCAACAATGAGGAGCCCATGGCCAGCCTTCCGTCTCCATGTTCCATCTGTCAGAGACAAGGGAGCTTTTACAAAATCATAATCACAGCATCATTACTGGGCCTTAATATCATCAAATAATAAGGGCCCTTACATTTGTAAGACCCCCACTAAAGTTCACAAGGCGTCTGTGGGTCTATGAAACAGGAGGCAGGCTGTGCCAGTCACGGAGCCCAGACCCCACCTGGAGTCCCAGAGCTCACTGCCCCGGGATTGTCCCATGCCAGCCCTGCCCTCTGCAATCCTGAGCATGAGTTCTAGGATCTGGGACAGGAATGTGGACCCCAGAGAGGGACTCAGGGCCAGCGGGCTCCCATCTCCTCGGGCTCCTGACTCAGGATTCCTAGGAATTCCAAGTGTCTCTGAACTATGGATACCACCGGCTGCTGAAGGGCAGGAGAGAGTGCTGTCTCTGGACGGTCCAGAGATGTGGGGCAGTGGCCTGAAACGAATGGTGCCCGCCTGCCTTTCTCTCTGCTTCTCCCGCAGAGACCTGGACTGTCTCTGCCATCCCACATCTAGGGACGGTTCCTCCACCTTGAATCCTAGGGTAGGGTTACAGTATCCCTGGTTCAGCAAAGCTAATAACATTGCTGAAAATGGCTATCCTGAGCAACACTTTCTTTTTCTTTTTGAGACGGAGTTTCACTCATTGCCCAGGCTGGAGTGCAATGGCCTGATCTCGGCTCACCGCAACCTCTGCCTCCCAGGTCCAAGTGATTCTCCTGCCTCAACCTCCCTAGCATCTGGGACTACAGGTGCACATCACCACGTCCAGCTCATTTTGGTATTTTTAGTAGAGACAGGGTTTCACCTTGTTGGCCAGACTGGTCTCGAACTCCTGGCCTTAGGTGATCTGCCGGCCTCAGCCTCCCAAAGTGCTGGGATTACAGGCGTGAGCCACCATGCCCGGCCAACAACACATTTTCAATGTAGACAAAACAACTTTCTCCTGAAAGAAGATGCCATGTAAGACTTTCAGAGATCGATCCAAGATGGCCGACCACTAACAGCTCAGGATTGTAGCTCCCAGTGAAAGCCCAGAGAACGAGACGACGCCACACTTTTAGACGAATTTTCGTCACTCACCAATCAGCCGATTCCCAGTGGAGGAGCCCCACGGGTCGCCAGCACGACTCTTGTGGCCGCTGCAGTGGTTTTGCCGGCGTCTCGGCGCAGCAGCTCTTCATGCAGAGCCAACGGGACTGCTTCCCCTACTGACCGGAGTTTGGAGCTCCGGGAAGTCAGAGCCGCTTGTTGCGGACTCAAGAAGGAAGCCAGACCAGAGATTCCCGGGCAGAAGAGCACCATCAGTCTTACCGCTGCTATTTAGGCTGCCACAGTGGGTTGCTCGGATCCCAACACTGGGAATCAATAAGTCGGACGTCGACTCAGAAAACTAATTAGAAAGGCGGTTCATCTACAATGAAGGGAAAAAAACAGCCTAAGAAGGCCGAGTATACTCAAAATCAGAACCCATCAGCAACAGAACAAGCCCTGATGGAAAAGGACTCATCAGCAGCAGAACAAGCCCTGATGGAAAAGGACTCATCAGTAACGGAACAAGCCCTGATGGAAAAGGACTGTGTTCCATTATCTGAAGTAGGCTTTAAAAGGTGGATGATAAGAAACTTCTGGGAGTTAAAGGAACTTGTTCTAACCCAATGTAAAGAAACTAAGAACTTGGAAAAAAGATTAGATGAAATGTTGAAAAGAATAGACAATATAGAGAAGAATACAAATGAACTTATGGAGTTGAAAAATACAACACGAGAACTTAGTGAAACATGTACAAGCTTAAACAGCCGAATGGATCAAGCAGAAGAAAGGGTATCAGAGGTCGAAGATCAACTTAATGAAACAACACAACAAGACAAGAATAGAGAAAAAAGGATAAAAAGGAATGAGCAAAGTCTCCAAGCAATATGGGACTATGTGAAAAGACCTAATATACGCTTGATTGGTGTACCTGAATGTGACGGAGAGAATGAATTCAAGCTGGAAAATACTCTCCAGGACATTATCCAGGAAAATTTTCCTAATTTAGCAAAGCAGGACACTATTCAACCCCAGGCAATACAGAGAACACCACAAAGATATTCCTCAAGAAGACCAACCCCAAGGCACATAATCGTCAGATTCACCAAGATCGAAACGAAGGAGAAAATATTAAGGGCAGCCAGAGAGAAAGATCAAGTTACCCATAAAGGTAAGCCTATTAGGCTTACAGCAGATCTCTCAGCGGAAACCCTACAAGCTAGAAGAGAGTGGGGGCCAATATTCAATATACTTAATCAACAGAACTTTCAGCCCAGAATTTCATATCCTGCCAATTTAAGCTTTACATTTGAAGGAAAAATAAAATTTTTTAGGAACAAGCAAGTACTCAGAGATTTTATTACCACCAGGCCTGCTTTACAAGAACTTCTAAAAGAAGCACTATACACAGAAAGGAACAACCAGTATGACCCTTTCTAAAAATACACCAAAAAGTAAAGAGCATTAACATAAAGAAGAATTTTTATCAATGAAAGGACAAAATAGCCAGTTAATATCAAACGGCAGCAACCCTAAATTTAAATCGACCAAACCTCCCAATCAAAAGATACAGACAAAATCTAACAGTATATCCAAAGATATACATAGACTCAAAATAAAGGGTTGGAAAAAAAAAAAAACGTACCAACCAAATGGAGAGCAAAAATAAATAAATAAGCAGGAGTTGCAATTTTCACATTTGACAAAATAGATTTCAAAGCTACAAGGATACAAGGATAAAAGGATTAATGTAATAATAAGAGATCTTAACACCCAGATACATAAGACCCATAATGAGATTTAGATTCAACGAGACAGAAAATTGATAACGATATCCGGGACTGGAACTAAGATCCAGAACAAATAAACTCAATAGGGCTCTCCATTTTAAACACACAAAATATTCATTATCCACAAAATCTAATGATATATCTAAAGATATACAAAGACTCAAAACAAGGGGATGGAAAAAAGCTCACCAACCAAATGGAGAGCAAAAATAAATAAATAAAAAGCAGGAGTTGCAATTCTCACACTTAATAAAATAGATTTCAAAGCTACAAGGATGCAAGGGTAAAAGGATTAATACAACAATAAGAGATCTTAACACCCAGATACATAAGACACATAATGAGATTTAGATTCAACGAGACAACAAATTGATAAGATATCCAGGACTTGAACTCAGAACCAGAACAAATAAACACAACAGAGGTCTCCATTTTAAACACATAAAATATGCATTAACCACTTTAAACACTCAAAATATTGATCGGCCATTATTGAAACCCATTTTAGGAATGAAGTAATATTCCTTTTTCCCTCTTTTTCTTTTTTTCCCCTTCTTTTTCTCTTTTTCCCTAAAAAAAAAAAAGACTTTCATAGCTGGAGAGAAGCCGATGTTTGGCTTCAGTGTCAAAGGGTGGGAAGACCACCTGAGGCCAGATGTTTGAGACCAGCCTGGGCAGCAGGGTGAGACTCTGACTCCACAGAAAAATACAAAAATTAGCTGGGCACAGTGGGTCACGCCTGTAATCCCAGCACTTTGGGAGGCCAAGGTGGGTGGAACGTGAGGTCAAGAGATCGAGACCATCCTGGTCAACATGGTGAAACCCCATCTCTACTAAAAATACAAAAATTAGCTGGGCATGGTGGCACGTGCCTATAATCCCAGCTACTCGGGAGGCTGAGGCAGGAGAATTGCCTGAACCCAGGAGGTGGAGGTTGTGGTGAGCTGAGATCACACCATTGCACTCCAGCCTGGGTAACAAGAGCGAAACTCCGTCTCAAATAAAAAAAAAACAAAAACAAAAAAAAGAAAAATACAAAAATTAGCTGTGTGTGGCAGCGTATTCCTGTAGTCTCAGCTGCTTGGGCAGCTGAGGCAGGAGAATTGCTTGATCCCGGGAGGCTGAGACTGCAGTGAGCTGTGATCAGCATTGCACTCCAGCCTGGGCGACAGAGTGAGACCCTACCTCTTAAAACAAAAAAAAAGGCCAGGCACAGTGGCTCACACCTGTAATCCCAGGACTTTGAGAGGCTGAGGCAGGTGGAGTAGAGATGGCGAAACCGCGTCTCTACTAAAAATACAAAAATGAAGCGGGCGTGGTGGCGCGCACCTGTAGTCCCAGACACTCGGGAGGCTGAGGCAGGAGAATCACCTGGACCTGGGAGGCGGAGGTTGCAGTAAGCCGAGATTCCACCAGTGCACTCCGGCCTGGCGACAGAGCGAGTCTCTGTCCCCCCAAAAAAGAAAGAAGTGATACACTGGCGCGGTTGTCACCTCATGGGATTCTTGTTGTTAGAGATTATTTAATGTGTTTTGGTCAGAGGACCGTCTATGTGATATTGATCATTTGGGTTATTTCCAAATGTGGAAATATCTGTGGCCTGACAAAGGGGCGGAAGTGTCCCACAGGGTCAAAAATAAAGAAAGATGGGTGAGCCGCGAGCGCCTCTGCATTTGCGTCTCTCTGGCGTCCATGAGGCCAGCTCTGCAAGCTGGGGCCTGCTGTCCCTGTGGTGGGCAGGCGTCCAAGATCGCCACTTGGAACCCACCGGTTGCCTGGTGCTGTTTGCTCCTTTTCCCGGGGGTCCGGCGTCTCCCGAAGTGTCTGGAGAGCTTTCGTCTTATCCCGCAGCCTCTATGCACTCTGCTTGCATTTATCGCTTTGCACTGGACGCACCTGCTGGCCTGCTGAGCGAGGCCTGCCCGTCCGCTCTGACCTTGGCTGCCTGGGGCTCGGACAAGCTTGTCCTGCTCTTGTCAGCTGCATCCAAGCCGCCTGCTCCTCAGGGCCCCCTCGCCGGCCCTCAGCCCGGAGCAGTGTGTGTGGGGCTGCACTTTTTCCTGTCCCCTCCTCAGTCTCGGGGCTGTGGCCCCCCATACACCCGTCTGTTTCCTTTCTCATTTCTTCTTCCTGACCCCTCCTCATGTTCACACCATAGGAGGGCCTGGAGGCCTGAGGCCATTGTTCTCACGATGGGCTCATGTTTAAGAGACAGCTGGATGGCCAGGGAAAAAGGCCTAAGATCAGGGATGGGGGTCTAAGGACAGGGCGAAGGTCTGAGGTGGGGAGGGAGGTCTGAGGTGGGAGGGAGGCCTGAGGTGGGAGGGAGGCCTGAGGTGGGAGGGAGGTCTGAGGTGGGGAGGGAGGTCTGAGGTGGGGGGGAGGTCTGAGGTGGTGGGGGATGTCTGAGGTGGGAGGGAGGTCTGAGGTGGGGAGGGAGGTCTGAGGTGGGGAGGGAGGTCTGAGGTGGGAGGGAGGTCTCAGGTGGGAGGGAGGTCTGAGGTGGTGGGGGAGGTCTGAGGTGGGAAGGAGGTCTGAGATGGTGGTGGAGGTCTGAGGTAGGAAGGAGGTCTGAGGTGGGAGGGAGGCCTGAGGTGGGGAGGGAGGTCTGAGGTGGGGGGGAGGCCTGAGGTGGGAGGGATGTCTGAGGTGGGAGGGAGGTCTGAGGTGGGGGGGAGGTCTGAGGTGGGAGGGAGGTCTGAGGTGGGAGGGATGTCTGAGGTAGGGAGGGAGGTCTGAGGTGGGAGGGATGTCTGAGGTGGGGGGGAGGTCTGAGGTGGGGAGGGAGGTCTAATGTCGGGGGAGGAGGTCTGAGGCCCACAGTTCTTTCCTCCTGTGCTTCGGAACAAGGCAGTTACCCTCACGTAGCCAGGGCTGCAGCCTAGACATCTGATGCCCTCATGACTCCCCTTTTAGGAGTTTCTCTTTCTATCCCAACGTTTTTACAATTTTCCTCCTTCCTCTGACGCTTCTGGGTCACAGGGCAGGGTTTTCAGGGTCTCCCCTGTTGCGTCCCTGACCCCTGACCCTTTCTGTGCGAGATTTTCCCTGTCACCCCAACTCTGGGAACCCGAGTCCACAGCTCCTGGGCCTCCTCTCACCTCCATCCTCCAGATCATTGGCATTTTCTTGTATATTTTTGGTAACCATTTCCTTCTCAGCCACCACCAAGGCCCTAGCCTGACCCCTATGCTGTGCGCCTGGCCTGTGTCCCCCCACAACAGGCTCAGTTCTTTTCCTAAACAAATTCTCGCCCTGGCTTCTGGCCCCAGCCACGCCCTCGGCAGGAGGTGAAGGGACGGGTGACCTCGGCAGGAGGTGAAGGGACGGGTGACCGTCCACAGGAGTTGTAGGGATGGGTGACCTCGGCAGGAGGCGAAGGGACGGGTGACCTCAGCAGGAGGTGAAGGGACAGGTGACCTCGACAGGAGGCGAAGGGACGGGTGACCTCGGCAGGAGGTGAAGGGATGGGTGACCGTCCGCAGGAGTTGTAGGGATGGGTGACCTCCGCAGGAGGCAAAGGGACGGGTGACCTCGGCAGGAGGCGAAGGGACAGGTGACCTTGGCAGGTGGTGAAGGGATGGATGACCTCCACAGGTGAGGCCAGGGAGCAGCAAGTGCAGAGCCCACCCGCCCACACCTCCCCACACCCACACCTTCTCCTCTGGGGACCTCACTGGGTGGTTTCTGGAGTCTACGCCCCTTCTTGATCGGGGAGTTTCTCCAGGGCTGATTTGAGGGTGGGCCAGTAGGTGTGGCTTCTTGGGCGGGAGGTTTGCTAACATCTGCTGGCTGCTCCCTGGCTGGTGTGGTGTGGAGGGAGGAAAGTAGTTCAGAGCAGTGGAACCCGGGCATCCTGGGGCCCAGCCGGCTCCTCGGTTGGGGGAGGACAGAGCCTGCCTCAGGCGAGGAATGGAGTGTGGACTCGAGTGCTTCTGGGGTGACGAGGGGGAAGGAGTGAAAGGTGGATGCCAGGATGTCAGGAGGGGCCTGGTGGCACAGCCTGTCTGAACACAGGGGACATGGGAGACACCGCCCACCACAGCTCTGTGCTGCAGCAGAGATCACAGCCCCAACATGGCCCCCGCTGCCAGAGATGAGGGAGCTTTCGGAGGTAGTGGGGCCATGGGACTGTGCTGGGCTGGTGAGCTGTGGGGGGTGCAACGGCAGTGGACGGCGGCCCTGGGGCCTCGCCTGCTTGGCCTAGGAGCCAAGGACAGGCCAGAGGCGGCCAGGATTAGGCACAGACCAGGCCGCAAGTCGAGCGAGGCTGGGTCTTTCCCAACTGGTTCAGGGCCCACGGCTCATGAGCCTCGCACAGCGCTTGAAACCAGGCATCCAGCCCCTGAGGAAGGAACGTGGCCAGTGGCTGTGCTTAGGCGGCAGTCAGAGATGCAGGAGGACCGCGCCGGGTGCTGGAGTAGACGCAGCTGTGAGGGGCCCACCAGGGCTGTGGGAGGCAGGGCCTTCCTGGAGGCTGCCGACCCCCTTCCCACAGGAGGTTCCAGGCCTGGAAATGGACTCTACGTGGGACTCCTGGAGCCCACCATCAGCTCGCTCCTCCTGGGACACGGCGGAGTCTGGGCCAGCCCCAGCTGCAGCCCCCAGGTCCTGAGCGACACCAGTGCCGGTGCTATGTCTGTCCTTTCCTGCTCAGCACCCCCAAGCCCACCCCTCAGGCAACCCTGTACCTATGCTCAGATTCACCTGAAAACGGAGCACCTGCCCTGGCGTGGCAGTGGTCTCCGTGTCCTCTGCTGAGACTGGACTCCCAGTCCTTAAGGGCATCTGGTTGCAGGAGGGAATGCAGGGTCCTCAAGAGGGCAGCGGCAGGGATGGCAAATGGGGCCCCTCCCATTTCCACACCTTAACCCCGGGCCCATGCATTCTATTGGGGAGGAGATGCCGAGGACGCCTTGCTTATGGGTTTGGCACCCCGGAGCGCAGTGCCCAGCTCCACAGCCCTTGGCCACCAGCTGCCCCTTGAGCATGACTCCGCAGGGCATTTCCACCACCTAAGGGCCGCAGCTCTGGTGCTGCCATGCAGATCACCACGGAGAACACACATGGAGGCCGGGGCCAGCGTGCCAGCAACAGCCGAGGTGAGAGGCGGCTCCGACGTGCAGACTCACGGTGCCGCCGAGGAGCGGATGTGCAGGGCTCCAGCCCTCCATGTGTCCCAGCCGCACAGGCACATTTACTCAGACGCGGCTCAGCCAAACGTTAACCGCCAGGAACTCGGGGTGTCCTCCAGCGTTGCCCTCGGCCCTCTGAAGCCACACAAGGCCTCTTAGATTCTGTAACTGCAGTCATACACCTGGCGCCACCTTGGAGCAGACACAGGTGGGCAAGAAGTGAACTGTGCCATCTTCACAGCTGAGGTCCATTTTCATTTGCGCGACCTCAGACTCTTGGGCTCAGCCAGCGGGTTCCCTCTCCTGGGGGCTTGTCTCAGGCGGTGGCTGCTTCGGCATGCAGGGGTTGGAACACATCCAGGCCCTGCCCTCCGCCTCTCCCTCCCCAGCGTCTGCTGAGACGCACTCACCCCCTCCCAGGCCCTGCCCTGATAAATCTCCCAGCACACGCTGCCCCAGATCCCGGCAGTGGTATTTCTGGGGAACCACTCCTTCCCCACCCTCAGTCCGTGGCTCAGCTGGGCCAACCCCACCCCCTGCTCCAGGCCCCAAGATGGCTCAGGTGGACCTGTCTCCTGCAGCTGCCTCAAGCAAGGACCACAAAGTGGGGGGTCAAACAGCAGAGAGGTACTGCTTCGACATTCTGGAGCCTGAGATGAGGGTGTTGGCAGGGCGTGCTCCTCTGCAACTCTGCGGACCTCTCCCTACTTCATCAGCTCTGGCTGATGAAGTCCTGGGCCTGCGGCGACAGCGCTTCAGCCTCTGCCTCCGTCACCTCTCGAGTCCTCACAGGGCGGCGTTTTCTTGTAAGGACACCACTCCATTAGGAGTGGGACCCACCCTGGTGACCTCATCTTTACTGATTACGTCGGCAAATGCTCTATTTCCAAGTAAGGTCGCTTTCCCAGGTACTAGGATGAGGACCTCAGCATGTCTTTTTGCGGGGCACGGTTCAGCTCAGGATAGCAGGCCATTCGATGATGTGCTTTTTCTAGAATTTCGGGAGAGAGGCTCGTGGGCTTTCTCTGTCTGGTTGGCTTCGTGCTGGCCTGGCCCTGCAGATCCTGGCGCTCCGGGCTCCCCAGGCCGGAGCTGCAACCTGATGCTACATGACCCCAACCCCCACCCCATCAGTGCTACCAGCTGAGGTGCCTTTTTATTTTCTGTTTTTAAAGACAGTTTGAGCTGGGTGCTGTGGCTCACACCTCTATTCCCAGCACTTTGGGAGGCCAAGGCAGGTGGATCACCTGAGGTCAGGAGTTCGAGACCAGCTTGACCAACAGAAAGAAACCCCATTTCTCTGAAAGATACAAAATTAGTTGGGCGTGGTGGCAGGCACCTGTAATCCCAGCTACTCGGGAGGCTGAGGCAGGAGAATTGCTTGAACCCGGGAGGCAGAGGTTGCAGTGAGCCGAGACTGTGCCATTGTACTCCAGCCTGGGTAACAAGAGCAAAACTCCCTCTCAAAAAAAAAAAAAAAAAGACAGTTTGAGTTGGGTTTCTGGGGATTGGCTGGAGTCTTGGCTTCACTCATCACTCCAAGGAGCCTCAGGGCCTGGGACCTGCCATGTGGCCACTTCACCAGCTCTGGGAGGGGCCCAGGAGCTCCGCCCAGCTGGGATGGGGGTGCAGGCCCCTCAGATCAGAGTACCCCAACTCTCTGGGCTTTTCTGTCACAGACACCGAGCTGGTCAGTGTGGAAACAGTTATTTTTAGGCCGGGCGTGGTGGCTCAAGCCTGTAATCCCAGCACTTTGGGAGGCCGAGGCGGGTGGATCACAAGGTCAAGAGATCGAGACCATCCTGGTCAACATGGTGAAACCCCGTCTCTACTAAATATACAAAAAATTAGCTGGGCACGGTGGCGCATGCCTGTAATCCCAGCTACTCAGGAGGCTGAGGCAGGAGAATTGCCTGAACCCAGGAGGCGGAGGTTGCGGTGAGTCGAGATCGCGCCATTGCCCTCCAGCCTGGGTAACAAGAGCGAAACTCCGTCTCAAAAAAAAAAAAAAGTTATTCTTGCCATAATTTTTTTCCTAGTGACTCTTTGGATCTTGCAAAGAAAAGTCACTCCTTATCTCAACTGACACCCCCACTCCCATCAACCCAGGTCTCTGCTGGAGTCGGCCCTCCCTGGGACCCCTCCCTGTGCCAGCCCCTTCCTCCCAGGGGCTCAAAGCTCCCCTGAGAGGAGAAGAACCTCAGTGCCTGCCTGCTGTGCCCATTCGGCCCCTTGTCCTGGGCAAGAGGGGAAGCAGGAGTCCTAGCCCCAGACCCTCCACCCTGCCCCCTCCAGCACCTGTGCCTCCTGCCTCGGCAGACCCCCCAGACCCTGGCGCTGCTCCAGGCCCCATGAGCACATCAGTGTGTCTGTGGTCCACAGCTGCTGTCAGGCACACACAGAGTGTCCACTGGGAGGTCCCTAGGGCTGAGGCTGGGCCAGGGCTGGGGCTGGTCTGGGCTGCGTCTTTGGCGGTGGTCATTTGTGCCTGCCCTCAGGCCATGCACACAGGGTCCTCCTGGGCCTGCATCTGAGCTGGTGCTGGGGCTGCAATGCCCTGAGGGCAGAGAGCTGCAGTGCAGGTGGGGCCAGACCTCCATCCCCAGCCCAGGCCCGGGGCATGAAGCCAGGGAGGAGGGGTATTGGGAGAGGATGTCAGCTTGAATGGGCAAGGAGAGGACAGGAAGAAGGGAGGTTGTGGTAGACAGGTGGCCTGCGTGCAGGTCCCGTGGCAGCAGCCAGGATAAGCCCCAAGCTACAGGGCCATGGGCCCAGCAAGGCAGCTGCTTCTGTGTGTAGGGGCAGGCATGGAGGGCAGGGCCCTCCTGTGATGAGGAAGCCTCCCTGTGGAAAGGGACCCTGTGGCCAGCTGAACTGCCAGGAGCTGGATGTACCTGAAACTCGGAGAGTGGCTGTCAGAGCCCCTGGGGGGTCGGGGTGGCCGTCGTGCCTCAGGGGTCCTGCCGGGTGGGCTCAGCCCAGACCCTGCCCCAGGTGCCAGGCAGGAGAGGCTAGAGGCTACCCTGGCCTCAGTCCTGTGGCCAGCCCCATGGAGGCTCTAACAGAGACCCCACGCGCCCTGCCTGGCTGAGGAGGCGACCCAGGGTGTCAGGACCTTGGGCGCCTGCCCCGCCTCCCCAGGGGAGAAGGGGAGGGGTCATCAGGCCTGACTGACCCAGGCAATGGTGCCTCCCTGGCAGCTGTGCTGGGATGCCCTCCACAGCTCCTGTGGGGCTCACATACTTGGTACCCCTGGGCCTGGGGGTGGGGGTGTCAGTGGGCAGTGTGGGCCATCCAAGGCTGCGGGCCAGAGCAGCCCCTCCCGGGAGAGGCGTCCACCACCCATCCACCCACATCGTGTGCGGCCCGCCCAGCCTGCCTACTCACCCCACCCAGCATTTTCTGATGGAAAGTTCCGCAGGCAACAGCAGCATAAACCCTGTGAAGAAGACGTGCCTGGGCAGGGGTGGGCCTGGGCCCCACAGGCTGGGCAGGCGCTGGCCTCCAGCCCCAGGGACTCCCAGTCTCTGTCCAGGCTGCCTGGAGGCTGAGTCCCTGCTCTCCTTCCTTTCTCCCCGGGGGCAGCACAGTGGCGGGCACAGGGGGTCCTTGGCCTGTGCACCCAATATACAATCCTCTCCTCGGTAGAGGCCAGTGTTGAGGAAGGACTCAATGGTGGGAGGAGCGCCTGCACTGGTGTCTGCTGACCAGCTGACCATAGACACAGCCTGCACCTGCAGGGACCGGGGCACCCACCCCTGCACTGGAAAGTCACCCCCGCCATTGTCAGGCCTGGGAGAGGGGGCTCCAGGCTGAGGAGGGGCAGGTTCATTCCAGGCCTGGGTGGGGGTGGGAAAGGCGTGGCCACAGGGTGGAGGTTCCTGGAATCGAGACCAGCCAGTCTGGGGTGGTGGGAAGTCTTGAATAGGGGCTGTCAGGGCCCTGGGGGTTGGGCAGCTGGGGAATGGAGAGACCATGAGGGTGTGGGTGAGGAGAGAGGGGTTCTTGCGGTCTGCATAGCTGCAGAGGAGGAGGTGGGAGAGCCCACCTGTAGTTCCTCAGTCCCTGGCCCACAGGAATGTGAGCAGTGCCCCCATTTCCCCAGCCCCCAGATCCTCCCAGGGCAGGCCTGGAACCCACCACCAGCAATCCCTCCCTCTGGCCGTCTGCCCAGCAGGGGAGCTCAGTCCGGGTGGGCTGGATGGGTGGGCCCCGGGGGCAGCAAGCTCCTCCAACCCTGGCCCATCCACCTCCCCTGAGGGGCAGGGAACTCAGGGGCAGGGTGAAAAGCCCCTTCCCAGCCCCTCCTGCTCACATGGTTGGGGCCAGGCCCTGGTTTCCCTGGAAGCAAACGGCTGTCAGGAGGCAGGGTAGGGAGGAGAGCGAGGCACCGGCCTGCATCTGGCAGCTGGACTGGCCAAGCTTCGGCCGGGAGGGAAGGCTGGGGCAGGGACATTGGCAAAGGTGGAGCTGACCCCTGGGCTTTGGGCTCCCTGCTGCCCCCAGGCCTGCTGTAGCGGTGGCCACAGAGAGTAAGTCTAAGGACGAGATACCAGCCCCAGCCTTGAGCACAGGGCTGAGGGGCTGGCAGGCCCGGCAGCCTTCTAGGTCCTTTCAGGTCCCCTTGCCCCTCAGAGCTCACCATGGGAAACCCAGCCTCATGGTGGGGCTGCCTGGGGCTGAGAGGAGCCACACAGGGGCTAGGCCCCAAGTCCAGGGAGTCTCTGCCTCCGTTGGTGTTCTGGGGAGCTCCTGGGCCTGGTGGATCCCCCATGCCATTGACGTGACAGAGGGTGGTGATGGAGATGGTGGTAACAGAGGCCGTGAAGCTGGAGCCTGGCGAGGGAGAAGGGCAGCCGGCTCTGGCAAGGCAGCAGCAGCTGGGGTAGGGGTCAGGGCAGCCCCTGGGGCCAAGCCATTCCTCCTGCAGGTGTCCCCGGGGTCCCTGGATGCCCTTCAAAGCTGGCCAGACGGTATGGAGGAGCTCAGGCCTGGCAGGAGTCTCTGTCCCTCATGCTGTGGCAGCCAGCACCCAGCTGCAGGAGCATGAGGTGTAGGGCTGGGTGGCAACACCTTTGGGACCCCCATGTCCTCCTCTGAATCTCAGTGGAGGACTGAATCTCAGTGGCTGAAGCCACTGATGCCTAATGATGCCACTGGGCGTCAGGTCACAGCCGACCCTCCCTGGGGGGTGGGCAGATGGCAGATGCTGGTGGAAGATGTGGCTCTTGTCCCCATGGCCAGTGACCCCTGAGAAGGGCAGTGGTGGGAGGGCTGGACAGAGGCCACCAGCCCCCTGTGCTCAGCTAACCCCCATGTCCCAGCAGCTGCTCCTGTGCCTGCTGTGGGTGAGGGCACCACAGGTGGGTAGAGGCTGCAGGAAGACAGGAGCCCCTCAGAGCTGCATGCACAGTAGGGCTGCCTGGAGCAGCAGGCAGAGGCCAGGTGAGGGGGCATGAGTAGGGAGGGCACCATCGCAGGGAGGGCACCAGTGGCTGCCTGGTCATGGTCCCCAGGTTGAGGCTCCTGGAGCAGCTTGTCCTGGCAGCACAAAGCTTTGGAGTGGCCACCATGCTCTTCTGGCTGTGCCGTGGCAGGGCAGCTGGAGCCTGAGGGCTAGGAGGGGCCATGCAGTGCCTGCAGGTAGATTCAGGCCCAGGGAGGGCTGCAGGCTGGCCCAGGGCTCCACAGCACATGTCCCCAGCACACATGTGCCCCAGCACCTGTCTGCAGCATGTGCGTGGTGGGGCTGTGGCATGGGCCAAGGATTTGAAGGTCCTAGAGACTGGCTGGAGGCTAACGGAGCTGCTCATGGGTAAGGGGGCCCTCAGCCTGGCTGGTTGGCCCCCCAAGGAGTCCTGAGTGCTCTCAGAAAGGCCCCTCCACAGCCCATCCCCCGCCATTCCTTGGGGTGCCATCCTGGTTCAGATGTCTGTGATGTTGCCCCAGGAGAAATGTCCCCAAAGTCCCCAGTCTAAGGCCCATGTACCTGCCCAGACCCCTGACCCCTTTCCCTTGCCCCTGGTTCGACACAGGGTGAAGCTCAGCTGGTGGGGCAGCCACCACAGGGGCACCAGGACTAGGTGAAGCTGACCAGGGATGGCACTGCCTGAGCTCAGTGGGAGCAGCTGCATGCCCAGAGGTCTTCTGAGCCATCATCCCCAGCAGGCCTGGAGGCCCAGCGGAAGCAGCCTCTGAATGTCAAGGACTCATGAACCAGAAGTGGGTATTTGCACCCACCTGGCCAACCCCAGAGGAAGGGTTTCCACCCTGCCTGTGCCCTTTGGGGAGGCTGCAGTTCACAGTCCCGAGGAGCAGGGATGGCTAGGAGTGCCCGAGGGCTTTCAATCCCCAGGCCACACTGCCCAGGATGACGCTAGCTTTCCCCCAGCTGAGGGCCCGGCTGGCCAGTATGGCACGGGGGCAGAGGCAGCTGCCCACCCCGTGGTGGCCCGAGAACAGCACCTCCTACCAGGTGGCCCCGGGGCTGCTGGGTCAGGCTCTGGAGGGTCCCAGGCCCAAAGCTGGCAGTCAGGTGGCACTGTCTCTCCCCAGCTGTGCTTTAGGCAGAGGAGGAATCCTGGGGGAACGCTGGTCAGAGCCTCAGCAGCCGGACATGGGGATGAAGGCCACACGGGAGCCAGGCCACAAACCTGCTGGGGCCTGGGGGGCTGGAGGAGGGGCTTTGGCCAGAAGGCTGCTGCGCCCCAGTCTTGCAGGTGCCTGGGAGGACTGAAGGAGGGAGGAGGTTACCCCGGAGTCCCTGAGGAGAGGAGAGGTGACCACGGGCAGGCTAGACAACCTGGGGCCTCTGAGCTGCTGGGAGGGGCCTAGCCAGAGGACACCCACTCTTTTGGGAAAAGAGCATACAGCAGGGGTGAAGGGAGGCAGGGCAGGCGGTGGGGCGGGGAGTTCTGGTGCTGATTTCACCGCTTGGTTGTCACCCTTCCAACAATCGGAGCCCCCGCGTGACTGTGCCGCTCTCCCATGGGCTCAGAGCTGGAGGTGCAGGTGGCCTTGGCTCCCTCGAAGGTGGGTCTCAGGGCCAGCGCCTCTCAGAACAGCACTGCCAGCCTCTAAGCTGTGTTGGGGGAGGGCATAGCGGGCCCAGGTACCTGGGCATGCCTTCTACCTTTTCTAGCAAGTAGAATTCCCAGTTAAGCCGGTGGCATTGCCATGTATGACTTCCATGTATGTGGCGATTGGAAACATTTACATCTGGAGCAAGACAGGAAAAACATTTAACTCTGAGGTCAAGGTTGGAGCCTCCTGTCCTGTGCTTAGCAAGCTCAAGACCCAAAGTGGGCTATGCCCGGCTCTGCCTTCCTCCCCTTCCTCTCCCCTCTTCCTCCGCCCTCCCTCCCCCTCCCACCCTTTCAATAAAATGGGAGAAGCAGGGCTTGCATGAGGCAGCCTCAGGGTTTGCCTCCCACCCGGACCCTGCAGCCCCCTCTGCCCTTGCTCTCCCTGGCTTATTTCCCTGGCTTGGGGACTGTGAATTTCCTGGGGCTTCTGTAATCAACCATCACCAGTGGGGTGGCTCTAACAACAGTCACGTGTGGACCCTGAGCTCTCCAGGCCAAAGTCTAATCTGGAAAGGGGGGCAGGGCCATTTTCCTTGTGAGGCAAGGCCTGACTCCAGGCCCCACGGTGTCTTCCCTCCACATCTGCACAGCGTCTTCCTCTCTGCAGTCTGCGTTTGTGTCCAATGCCCCGTCTGAAAGCATGCCCACTCCAGCATGACCGCCTCCCAACTCACCGCTTCTGCAGCAACCCTGCTTCCTAGCAAGCTCACGTTCCCGAGGGATCTGGAGTCAGGCCCTTCCTCTCCTGGCCCTGACTGAGCCCTCCGGGGCCCTGGCAGGCAGAGGCTGTACTCCTCACATCAGCTGGCCTCCGAGGCCTGGGCAGCCAGGGCCATCACCCTTGCTGAAGGGGGACAGGGGGTCAGTGCGAGGCACAGCAAGGAGGGTGTAGAGAAAGAGAATTCAGGATGTGGGGGGTTCTCAGGGGGACAGCGACAGCAGGCCTCCGACTCCCAGCCCAGCCCTTCCCCCGCCCTGGAGGCAGGTGTGTCACCAGGCTCCTCTGACGGCAGGTGTCCCCTGAGAGCCATTGGGAGAGCAGCCCATGTGTTTGCTATGAGGGCACCTAGCCTGAGAGGAAGGCCTCCCACCCCCTGTACCCCAGCCTGCAGTTGGAGCTTCGGGCTGCTATGTCCAGGCCCTTGGTGGAGAGGTCAGTCTGCTGCTCAGCTCCGTCCCACCCACTCCCGCAGGGCCCTCTGTCCTTCCTGCGTCTGCCCTGTCTCCTCTCTGGGCCATGTGCCCTGGAGGGAACCCTAGAGGGGGACTCCATGCTCCCAGGTGCTTTATGGAGCTGTGGCAGGCACTCCTGTTTGGGCTGAGCCAGGCCAGGACCCGAGGGACCAACAGGGATCCTGGCCAGAGGCTCCAGCCAGCACAGTGCCTCCACGGACCAGCCCAGGGGCAGTGCTCTTGGGGCTCTGCCCTCTGAGAGCCTCCCTGACCTGCAGGGGGAAGCTAGGTGCCTGTGCCAGGTAGAGGTGGGTAGAGCTGTGGGCAGTACTGGGTATTGGGGCCATCTCGCACCTCCTGACATCCTCCCTGATGCCCTTCCCTGCTGTGTAGGTGCTGTAGGCCCAGGTCTGGGGGCTGGAGGAGTGACCAGTGGCCCCTGAGGAGGTGGTAGCTCCCAGAAGCCCTGACCGGGAGTGGCCCAGGAACTGGAGAGTCAGGGAGGCACCCAGGTTTTCCCCAGAGGTGTCCCCAGAGGTCACTGGACTGGAGGACTCCATGGGGCGGGGGATCTGGAGTCACAGGAAAGTCAGAGCCGAGGGAGAGGAGCGGGGGACAGATGCCAATGGGTGCACCCAGCAGGGCCCACTCTGCGCCGCCTGCCTCCACGAGATGGGTGGGAGCAGCAGGCACGTGGCCCATCCCTGGGCACTTGAGCAGGCTCGGCCTGGCCAGCCTCACGCCCCATTCTTGCAACGAGGGGCTGGCATACACCCAGGTTCTATGGCCTGGCAGGGACCTGGCCTGCAATGGCTCAGCAGAGGGAAGAAGTGGCTCCGGGTGCGCTCCAAGCCACAGGCCACAGCCAGCCCCACCACGCTTCCCAACAAGACTGCACAGTGTCCAGGCATCCACTGAGCAGGGCTGGGGATGGATGAGGTTGGTGTGGCTATGCCTTGGGGGAATGTGGGCCCCACCAGAGCTCTGCTGCCATCAGGGCTCCCAGCAGCCAGCAACAGCCACGCCACATGGCCAGTGTGGTGGATGTGGACAGGGTCCAGGCAGCCTGGGTGAGCAGGTGTGAGTGTGGGCCTGATGGGTGGGTGAGAGCCCAGCCAGGGCAGCGGTCCTGAGCAACCTTACCCCTGAAGGCCTGACCCCTCCCTCCTGTGTCTGTGTGGGCATCTACAAGTGCCCTCATAGTGTGCATTGTAGGTAGCTAGGTGGCTCTAGATGAGTTTCTGGTCAAGAATGACCCAGGTAGAGGTGAGGGCTGGGGCTTGCGGGAAGGGGGCACTTGTAGGGGGTGAGGAGCACCTGAGCCCTCAGGACCTCCAGGACTAGTGGATAGAGGAGGAGGAGCCTTGGGGACAGAGGAGGAGGGGCCTTGGGAACACAGGAGGAGGGGTCTTGGGCCCTGTCCTTCCCTGGCCCTGCCCACCTGGGATCTCAGGGCAGCCAAGGAGAGGGCTCGACAGAAGATCCATGGAAGATTCCCATAAGGCTGAGGCTGCCCCCAGGCCAGCCCCCGAGGCTGTGAGCCTCCATGCCCAGCATCTCCATCAGGCCCCAGCTTTGGAAGGTGGGTGCCAGAATGGGCTTCAGAGACAGGGTCAGGTACTCCCAGGGTGACAGGGGGCATTCTCTGAGCCCGGATGGAGGGGGTGAGGCCTGGCACTGCTGCCACACAGGACACAGAGACCCCAGGTCTTACAACCTCATGGGGGATGAGGGGTCCGCCAAGGAGAGCCTCGAAAACCCCTGGACCCAGCAGACAGAGGACGCGAACCCGTGTTCCAGGGGGCTGAGCAGACAAGAGCGGCGTCGGGGCTGGAGGCAGCGACACCAGCCGCATGGCAAGCAAGTAAGTGGCCTGTGGGGAGGCAGCCGCTGCTGGGGCCAGTCCACGCTTCCCTCCAAATGCCTTTCTTTAAAAAAAAAAAAAAAAAAAAAAAAAGCTGTTCTGAAGCGCGCAGGACGCCCCGACCTGCGGCCCGTTCCTCGGCGGTGACCACCTGCCGGGGCGGGGAAAGGAAGGAGTCCTGGCGGCGGGGCCCTGGCTCCTGCCCGGCCGCGCGGGGTTTTCGGCCCCCGCCCGCCCCACCCCGCGTCGGGACCCACCCCGCATCGGGACCCACCCCGCGTCGGGACCCACCCCGCGTCGGGACCCACCTGGACGCCGCCCTCGACGGGGCGGGGCCTGCGCGGCTTGAAATGCGGGCGGCGCGGGCGGCGGGTCACTGCGGACGCCACGGCGAGCGGGCAGGTGCGTCAGGTGCGGGCAGGTGCGGCAGGTGCGGGGTGGGCACGGGGAATCCCAGACTCCCGCGGGAGCCGTATGCCGAGGCCGGGGTGGGGGCGCGGCTTGGGCTCCAGGGGACCAGCAGGCGCCCAGCCTTGGGCGTTTGAGCTCGGAGGCCCCTCTCTGAGTCCCGGGCGCCCGCCCCGACCCGTCCTGGGAGAGGCGGCCACGGGTGGGGGATCTCATGGGCCCAGCGGTTTCCTGGCAGCGAGCGCTGGTCCGGGCAGGCTCTGCAGGGTGGGGAACGCCCAGGCCAGGAGGCAGCTAGGCCGACACATTGAGAGGGGTGGCTCCTGGCAACATTGCCGGAGGGAGGCGTCACTCACCCGGGGGAGCTGCCTGCATTGGGTGAGCAGTCCCTGGGTGGCCCCTGCGGTCAGGCCAGTGGTCACGGGTTGCCTGGAGACCCCTGGGAGGCGGAGGCAGGAAGGGTCCTGCTTGGCTCCAGGGCTCTGCTTCCCTGCTCCTCCACCCGGCTGCCCTGTACCAAGCTTGTTATTGGGGTCTGATCTCTGACTGTGGTGCAGGATGCAGGTGGGTGGTGTCTTCCCAAAAGGGCACAGACCCGGGCAGAGGCCAAGGCTGCCGCCTCCTGTGTGGGCCAGGCAGGGTCTGTCCTGACCCAGCTCAGGCAGGCAGCTGCAGCCGCCCTTGTCCCAGGCTGCAACGGGGACCTGCTGGGCAGTCTGGTGACAGACAGTGACCTCTCCCAAGAGGTGCAGACCCCCCTTCCTCAGGAATGGCCCTCCATCACAGGTGCCTGGGGGCCACCTGAGGTGGGGAATCTGCAGGAGTGGTCTTTTGTGCCTCAGACTCTGGGGAAATCTGCTCAACCTCCTCCCCACCCCATCACTCCCCATGCTCACCTGGGCGGCAGCCACCTCCTCTGGATGCCCCCACACTCGAAGCTGCCCTCCCACCCCTGTCTGGCTCCAGGCTCTCCAATCCACCTACCCTCCCCAGGCCACACTTGGAGTCAGGAGCCCTCTCCTGGGCCTTCTTCCTGCCCAGCCCGGGAAGGGGCAGGGCCCAGGAGGGCTCATGCCACGCCCAAGGTCACGGAGGAAGAGACAGGGAGTGGCGCAGCCAGCCACAGTCCGCATCTCACGCATGGTTCGGGCGTGCACTGGCTGGCACACACACACGCAGGGCACGCCTGCCCCCAACTCCCTGCTGCAAGCACCCGGTCTCTCTAGCCTTCCTCCCTGAATCTCCTCTTTGTTTGGGGAACTGGCGCCACTGGCCTAGCTTCTTCGGCCCACATAGCATGTGGCCGGTCTGGGCTGGCTGCCCGAGCCCAGGTCGAGGGCTGCTCAAGGTGCTGTCCCCACCCTCCCCAACCCCCCCACCCCATCCCTGCCAAACTCAACACATGCATTTTGGACCTGGCTGCTACCCACCTCCACAACACAGGCTATGGAGGCTCCCCTCTCCAGTAACAGGGTTCTGCTCTGTCTTCCTTCACCCATTAAATCTGAGACCTCCTCCCACCTACCAGTGGGCACTGCCCCTCCCCCTTGCTGGGAAGTCAGGTGCTTCTCTCATCTCCCCACCTCCATCCCCACCCAGATGTCAAGGGATGGGGCAGGGCCCTGACCCACCAGAAGCCTGGCCTGGATGCTGTAGTGAGTGGCTCGCTCCGGCTCACACACCCGGGGGTCTGGAATGAGGTGGCTGGAGAGGGCCCAGCACTAGGGGAGGCAGGCTGGGTTCCTGGAAGCAGAGTCTGATGTAGGGGTCACCAGGGAGTTGTCTCAGGATGACATCAGGAAGGGAAGGGAGGAGGAAGCAGGGTGGATAAAGGAGAAGCTGGCCTGTCCCACCATCTCATGCGCCCCCTGAGAAGGCCACCCCAGACAGGCTGTGCCCTTGAACCTAGCCTCTTCCTGGGGAAGTACAGAAAGTTCTCAGTGAGGACCTGGCCCCTGGGGCCACCTCCCTGTACTCCAGGTCAGATGCCCTCAACCCGGGCATGCCTGCTGGCTCAGGACCTGTCAGGTGTGACCAGATCCTCTTCTGTGAGGGTCCCCTCTAGGGCTGGGGGTGATGTTTCATTGACCATGAGAACCAGGCAGGACAGACCAGGTGCCTGAGCACTGCCTGCCCCTCTCTGTAGTGCCTCTTTCTGCTGCCCAGGCCTGCCTCCTGCCAGATGGGCGCCTCCTCCTGGCTGCTTGCTCCTGGGACGTGACAGTCTGGAGTGGCCTGGGAGCAGCATAGCTTTTGACTCAGTGACACTAGCTATGTCCCCTGGCAGAAGTGTTCCCCCTCAGGGACCAGGATAGCTGAGCCCACCCACCGCAGAGCTATGGGGCTGAGGAGCCCAAGCACCATCATGTCCATCATGGGTCAGTGGGAGATGGTGGGTGGGCCACTGTGGCTGCCAGGCCTTGGTTCCTGGGGAACCCTGTGGCCCACCTCCTGGGACACACGCATGGGACGCCAGGTTTTGGAGTGGTATAGCTGGCTTCCTGGGGAATGGTGCCCAGCCTGCAAGGTGTCACTGGGGAGCTGGCACTCCAGCTGTACCTTCCAGAAGTCATTCAGGCCAGCAGATTCTGGCTGGGGCAGATCGTGGTGTCACCAGCAGGTCCATGGCCAGTTGCACCGTGATGACAAGTGCCCAGGCATCCCTGTGGCCCATCGGCCACCTGCCCTGATGTCTGTAGCCTTTGGGGAGCTTTCTCCAGTGCTGGCTGTTTAACAGCAGCCCACTCTGTGGTCCTCTGCATCCGCCACATCTTCTCAGCCACATGACACTGCATCCTGAGCACAGCCCCTCAGGACAGCTGAGCTGCAGCACTGCTCCCTGGAGCCCTGGCTCTCTGCGCTCGGCCAGTGGGGTGGTGGTGAGCCCTCCCGGCCCTGGCTCCGTGTCTGAGGCTCCGATCAGCCCGGCAGCAGCAGAATGCCCTGAGGAGCCCCAGGACCAGTATCTGCAGAAGGGAGGGGAGGGGGCTAGGGTTTTGCCATGGTGGGGAGATGGGCCGCAGTTTTAACAGGCAGCCCTGAAGAGGGGCATCGATAAGCCTCGACAGCCCTCAGAGTTTCCCCTGGAGCATGCCCTTCGTGGGACCAGATGTGGGGAGAGGGGACAGGGAGGACCCAGCACTTTCTAGGGTTAAGCTCTGAGTGTTCAGAGGACGAGCAGTGTGGGGTGCCGGTGAGACCTCCAGGAGGCAGCTGGGCACATGGTTTTGGGACCCAGGATAGGCTGGGCTCTTGCTGCCAATTTGGGAGGCTGAGGGTAGGTGGGAGGAGGTCTCAGATTTAATGGGTGAATGAAGATGGAGCAGAATCCTGTTACTGGAGAGGGGAGCCTCCATAGCCTGTGTCTCGGAGGTGGGTGGCAGCCAAGTCCAAAATGCATGTGTTGAGTTTGGAAGCCGTGGGTGGCGGCTGCCTCAAGAGCTGTGGAGAGTGGGAGTGGGGCTCAAACGTGGGGTCCGACCCTTCTCCTGAGACCCCTTGTAGAGGTACGGAAAGGTGGGCATGGGCAGGCTGCTGAACAGGGAGGATCCAGCTGGAATGAGGGTGAGAACCAAGAGGGGGTCTGGGGCCCGTGGTGCTGAGAAAACGGGGAGCAGACCCTACTCCTGGGTGGGTGGGCACAGGGGAGCAGACCCTAGTCCTGGGTGGGTGGGCACAGGGGTGCAGAACCTACAGGGGCTTAAAGAGCAGGAACTTGCTGTCACAGCTCTGGAGGCCAGAAGCCAGTACGTGAGGAGTGGGCACGGCCACGCCCCCTCCGGAGCTGGAGGGGAGGATCCTTCCTGCGTCTTCCAGCTTCTGGGGCCACGGGCGTCCTGGGAATTCTTTGCCTGTAGATCCAGTCTCTGCCTCTCTGTCTTCTCCCTGTGTGTCTGTCTTCTTACTTTTTTTTTTTAATGTTTTAATTTTGAGACAGAGTCTCGCTCTGTTACCCCAGGCTGGAGTACAGTGGTACAATCTTGGCTGAAACCCCCGCCTCCCGGATTCTCCTGCCTCATCCTCCCAAGTAGCTGGGTTTACAAGCATCTGCCACCACACTAGGCTAATTTTCGTATTTTTGGTAGAGACAGGATTTCACCGTGTGGTCAGGCTGGTCTCTAACTCTTGACCTCAGGCGATCCACCCACCTTGGCCTCAAACAGTGCTGGGATGACAGTTGTGAGCCACTGCATGTGGCTGTTGTCTGTCTCTTATAAGGACACTGGTTACATTGGGTGAGAGCCAGCCTAGCCTGGTATGACCACACCTTGACTGGATGACATCCGCAAAGATTCTATTTCCAAATAAGGTCACATTCTCAGGGACTGTAGATTAGGACTTACACATACCTTTCATGCAATCCAACCTGGTGTAGAAGGGGACGGGCCTGGGTGGAGGCGGCTGACGTGCAGGAAGGGGGAGATGGGGGTAAGGTACCTGCGCCCTGCTCGGCCAGTTGCACAGCTGTGGATGGAAAGGGTCAGCACAGGGCATGCTGGGGCTGCAGCCAAAGGACCAGGGCCCATGGTGGGAGAGAGCCTTGCCTCGCCTGCACACGGCTCCTGGCAGGACTAACATGTGAGCTGTGGCCCCCAGGGCAGGGTGTGGGCTCAGAGGGGCAACAGCCCAGAGGCCATGGTGCTGAGGGATGTGAGATCTAGCACAGGCAGAGGAGGGTGCAGGTCCAGGCCGAGGCAGGAGACGGGTTCAGAGGGCAGGATTCTCGCTGGAGCCTGGTGCGTGGCTGTGGAGGGAGGGCAGGGCCTTAGGAGCCAGCAGGAGGTGGCAGAGGCTTCTCTGGGGTGACAGGTCCCAGTGGGGTGGGAGGTTTCAAGAAGTCACTGGAGCTAGGATGGGGCAGGGCATGGGGCAGAGCCTTTGGAGAACAAGAGAGGAGCTCAGAGGTGGGAAGATGCTGGAGCCCCGGCTGAGGGGCAGGCCCTGAGAATGGAGCCCCAGCCCCCATGGAGCAGGGCTGGGCCCCTCAGGCAGGGTTGGGGACTGGGGTGCCCAGGAAGGACCCAAGGGCACAGGGCCCTGGGCTGGCAGGAGGGCATTGGCCTGGGGTGGAGGTCAAAGGACAGCCCGCAGGAGGGACAGCCCTGGAGTCCCGAGAGGCTTCTGGCGGCCAGGCTGGGTCCCTGCGCTCTGTGCTCGCCCTGTCCCTCTGAGCTTGCACTTCTGTGGGACTTCTGAGGGGGCGCTCCCAGGCAGACTCAGCTCCTCAGGGACACTCTGGCTACAGGCCTGTGGGTGGAGCTCAGCCCGGGATAGCATGGGATTGGCCCCATGAACACATCTTCCCTCCCGCCCACCAGGCCACGCAGGGTCCCTGACTGAGCCTTTCTGTCCCCTGCAGGACAGGGGTGGACCTTGGCAGGCTCCGCATGACCAGCTGCGTGTGAGGAGCAGCTTTCAGCTCCCGGGCACCAACAGCACGGAGCAGGCCAGTGAACCCAGAGCCATGGCAGCCAAGCTGGGAGCCGGCACAGCCCCCAGGCCCCAGGCCAGGAGCATAGCTGGGGTGTATGTGGAGGCCTCGGGCCAGGCCCAGAGTGTCTACACTGCCATGGAGCGGGGTCTTCTGCCCGCTGGGCTCGGGCTGGCTCTGCTAGAGGCCCAGGCAGCCACTGGGGGCCTGGTGGATCCTTCCCAGGGCCAGCTGCTCCCTGTGTCTGAGGCCCTGCAGCGGGGCCTGGTGGGGCTGGAGCTGAAGGAGAAGCTGCTGGCCGCTGAGCGTGCTGCTACAGGCTACCCTGACCCCTACGGGGGTGAGAAGCTGCCCCTCTTTCAGGCCATCGGGAAGGAGGTTGTGGACAGAGCCCTGGGCCAGAGCTGGCTAGAGGCCCAGCTGGCCACTGGGGGCCTGGTGGACCCTGCCCGTGGAGTGCGCATGGCCCCTGAACAAGCCTGCCAGCAGGGCCTCCTGGACCGGGAGACGTGGCACAAGCTGTCAGAGCTCCAGCCTGGCACAGGCATCCTGCACTTCCTCGACCCCAACACGCTGGAGCGGCTGACATACCACCAGCTGCTGGAAAGGTGTATACGGGCCCCTGGCTCAGGGCTGGCCCTGCTGCCCCTCAAGATCACCTTCCGCTCCGTGGGCGGGGCAGTGAGTGCAGCCGAGCTGCTGGAGGTGGGCATCCTGGATGAGAAGGCTGTGCAGGGTCTGCAGGAGGGCAGGCTGCTTGCAGCGGACGTGAGTGCATGGACCAAGGTGCGGTGCTACCTGGAGGGTACCGGCAGTGTGGCCGGGGTCGTCCTGCTGCCCGAAGGCCACAAGAAGAGCTTCTTCCAGGCTGCCACTGAGCACCTGCTCCCGATGGGCACCGTGCTGCCACTCCTAGAGGCCCAGGCTGCCACCCACACCCTAGTGGACCCCACCACAGGCCAGCGGCTGTGGGTGGACGAGGCAGTCAGGGCAGGCCTGGTCAGCCCAGAGCTCTACGAGCAGCTCCTGGTGGCTGAGCAGGCTGTGACAGGGTACCACGACCCCTTCAGTGGCTCCCAAATCCCCCTCTTCCAGGCCATGAAGAAGGGGCTAGTGGACAGGCCGCTGGCACTGCGGCTCCTGGATGCCCAGCTGACCACAGGAGGGCTGGTCTGTCCGGTACGTAGGCTCCGGCTGCCCCTGGAGGCCGCCCTGCATTGCGGCTGCCTGGATGAAGACACTCAGCGACAGCTCTCAGGGGCTGGTGGCTTCTCAGACCCTGGCACACACGGCGGCCTGCGCTATGAGCAGCTACTGGCCCGCTGTGTCACTGACCCTGACACTGGGCTTGCTTTCCTGCCGCTCTCAGGGGGGCCCAGGGAACGGGAGCCCCAGGGACCCCCATTCATCATGCATAGTACTCGGCAGGCCCTGAGTTCAGCCACAGCCACCATCTCCGTGGGGAAGTTCCAGGGCCGGCCTGTGTCCCTCTGGGAGCTGCTCTTCTCTGAGGCCATCTCCGCAGAGCGGAGGGCGATGCTGGCCCAGCAGCACCAGGAAGGAACCCTCTCTGTGGAGGAGCTGGCTGCTGAGCTGACTGCCACCCTCGAGCAGGCTGCAGCCACTGCCAAGGTCACCTTTTCTGGGCTGAGGGACACTGTGACACCAGGAGAGCTACTCGAAGCTGAGATAATCGACCAGGACCTGTACGAGCAGCTGGAACATGGGCAGGCCACAGCCCAGGATGTGAGCACCCTGGCCTCCGTGCAGAGGTACCTGCAGGGCACTGGCTGCATTGCAGGCCTGCTGCTGCCCGGCTCCCAGGAGCGCCTGAGCATCTATGAGGCCCGACGCAAGGGACTCCTCCGACCCGGCACCGCCCTCATCCTCCTGGAGGCGCAAGCCGCCACAGGCTTCATCATCGACCCGAAAGAAAACAAGGCACACTCCGTGGAGGAGGCGCTGAGGGCCGGTGTCATTGGGCCCGATGTGTACGCAAAGCTGCTGTCGGCCGAGCGTGCCGTCACCGGCTACACCGACCCCTACACCGGGCAGCCCATCTCCCTCTTCCAGGCCATGCAGAAGGGCCTCATCGTGCGGGAGCATGGCATCCGCCTGCTGGAGGCCCAGATAGCCACGGGCGGCGTCATCGACCCCGTGCACAGCCACCGCGTGCCCGTGGACGTGGCCTACCAGCGCGGCTACTTCGATCAGATGCTGAACATGATCCTGGTGGATCCCAGCGACGACACCAAGGGCTTCTTCGACCCCAACACACATGAGAACCTCACGTACCTGCAGCTGCTGGAGCGCTGCGTGCACGACACCGAGACAGGCCTGTACCTTTTGCCACTCGGCAGCACGCAGTGCCCGCTGGTGGACAGTGCCACCCGGCAGGCCTTCCAGAACCTGCTGCTCTCTGTGAAGTACGGGCGGTTTCAGGGGCAGAGGGTCTCTGCGTGGGAGCTGATCAACTCTGAGTACTTCAGCGAGACCCGTAGGAGGCAGCTGCTGCATCGCTACCGGCAGCGTGAGGTCACGCTGGGGCAGGTGGCCCAGCTGCTGGAGGCTGAGACGCAGAGGCAGGCGGATGTCACACTACCTGCACTGCGGGGCCGGGTCACTGCCCACCAGCTCCTGGAGGCGCGTATCATCGACCAGCAGCTGTTGGACCAAGTGCTGGCTGGGACGGTCAGCCCCGAGGACCTCCTCCTCATGGATGGCGTCTGCAGGTACCTGTGTGGCGTGGGAGCTGTCGGCAGTGTGAGGCTGCTGCCCTCCGGCCAGCGGCTTAGCCTCTACCAGGCCATGAGGGAAAAGCTGCTGGGGCCCAGTGTGGCCCTGGCCCTGCTGGAGGCCCAGGCAGCCACCGGAGCCATTGTGGACCCTCACAGCCTGGAGAGCCTCTCAGTGGACGAGGCTGTGCGCAGGGGTGTGGTGGGGCCGGAGCTTTATGGCAGGCTGAAGCGGGCTGAGGGTGCCGTCACTGGCTTCAGAGACCCCTTCTCTGGGAAGCAGGTGTCCCTGTTCCAGGCCATGAAGAAAGGGCTCATCCCTTGGGACCAAACTGCCCGCCTCCTGGAGGCTCAGGTGGCCACAGGAGGGGTCATCGACCCCATGGGCCACTACCACCTCCCCATGCCCGTGGCCATTCAGCGTGGCTGTGTCGACCAGGAGATGGAGACGGCCTTGTCCAGCTCCTGTGAGACCTTCCCCACGCCAGACGGCCGGGGGCGCACCAGCTATGCCCGGCTCCTGGAGCAGTGCCCCAGGGATGAGACTTCTGGCTTTCATCTCCTGCCCTTGCTAGAGAGTACTCCTGCCCTCCCCACTGAGGAGCAGGTCCAGAAGAGCCTGCAGGCAATGCCGGGCACCGAGGACGGCACATCCCTCTGGGACCTGCTCAGCTCCTGCCACTTCACTGAGAAGCAACGGAGGGCCCTGCTGGAGGACGTGCAGGAGGGGAGGACAACTGTGCCAGAGCTGCTGGCCTCTGTGCAGACATGGATACAGGAGACCAAGCTCCTGGCCCAGGCCCGCATCACAGTGCCCGGCCCGCGGGGTGAGGTCCCTGCCGTCTGGCTGCTGGATGCTGGCATCATCACCCAGGAGACCCTTAAGGCCTTAGCTCAGGGCACGTGGTCACCCACCCAGGTGGCTGAGCAGCCAGCAGTGAAGGCCTGCCTGTGGGGCACAGGTTGCGTGGCTGGTGTGCTGCTGCAGCCCTCCGGGACCAAGGCCAGCATCGCCCGGGCCATGAGGGATGGCCTCCTGCCTGCCGGCCTGGGCCAGAGGCTGCTGGAAGCCCAGGTGGGGTCGGGCTCCCTTGTCGACCCCCTGACAAACCAGAGACTGTCAGTGGAGGATGCTGTTAAGGTCGGCCTGGTGGGCAGGGAGCTGAGTGAGCAGCTCAGGCAGGCCGAGAGGGCAGTGGCCGGGTACCCAGACCCCTACTCCGGGGGCTCCCTCTCGCTGTGGCAGGCAATGGAGAAGGGACTTGTGCCGCAGAACGAGGGCTTCCCCCTCCTGCAGGTGCAGCTGGCCACGGGGGGTGTGGTGGACCCTGTCCATGGGGTGCACCTGCCCCAGGCAGAAGCCTGCAGACTTGGCCTTCTAGACACAGAGACGAACCGAGTGCTGACTGCGGATGACGAGGACAACAAGTTCTTCTTTGACCCCAGCGCACAGGACCAGGTGACCTACCAGGAGCTCAGGGAGCGCTGTGTGCACGATGCTGAGACCGGTCTGTTGCTGCTGCCCCTGCCCTCGGACACAGCGCTTGAGGTGGATGACCACACTGCAGTGGCTCTGAGGGCCATGAAGGTGCCTGTCAGCACGGGGAGGCTTCAGGGCTGTAGCGTGTCACTCTGGGACCTGCTGCGCTCTGAGTACGTTGGTGCTGAGAAGCGGCAGGAGCTGGTGGCACTCTGTCGGTCTGGGAGGGCCGCAGCCCTACGGCAGGTGGTCAGCGCGGTCACTGCCCTGGTGGAGGCTGCGGAGAGGCAGCCCCTGCAGGCCACTTTCAGAGGGCTCCGGAAGCAGGTGTCAGCCAGGGACCTGTTCAGGGCACAGCTGATCAGCAAGAAGACGCTGGACGAGCTGAGCCAGGGGGCGACGACTGTGATGGAGGTGGCGGAGATGGACAGTGTGAGGCGGTCCCTGGAGGGCGGCAACTTCATTGCCGGGGTCCTTGTCCAGGGCACCCAGGAGAGGATGAGCATCCCAGAAGCCCTGAGGAGGCACATCCTGAGGCCTGGCACGGCCCTGGTGCTGCTGGAGGCGCAGGCGGCCACTGGCTTCATCATCGACCCCATGGAGAACCGGAAGCTGACCGTGGAGGAGGCGTTCAAGGCAGGGATGTTTGGCAAAGAAACCTACGTGAAGCTGCTGTCTGCCGAGCGCGCCGTCACCGGCTACACCGACCCCTACACCGGGCAGCCCATCTCCCTCTTCCAGGCCATGCAAAAAGGCCTCATCGTGCGGGAGCATGGCATCCGCCTGCTGGAGGCCCAGATCGCCACGGGCGGCATCATCGACCCTGTGCACAGCCACCGCGTGCCCGTGGACGTGGCCTACCAGCGCGGCTACTTCAACGAGGAGATGAACCGCGTCCTGGTGGACCCCAGTGATGACACCAAGGGCTTCTTCGACCCCAATACACACGAGAACCTCACGTACCTGCAGCTGCTGGAGCGCTGCGTGGAGGATCCCGAGACGGGCCTGTACCTGCTACAAATTGTAAAGAAGGGCGACACCTACATGTACATCGATGAGGCCATGAGACACGTGCTGCTATCCAGAACTGCAAAAATGCGCGTGGGGAGGTTTGCTGACCAGGTGGTCTCTTTCTGGGACCTGTTGTCCTCTCCATACTTCACAGAGGACAGGAAGCGGGAGCTGATCCAGGCATATGGAACCCAGAGTGGGGGCCTGGAGAAATTGCTGGAAATCATCACCACGACAATTGAAGAAACAGAGATGCAAAACCAAGGCATCAAGGTGGCGGCCATCAGAGGGGAGGTGACAGCCGCAGAGCTGTTCAACTCCGGGATCATCGATCAGAAGACCCTCCACATGCTTCGTGCAGGGAAGACTGGGGGGCAGGTGCTCAGCACGCTGGAGTGCCTGAAGCCCTACCTAGAAGGCAGTGGCTGCATCGCAGGGGTGATGGTGCCCTCCACCACAGAGACCGTGAGCCTCCATGAGGCCAGCAGGAAGGAGCTCATCCCTGTAGCATTTGCAACCTGGCTGCTAGAGGCGCAGGCCGCCACTGGTTTCCTTCTGGACCCCTGCACCCACCAGAGGCTCACTGTAAATGAGGCTGTGGTTGTGGGCCTGGTGAGCCAGGAGCTACGTGACAGGCTCCTGAAGGCCGAGAGGGCTGCCACGGGCTACAGGGATCCGGCCACGGGAGACATGATACCACTGTTCCAGGCCATGCAGAAGCAGCTCATCGGGAAGGCAGAGGCGCTGAGGCTGCTGGAGGTGCAGGTGGCCACGGGGGGTGTCATCGACCCACGGCACCACTACCGGCTCCCACTGGAAACAGCCTACAGGCGGGGCTGCCTGCACAAGGACATATATGCACTCATTTCTGACCAGAAGCACATGAGGAAACGGTATGTGGACCCAAACACGCAGGAAAAGGTCTCGTACCAAGAATTGCAGCACAGGTGTCACCGGCAAAAGGACACTGGTTGGCTACTCTTCCCAGTGGCCAAGGATGCACAGGACTCCCAGTACATTAATGATGCGACACGAAGGGCCCTGGAGGCAGAGCAAGTGGACATAACAGTGGGCAGGTTCAGAGGCCAGAAGCCCACACTGTGGACACTGCTGAACTCGGAATACGTGACGGAGGAGAAGAAGCTCCAGCTGGTGAGAATGTACAGACTGGACACGAGTCGGGCACTGCAGAAGGCAGCACAGCTGATCTCAGACATGATTGAGAAGCAGGAAAAGGGCAGCAAACAGCTGTGGTTCCCAGGGATCAGAGGACAAATCACAGCCTCAGAACTCCTAAGCTCAGGCATCATCACAGAAGAAATGCTGCAGGACTTGGAAACTGGGCGGAGCACAGTGCAACAGCTCAGGAAGGACAAGCGAGTCAAGCGCTACCTGGAGGGCACCAGCTGCATCGCGGGCGTCCTGGTGCCCGCCAAGGATGAGCCGGGCCGCCAGGAGAAAATGAGCATCTACCAGGCCATGTGGAAGGGCGTGCTGCGGCCCGGCACGGCCCTGGTGCTGCTGGAGGCGCAGGCGGCCACCGGCTTTGTCATCGACCCCGTGCGCAACCTGAGGCTGTCCGTGGAGGAGGCCGTGGCCGCGGGCGTGGTGGGCGGCGAGATCCAGGAGAAGCTGCTGTCGGCCGAGCGCGCCGTCACCGGCTACACCGACCCCTACACCGGGCAGCAGATCTCCCTCTTCCAGGCCATGCAGAAGGACCTCATCGTGCGGGAGCACGGCATCCGCCTGCTGGAGGCCCAGGTCGCCACGGGCGGCGTCTTCGACCCCGTGCACAGCCACCGCGTGCCCGTGGACGTGGCCTACCGGCGCGGCTACTTCGACGAGGAGATGAACCGCGTCCTGGCGGACCCCAGCGACGACACCAAGGGCTTCTTCGACCCCAACACGCACGAGAACCTCACGTACGTGCAGCTGCTGCGACGCTGCGTGCGCGACCCGGACACCGGGCTCTACATGCTGCAGCTGGCCGGCCGGGGCTCCGCCGTACACCAGCTGAGCGAGGAGCTGCGCTGTGCCCTGCGTGACGCCCGCGTGACGCCGGGCTCGGGCGCCCTCCGGGGCCAGAGCGTCTCCGTCTGGGAGCTCCTCTTCTACCGCGAGGTGTCCGAGGGCCGGCGACAGGACCTGCTGAGCAGGTACCGGGCGGGCACGCTGACCGTGGAGGAGCTGGGCGCCACCCTCATTTCGCTGCTGGCGCAGGCTGAGGCTGAGGCCGGGGCCGGGAGTCCGCGCCCAGACCCCCGGGAGACCCTGCGCGCAGCCACCATGGAGGTCAAGGTGGGCCGCCTCCGGGGGCACGCGGTGCCCGTGTGGGACGTGCTGGCATCCGGCTACGTGAGCGGGGCCGCCCGGGAGGAGCTGCTGGCCCAGTTCGGCTCGGGGACGCTGGCCTTGCCCGCGCTGACCCGCCGGCTGACCGCCATCATCGAGGAGGCCGAGGAGACACCGGGGGACCGGCAGGAGCTCCAGGACGCCTCGCGTGGCCCCGGGGACCCGGGGCCAGCCGGGCAAGGGGACGGTGACTCAGGGCGCTCCGCGGGCGAGGCCGAGGCTGCCCGCCACCAGGAGCAGAGCCTGCGTGGCGCCACCATGGAGGTGCAGCGCGGGCAGTTCCAGGGGCGGCGGGTCTCCGTGTGGGACGTCCTCTTCTCCTCGTACCTGAGCGAGGCCCGCCGAGACGAGCTCCTGGCCCAGCACGCGGCCGGCGCCCTGGGCCTGCCCGACCTCGTCGCCGTCCTCACCCAGATCATCGAGGAGACCGAGGAGCGGCTCAGCAAGGTGTCCTTCCGCGGCCTGAGGCGCCAGGTGTCCGCCTCCGAGCTGCACACGTCCGGGATCCTGGGCCCCGACACCCTGCGGGCCCTGGCCCAGGGCACTAAGACCCCGCAGGAGGTGACGGAGATGGACTCGGTCAAGCGCTACCTGGAGGGCACCAGCTGCATCGCGGGCGTCCTGGTGCCCGCCAAGGATGAGCCGGGCCGCCAGGAGAAAATGAGCATCTACCAGGCCATGTGGAAGGGCGTGCTGCGGCCCGGCACGGCCCTGGTGCTGCTGGAGGCGCAGGCGGCCACCGGCTTCGTCATCGACCCCATGCGCAACCTGAGGCTGTCCGTGGAGGAGGCCGTGGCCGCGGGCGTGGTGGGCGGCGAGATCCAGGAGAAGCTGCTGTCGGCCGAGCGCGCCGTCACCGGCTACACCGACCCCTACACCGGGCAGCAGATCTCCCTCTTCCAGGCCATGCAGAAGGACCTCATCGTGCGGGAGCACGGCATCCGCCTGCTGGAGGCCCAGGTCGCCACGGGCGGCGTCATCGACCCCGTGCACAGCCACCGCGTGCCCGTGGACGTGGCCTACCGGCGCGGCTACTTCGACGAGGAGATGAACCGCGTCCTGGCGGACCCCAGCGACGACACCAAGGGCTTCTTCGACCCCAACACGCACGAGAACCTCACGTACCTGCAGCTGCTGCAGAGGGCTACTCTTGATTCTGAGACTGGGCTCCTATTTCTTTCTGTTTCTCCACAGTGACTGTGCTCCCGTTATGAACTTTTTGCATCTCTCGACAAGATGAGGCATAATTTTCTTCTTTTTTTTTCTTCATATTTTTTCATGTTGTTGTTTTCCCATCAGTTATGCATGGAAATTATTTCAAGGTATCATTCATTGTGAGTGGAGTTTGTCTTTTCCTGTCAATGTCTTTCCCAACTGATTTTCTGGTTTTTCTATGGCCCTCTTGCTTTCATATGGTTTCACTTTCACTGCTTTTTTTTCCCACAACATTTTTGTGCTTGTTTCGGATTCAGTTGTGCCTTTTTAAGGAAGGTTACTGTAGACTCTCCGTCCATCATGTCAAGCGGTACAGCTTTGTTGTGGGGGTAATTTTCATAAATGGACTGTTTTCCCTTATGTTGTGCTGGTCATATTCACGGTGAAACCCATTTTTCATCAGTCAGTGTCTACTACTTCATGCTCTGGCTCAGTTTGCTTCCTCCAGTGCCTTCCCGCTCCCTGCTGTGCTTGCCAAGAGCAGGGGCAGGATTCCCTCTCCTGGCTGCTGCTTCACTTTATAGGTGTGACCTCACCAGCGTTTACTGGGTGACTGTTGTGGAGAAATACCTATGGTGGCAGTTTACAAAGAGAAGTGCTGGACAGGTAAAATATGAATGAAAGTTTTGTTTTTGATTTCAAATTTTTGAAGGTTCAGTCACCAGTGTTTATACCCTGAATATCCAGATAGATAGTACATTACACAAGTGAAGCAAGCCATCCAAAACCCAGGGTTCCTAGAGCCCTATCTCAGAATCGTATCCACATAGGCTGTGGGGAAGTCATGCTCAAAGATTCCTGGGACAAGGTGAACGGACTTTCGTTATTAATGGAAGAGTGGCAGTTGGAGCAGGTGACAAAGAAGCCCTGCCAGTCCCGCTTCATTCACTCCACACATGGGTTGCCCACGGCATCTGGGTGGCTTGCTCTCCAACGGTAGCAGCACGCAGAAGAATCCAGGTGTGCTGCCCAGTGGCTGTGTGTGGCTTGGCTTTCTGGGGGCCTGCAGGCTGGGCGTGGGCACCATGGAGGACAGTCCCTGTGCTCGGCTGGCTGGAGCAAGGACAGACTAAGAGGACAGGGCTTGGACATTGTGGATGAAGAGCCAGTGGCCTCAGGGCAGAAATGACATCTGGGTAACTCATCAAAATGTGCCTTCCAGGCCCTGGAGAAAATCTCTGCCAGGTTCTGGAGGTGGGCTTAAGGGGCAGGGGGCCAGCAAGGAAATAGAAACTGTAGTGAGGTTCACATGTGCTGACGTCCACAGATGTCAAAGTAGTCACTCGGCACAAGCCACTTAGTAACTCTCATCCCAGTGTCATAGCCGTGTGCGACCCGTGATGAAGGCTGCGATGCGGGATGCAGTCACAGCACCAGTCTTGACATGGGGGCCAGGGAGAACCTTGAAAAACAGGTATCGGAAAGGCATCGCAGGGTGCTCTCACACGCACTCCTCTGTTGTTCTTGAGCAAGCCCTGCATGTGTGCCAGTCACCTGTGCTGCACAAGTTCTCACCGTGAACTTTATGGCAATGCTGCAGAAGGGAATACATGCCTGATCAGTGTTTATGAGCTCCACGTTTTTCTAGCCTTTTACCGTGACCTTATATTTGAAGCGAGTCTCTTACACAAAGCATATTAATGGGTGGGGGCTATCTTTATCCGATTTCACAATCTCTATGTTTGGATTGGTGTATTTACACCATTGCATTTTATTTATTTATGCATTTAGGCTTCTTTTTTTTTTTGAGATGGAGTCTTGCTCTGTCACCCAGGCTGGAGTGCAGTGGCACAATCTCAGCTCACCGCAACCTCGGTCTCCTGGGTTCAAGTGATTTTTCTGCCTCAGCCTCCTGAGCAGTTGGGACTAGAGGGGTGCACCATCATGCCCTGCTAATTTTTGCATTTTTAGTAGAGACCGGGTTTCACCATATTGGCCAGGCCACTCTCAACCTCCTGACTGTGATCTACCCACCTCGGCCTCCCAAAGTGCTGGGATTACAGGTGTGATCCACCCACCTCGGCCTCCCAAAGTGCTGGGATTACAGGTGTGATCCACCCGCCTCGGCCTCCCAAAGTGCTGGGATTATAGGTGTGAGCCACTGCACCCAGCCTAGACTTCTTATTTGTTTTCTTTCCCTCCTCTGTTTTTTTGTTCATTTTCCCTCCCTCAACTACCTTTTTTTTGGATTATTGGAATAATTTTTAGTATTCCATTTAAATTTACCAGCTTTGGGCTATTCTTTTTTCTTTCTTTCTTTCTTTCTTTTTTTTTAGAAAGAAAGAAAGAGAAAAGGGGGAGAGAGAACAGGAGTCTTGCTCCATTGCCCAGGCTAGAATGAAATCTAAAAATAGGTATTAAAAACCTCTTTTATGCTGATAATTGTGCTTAACAGTGGAGACAGGAAGGAATAAGGGAAGAAAATAACAAACAAACAGCCAACCATATTTCATTCAAGTCTGTGAAATGTTGCGCAAATGCTGAAGAGTGATTTACTTCCAATTATGTGGTCACTTTCAAAATAGGTGTAATGTGATACGGAGAAAAATGTATGTTCTGTGGACCTGGGGTGATGAATTCTATAAATATTCACTGAGTTTACTTGTTCCAGGTCTGAGTTCAAATCATAAATGTCTCTGTTAATTTTCTTTCTCGTTGATCCTTCAAATATTAACAATGTGGTGTCAAAGTCTCCCGCTATTATTGTGCAGGACTCCAAGTCTCTTTATAAGTCAGTGAAAACTTGTCTTATGTATCTTGGTGTTCCTATATTGGGTGCATATATATTTATGATCATTGACTCCTGTTGTTGCATTGATCCTTTTACCATTATGTAATGTCCTGCCTTGTTTCTTTTAGTCTTTGTTACTATTAAAGTCTATTTTGTCACAAAATTACAACTCCTGTTGTTTTTTTTCTCTCTCTCTCCATTTGATTGGTGAGTCTTCCTCCAACCTTTTGTTTTGAGTCTTTGTGTGTCCTTGCTTATGAGATGGATCTGGATACAGAGTGCCCATGTGTTTTGACTTTTTATTCAGTTTGCATGTCTGTGTCTTTGATTGGGGCATTTAATCCATTTAAATTTAGGATTAATATTGATATTTGTGAGTTTAACATTGTCATTTAATGCTCACTGGCTATTTTGCCCATTAGTTGATACAGATTCTTCATTATGGAGATATTCTTTACCTTTTGGTAAGTTTTTGGGATGACTGATACTGGTTGTTCCTTTCTGTGTGTAGTGCTTCTTTCAGAAGCTCTTGTAAAGCAGGCCTGGTGGTGATAAAAATCTCTGAGTGCTTGCTTGTTTGTGAAAAATTTTGTTTTTCCTTCATTTATGAAGCTTAGTTTGGCTGGATACGAGATTCTGGGTTGAAAATTCTTTTCTTTGAGGATATTGAATATTGACCCCCACTCTCTTCTGGCTTGTAGGGTTTCTGCTGAGAGATCTGCTGTGAGTCTGATAGGCTTCCCTTTATGGGTAACCTGACTTTTCTCTCTCACTGTCCTTAGAATTTTCTCCTTTATTTCAAACCCAGTGAATCTAACAATTACGTGTCTTGGGGTTGCTCTACTTGAGGAATATCTTTGTGGTGTTCTCTGTATTACCCGGAGTTGAGTATTGTCCCACCTTACTAGGTTAGGAAAGTCTCCTGAATAATATCCTGAAGAATATTTTCCAGCTTGGATTCATTTTCTTCATGACATTCAGGTACACCTATCAAACGTAAATTAGGTCTTTTCACATAGTCCAATATTTCTTGGAGACTTTGCTCATTCCTTTTTACTCTTTCTTCTCTAATCTTGTCTTCTCGTTTCATTTCATTAAGTTGGTCTTCGACCTCTGGTATCCTTTCTTCTGCTTGATCAATTCGAGTTTTAAAACCTGTGCATACTTCGCGGAGTTCTCATATTGTATTCTTCAGTTCCATTAATTCACTTATATTCCTCTCTAAATTGTCTATTCTCTTTAGGATTTCATCAAACCTTTTTTCAACGTTCTTAGTGTCTTTACATTGGGCTAGAACATGTTCTTTTAACTGACAGAAGTTTCTTATTATCCACCTTCTGTAGCCTAAATCTGTTAATGGAACTCACTGGCTCTCCATCAGGCCTTATTCTGTTGTTGATGAGGAACTGTGATCCCCTGTAGAGGGAGAGGCATTCTGATTTTGAGTATTCTCAGCCTTTTTATGCTGGTTTCTTCCCATAATTGTAAATTTATCCACCTGTCATCTTTGTAATTACCGACTTTCAAATTAGATCTCTGAGTGGATGTCCAACTTGTTAATTCCCAGAGCCAAAATCTGAGCAACTACTGTGTCAGCTAAAACAGTGGCATCAAGATTCTTGGTGCTTTTCTGCCAGGGAGTCTCCGGTCTGGCTTCCCTCCTGAATCCCTTCTTCAATCAGCTGAATGGGCGACTCTGCCTTCCCGGAGCTCCAAACGTTGACCCAAGGGGGACCCAGTCTCATTTACTCCACACCAAGAACCACCGCGCCAGCCACAGGAGTCACGCTGGCAACCTGTGGGGCTCCTCCGCTGGGAATCTCCTGGTCCTTGAGCAACAAAAATTTGTCTGAAAGTGTGGCGTCCTCTCGTTCTTTGCGCTTTCACTGGGAGCTACAAGCCTGAGCTGCTAGTGATTGGCCATCTTGGATCTCTCTGGGCTATTCTTTTCTAATGTTTTATTGGTTGCCCTGGAGATTACAGTATACTTATGACTTTTTTTTTTTTTTTTTTTTTGAAACAGGGTTTTGCTCTTTTTGCCCAGGCTGGAGTGCAATGGCACAATCTCAACTCACTGAAACCTCTGCCTCCCGGGTTCAAGCAATTCTCCTGCCTCAGCCTCCCAAGTAGCTGGTATTACAGGCATGTACCACCATGCCCAGCTAATTTTGTATTTTTAGTAGAGATGGGGTTTCTCCATGTTGGTCAGGCTGGTCTCAAACTACTGACCTTGGGTGATCCACCCACCTCGGCCTCCCAGTGTGCTGGGATTGCAGGCGTGAGCCACCGCGCCCAGCTGTACTTATGATTTTTTACAGTCTTCTTAGACTCTCTGCTCTGCCACTTCATTTGAGGTGTGGTTTCTTTCTCCACATGCCCCCCATTCTGTCTTTGTCATATTTTCACATCTACATGCACTGAAAACCCTGGGAGGTAGTCTACGTGGCAGTTTTGCTTTCAACAGTATCGATCTTTTTTTTCTTTTCGCAGACAGAGTCTTATTCTGCTGCCCAGGCTGGAGTGCAGTGGTATGATCTTGGCTCACTGCAACCTCCCTCCTAGGTTCAAGTGATTTTTGTGCCTTAGCTTGCCAGGCAGCAGGGACTACAGGTATGCACCACCATAACCAGCTAAGTTTTTTGTATTTTAGTCTCTATCAATGGTGTTTCATCATGTTTCCCACGCAAGCCTTGAACTCCTGAGCTCAGGCAATCTCCCCACCTTGGCTTCCCAAAGTGCTAGGATTGTAGGCATGCACCACCACACCAGGCCTCAACAGTAATAGATATTTTAAATGATTTTTTAAAAACAGGCCAGGTGCGGTGGCTCATGCCTGTAATTCCAGCACTTTGGGACCCCGAGGTGGGTGGATCATCTGACGTCAGATGTTCAAGATCAGCCTGGTCAACATGGCAAAACCACGTCTCTAAAAATACAAAAATTACCTGGATATGATGGTAGGCGCCTGTGATCCCAGCTACTCAGAAGGCTGAGGCAGGAGAATCCAGCTTGAACCCAGGAGGCAGAGGTTGCAGTGAGCTGAGATCAAGCCACTGCACTCCAGCCTGGGTGACAGAGCAAGACTCCGTCTCAAAAAAAAAAAAAAAAAAAGGTGAAAACAGCATATTATGCTTCTGTAAATATATGCCATTTCTGTTGCTCTTCCTGCATTCCTGGAGCTCCAGCCTCCCTCTAGTATCATTCCCTTCAGGCTACATACCTTTCTTTAGCATTTTCTTTTAAAGTTGGCAGGTCAAGCACTTTGGGAGGCCAAGGCAGGCAGATCACTTTAGGTCAGGGAGACCAGTTCGTCCAACATGGTAAAACTCTGTGTCTACCAAAAATACAAAAATTAGCTGGACATGGTGGTGCTTCTAATTACAGCTACTTGGGAGGCTGAGGTGGGAGGATCACTTGAATTCAAGAGGCGGAGGCTGCAGTGAGCTGAGATCGCACCATGCACGCCAGCCTGAGTGACCGAGTAAGTCTCCATCTCGAAACAAAGTCTGCTGGTGAGGATTTTACCCATATAAACACGTAAACTATTTTATTTTACCCTATCTAGAGTTGGTCAAACTTCTTGATTTTCATAAGTTTATATCTGTCTCTAAATAGGGGGACTTTTCTGCCATTATTTATGTTAGCACAGTCTGACATTTCCCCGTGCTGAGAACATCTGTCTTTTCACTCATTCCTGGAGTGTCTACTCCTGTCCAGGCTGGAGTTGCTGCTGTGAAGTCTTTTTCTGATCCCTCCAGTGTCTGAGTCCTGGGGCACTGCCAGTGACTCACTGGCCTTTCCCTTGAGACTGGATCCAATTTTCAGTCCTTGGCATGTTGGGTAATTTGGGGTTGTATTGTTGTGAACTGAATGTGAGCCTGGGAATCTCATCCAGCGAGAGGGTCCCAAACCTGGAAGAGAGCATGCACAGAAAGAAAGGAGAAAGAAAAAGAGTGAGGTCTGAAGAACTACATGAGCTATGCCCATGCAGCAATTTTATTTTTGCAATAAGTTCCATTATATACTTTTCTGCTTAATGTTGTTTACGTCAGATCAAAATACTTAAGTCACAAGGTAAGCAAGTTAAGCCCACTAAGTTACGCCCAGAAATATTTAAAAAGTGTAAATACTTAATATTTTACAATGAATGTAGCAAGGATCCAAAATGAACACAATGAAGCAATAAACCATAAGGAGCCAAAAGTGGACACAACGCCTCCCAAGCCCTCATATCCATAAAGTAATGTCTGTTGATTATTTTGAATAGCATAGTCCCTCTCTCGGTTCCTGCTTTCCCTCAGCTCAACTCCCCCAACCGGGGATCTGTGTCCGGGCTCAAGCTCACCGTATGGCAAGGCCCATTTCCTAAGGGCCTCACACGGGAGCGATCCCCACAGATCTCCCTCAGTTCTCCCTTTTGTTTTTAAATGCAACTCAAAAAGCTTGAGCCGCAATTGTTGAAGGGAGGAGAACACAAGGCGAAAGAAAGAGTACCGGGAGAAGGACCATAAGAAGGAGTAAAACCACTCCAATACCAATTAAAGAGGAAAAGGACGGGAGATGAACTCCATGTACCCAGGAAAACAAGGTGTCCACAATATCACAGGAGATTGTGTCATCCTCAGGCAGCTTTCGACGAGAAAAATCAATGGCATGAATTTCCTGCTGAAGCTTGAAAACATCTAGAGATAAATTGTCATGAGTCCAAACTCCTTGTATATGGGCCTTAACAAGAGGCCACCACCATTTAGTGTCATTATAAGGAGTATTAGTAACACAAATATATTTATAATCAGCATGGCAATGAAGGGCCAGGCAGTTTTGAATATTATAAAGTTTATCACCAAGAATAGTAACCGTTTGTTCCAAAGCGTTAAGTTTTTCATCAATTTTCTTATCAATGTCCATTTGAGTTCCCATCGTAACAGAACTACTTTTTTGCAAGATGATTAACATAAGTAGCAGTTTGGACACTGTGAGAGAGGTATAAGCTTTGAGTGTAAATAGGAGTGCCCCAACCACCAGGTGTTTCATAACGAGCCATTATAGCAATAAACATAACAGTAGGAGAATGGGATTGTCCGGAAGATGCGACCAGGGCAGATGCTTCAGCAGTTAGACGGCACATCTGGGCCCACGTTGGCAGGGGGCTGCCCCATTGCAGAGTCTGGAAGTTCGCTGATGGAGCTGCTCGGCGAGTCGGGCGGCAGCGGCGGCGAGGCAGAGGTGGCGTCAGCCGGAGACGGCTAAGACGGGGTATCAGGGCGTTTGCACCACCTGGTGGGGAATTCATGCTTGACCAGGCGTTCAGGAACCCAAATTGGAGAAGGAGCAGACCTGGGAAAAACACAAACATGTCCTCGTCCCCATATTAGGACGGGGTCTGGACCATGCCACTGGTTAGTGAGAACGTCTTTCCACAAGACCTGGGGATGGGCAGCAATGGGCGAAGCAGACGCCGGGTCAAGAGGTGTCAGCAAAGCCAGCAACTGAGACTGAGGGGTAGAAGGAGCTTGGCACTGTCTAGCTATGTGCCCCAAACCGCCACAATGAAAGCATTTAAGAGGTGGTCTAGGCTGAGTAGGCCCGTTTCAGAAAGGCTGCAACAGTCATACCAGCCTGGGCAGCCACTAGATCAAGACCTTGTTGATAAGCAGGTCTGATATCAGTGCAGAGTGAATATAATCAGTTTAAAGGGCCTCATGGCTGCCTGGCATGCTGTATTAGCATTTTCAAAAGCCAATTGCTTTACCAAAAGGGAGCTAGCCTCATCATTGCCAACCTGGCGTGTAACAGCCTGGAGGAGGCACGAGACAAACTTCTGAAAAGGCTCGTCAGGTCCCTGACGAATCTTAGCAAGCTCCTCAGTTCTAACACTGGATGATGGTAATTGCCTCCAGGCATGCATTGCCAAGGAGGTAATCTGCATATAAGCCTCAATAGGGTAGTTTAGCTGGTCACATAACTCCGAATGTGCTCCTCTCCGCAAGAGCATGTCTAGAGTCACTGGGGATTGCAGGCGGCGGTTTTGAGTTGATTGATCAAAAGCTGCATCCTCGTAATAAGCTTTCCACAGCAAAAAATCACCACCAGAAAGACAAGCCATAGCAAGACGACCCCAGTCACCCGGAGGGAGGGCTACAATGCGAAGGCCATCCAAGATCGTTAAGGTATAAGGAGCAGTTGGTCCATACTGAGTAACAGCATCCTTCAAGTCCCTTAAAGCCTTGGGAGGAATAGGCTCATACCTTCTGACTGCATGACCCTCATTGCCCACAGTCTCAATAATGGGGTATGTAAGAGAAGCTTCAGGGCCCGTAAGTCCCCTGCAAAGGGACATAAGGGCATGAGACAGAGGTGAGATAGGTGAGAGGGGAGTGGATTGAATACGAACTGGAACAGGCGGTCCAAGGTGTTGCGACTGCTGAGTGATAGGGTAACACTGGTGCTGTTGAGAGAGAGCACGGGAGCAAAGCGAAAGTAAATCTTGAAACTGGAGACTTAAATCGGGGGGAGAGTTTGGGTGGAAGGACCAGGAATCCATTGCACAGGATGGGAAGAACTGTCTACGACCACTTCGGCCACGGTCTCAAACGTATCCATAGGCGGAGGCTCAACGTGAGAATGATGAGAACCATATACCACCAGATCAAGGGGATCAGGAGAAAGTGGATGAGGAGAGGCAAAAGCAGCCGCAGGGGTATAAGGCGGGGCTGAGGGAATAGGACAAATGCAATCATGCAACTTAGACCAAACAGAAAGCAAAATATTGTTTGAGGTAGTGACGCGTTTTGAGTGGAAAACTGATCAATCTTTTCACCTATAACCTTCTAAGCGGCTTCATCCAAGAATCCACCCTCTGGAACCCACGGACAAAGCTCGTGCACTATGTGCACAAATTCCTCAACAGTTTTAAGTTTAATGTCATGACCATGTGACTTAATCATATGTTGCAAAAGCTGCACAAACAATTTATGCTCTTTAGATTCTATTTTCCCCATGTTTTACTCCAGATGAAAAGAAAAGGTTATTCACTCACTTACGCTGCAGCTTCACCTCTATAGTTTGTAGGCGTCACAGTTGTCCCTCATGTCCAGGACCCACATTGGGCGCCAGCTGTTGTGAACTGAATGCGAGCCCGGGAATCTCGTCCAGCGAGAGGGTCCCAAACCTGGAAGAGAGCGTGCGGGAAAAAAAGGAGAAAGAAAAGAGCGAGGTCTGGAGGACTACATGAGCTATGCCCATGAAGCAATTTTATTTTTGCAGTAAGTTCCATTATATACTTTTCTGCTTAATGTTGTTTACGTCAGATCAAAATACTTAAGTCACAAGGTAGGCAAGTTAAGCCCACTAAGTAAGTTACGCCCAGTAAGTAAGTTACGCCCGGTAAATACTTAACAAGTGTAAATACTTAATATTTTACAACAAATGTAGCAAGGATCCAAAATGAACACAATGAAGCAATAAACCATAAGGAGCCGAAAGTGGATGCAATGCCTCCCAAGCCATCATATCTATAAAGTAATGTCTGTTAATTATTTTGAATAACATAGTACCTCTCTCGGTTCCTGCTTTCCCTCAGCTCAACTCCCCCAACCGGGGATCTGTGTCCGGGCTCAAGCTCACCGTATGGTGAGGCCCATTTCCTAAGGGCCTCACACAGGAGCGATTCCCACAGATCTCCCTCATTGTATCTTGGGTATTTTAAACGATCAGATGTGAGGCTCTGGGCCCCATGAGAACGTGCCTTAGAACACTGACGTTTTTGCTTTGGTGGGCACCTGGCTGGCTCAGGCCACCAGCTGCATCCCAGCCTCTGTGTGCGGGTCCGGGTTGGCTCCATTCACAAGACTTTCACTGTGCGGCCTGTGTTCTCCACACTGCTGCTCAGCTTAGATGTGCACCGAGCCAGTGCTGTTTTATGCTCAGGGTGGGGGCCCCTCCTCTGGATCTCTGTTCTGTGGGCTCCCCATACACTCAGGCTCCCAGGAGTCTTCCATTTAGAAAGCCGGGGCAGGGTTTTTCTCAGTCTTTGTTCCTTGTGCTGTCATCCATTCCACATGACTCAGGCCCTGCTCAGGGCAACATAACAAGAGAAAAGACAGGGAAAATGAGAGAGGGACCCTGCATACACATGCTCTGGACCACAGAGCCTCTGTGCCCAGCTCTGTTGTGAACTGAACGCGAGCCCGGGAATCTCGTCCAGTGAGAGGGTCCCAAACCTGGAAGAGAGCGTGCGCTGGAAAAAAAGGAGATAAAAAAGAGCGAGGTCTGGAGGGCTACATGTGCTATGCCCATGCAGCAATTTTATTTTTGCAATATGTTCCATTATATACTTTTCTGAAGTTAAAGTTGTTTACGCCAAATCAACATACTTAAGTCACAGTAAGCAAGTTATGCCCGCTAAGTTACACCCAGTAAGTAAGTTAAGCCCAATAAGTAGGTGACGCCCAGTAAGTTACGGTAAGTAAGTTATGGTTACGCCCTGTAAGCTATGGTAAGTAAGTTACAGTTACGCCCAGTAAGTTATGGTAAGTAAGTTACAGTTACACCCTGTAAGCCATGGTAAGTAAGTTACAGTTACACCCAGTAAGTTATGATAAGTAAGTTACCAAGTGTAAATACTTAAGTTAATATTTTACAATGAAGGTAGCAAGGGTCCAAAATGAACACAATCAAGCAATAAACCATAAGGAGCCGAAAGTGGATGCAATGCCTCCCAAGTCCTCATATCCATAAAGTAATGTCTGTTAATTATTTTCAATAGCACAGTCCCTCTCTCGGTTCCTGCTTTCCCTCAGCTCAACTCCCCCAACCGGGGATCTGTGTCCAGGCTCAAGCTCACCGTATGGCAAGGCCCATTTCCTAGGGGCCTCACACAGGAGCAATCCCCACAGATTCCCTCACAGCTCCTCTGTCCATACAGGTGGACTCTTGTGCAGGATCTCAGGGGGCCATGATGCCACCAATGGGCAGGCCTGGGATGGTTGGAGGATGAAGGAGAGGGAAGTGGGGGTTTCTCCCATGCACTCTGCAGAGGAAGACATGGGTTTGTGTTGGGGTTGTCGGTCTCTGTGCCCACAGCACAGTCGTGAGACCCCCCCATCCTCAGATCAAAGCCACACACACACACAACCCAGTACACTCACCTCCACACCAGTTGTTGGTAAGTTTTAAGTTTCCTCCCCAGCCAGCTGCTACTGTTATCATTTCACAGTCCTCTGGGAGTTGCTTTTTATATTCCGTCCAAAGGGAGAGAGGAGCTGCAGAGGCTGTGCTCCATCTCAGGCAGCCCAGAAGTGTCCAGAGTGCTCTTCTGATTTTACAGGTGAAGAACCAGAGTCCTGGGGACGTAACAAGCCCCAGGTCCCCAAGGCAGGGGCAGGAACTCACGAGCACCCAGCTCCAACCTGTGTCCTCGCCCCACAAGCTTGAGCTGGTCCCTGCTGCCCTGCACACACCAGATAGAAACAGTGCTGGAGGAGAAGCCTTTCTCGGAGCCCTGGGGAAGGGCTGGCCAGGGCCCCCACACTCATGGCCTTGCTCCACTGGCTGTGCTGGAGAGGCATCTGGATGGACAGTGGCTGGCTGGGGTCTGGGAGGCAGCCTGGGTATGGGAGGCTGGAACGCTGAGTGGCACATGCTGCGGGCAGCAGGGCGTGGGGCCTCCCAGCTGGACTCGTTAGTGCTCTCTGGGGCAGGTGGTGACAGGAGGCAGACGCTCCAGGGAATCCCTCAGTCGCCAGGCTCCAGGTACTCACGCCTCAGGGTTAGAACCAGGATAAGTTTGGAGACTCCCAGGATCCACTGAAAACGTTTCTCTCCAATCTCTAAGTACAAAGGATGCTCCTATGAAGGGCAGATGGCAAGCCCTGGGGTTGAAACCCTGCCAAGTCACCCTTCTAGTGATAAGGAAATTAGGATTGTTATAGAAAGAATCCAAAAGAAAAAACTAGTTAATATTCAGATTCAGATTTTTCTCCTTTTTCTTTTTCTTTTTTGAGACAGGGTCTGGCTCTTTTGCCCAGGGTGGAGTGCAGTGGTGCGACAGCTCATTGCAGCCTTGAACTCCTGGGCTCAAGCAATCTTCCCACTTCAGCCTCGCAAGTAGCTGGAACTACAAGTGTGTGCCACCATTCCCAGCTGATTTATTTAAGGACGAAAAAGTCAAAGACAAATGCCCAGCAGATTTTTGTAGAGATGGGGTTTCACCACGTTGCCTAGGCTGGTCTTGAACTACTGGGCTCAAGTAATCGCCTCAGCCTCCCAAAGGGCTGGAATTACAGACATGAGCCATAACACATAGCCTATATTCTGATTAATAATCAAAGTAGACTTTCCAGGAGGAAAATAGGCTTGGAAGACAGGTTTGTGATGCAGTTGGTGATGGGGTTCGAAATGGGTCTGGTGAGGTTTGAGATGGAGTTTGTGATAGGATTGGTGATGGGGTTCACAATGGGGCTGGCAAGGGGTGAGTGATGAAGTTGGTGATGGGGTTGTTGATGGGTTGGCGAGGCTTTGGTGATGGGGTTTGTGATGAAGTTGGCAATTTGGTTAGTGATGGAGTTTCTGATGGAGTTCATGATGGGGTTGGTGATGGAGTTTCTGATGGAGCTCGTGATGGGGTTTGTGATGAAGTTTCTGATGGAGTTCATGATGGGGTTTGTGATGGAGTTTCTGATGGGGTTCATGATGGGGTTTGTGATGAAGTTTCTGATGGGGTTCATGATGGGGTTTGTGATGGAGTTTCTGATGGGGTTCATGATGGGGTTTGTGATGAAGTTTCTGATGGGGTTCATGATGGGGTTTGTGATGGAGTTTCTGATGGGGTTCATGATGGGGTTTGTGATGAAGTTTCTGATGGGGTTCATGATGGGGTTTGTGATGAAGTTTCTGATGGGGTTTGTGACAGGGTTAGTGATGGGATTGGTGATGGGGTTCACCGTGCAGTTTTCGATGAGGTTGGCCATGGGGTTGGTGATGCGGCCGGTGATGAGATCTCTGCTTTCAGTGTTCTATGTGGGTGTGGCTCTTCTCCAGTGCCTTCACAACCCTTCACTTCTTTTACTGGAGACAGTGAGAAGGAAAGGTGGAGACTGAGGAGGTGGATGCCTGGGTTTTCTTTTCTTGACTCCTTCCAGTGCTGGTGGGGGTTGTTTCAAAGACATCCTGACAGGCTGGGCTTGGTGGCTAACACCTGCAATCCCAGCACTTTGGGAGGCTGAGGTGGGTAGATCACTTGAGCTCAGGAGTTCGAGACCAGTCTAATCAACAGGGTGAAACGCTGTCTCTACTAAAAAAAAAAAAAAAAAATAGCCGGTTGTAGTGGCAGTTGCCTGTAATTCCAGCTACTCAAGAGGCTGAGGCAGGAGAATCACTTGAACACAGGAAGCAGAGGTTGTCCTGAGCTGAGATCGCACCATTGCACTACAGCCTGGGTGACAAGAACAAAACTCAATCTCAAAAAAAGAAAAAACAAAAACATCCTGACAGGTGGGCAGACACTAAGGGCAGAGCACCCCAGTGCTGACAGAAGGAGCTCCTGTGGTTGAGTGAGAGGAGTGGCATCATCAGAATGCAGTGAGATCCTCATGCTTCCCAGGTAATGCAGAGGCTGAGGTTGGAGCTTACACTTACACTGTGGGGCCCACAGTGAGGACAGGTAGCCTCACAGCAGACATGCGGGCAACAGCCCACACCAGGGCAACAACTCAGAGTCAGAATGCACGCTAAGCCGTGCCAGCCCAGGGCACTGATGGTGTCACATCTGCCCCAACTTCAACCACAGTGGCCCATGGACACAGCTCTACAATCCAGACAGAGAGGGAACTGGCGCCTCTGGGACGTCCAACCAACCAGGATCCACCAAAGGTGGGAAACTCAAAAGACCCTCCTACTTTACAAAAGCTCCTGAGGGGCCACAACCTAAGGGTCAAGCAGCCCTGCACAGACTTCTGTCTACGAGGGTGGTCTGAAGACCTTAAAGCCTTGAGTTTGGGGTAAGGCAGCTTCAGACCAGGAACACCCTAGACCTTGTCGCAAGTGGACAAAACTCTCTGGAAGAGGATGCATCATGTGGGTAACACCCCTCACGGGCACTGAGGAAGCAGAACTGTCCAGACCCCAGGCACAACCAGTGCCTGAAGAATAGCTTAGTTTATAGTGTTATTGCTCAGCTGTTTCCTTTACATAATCCTGCATATATAATCATATAGTAGTTTATAGAATTAGTGCTTGACGTGTAGCTTACTGCTTACGTATATTGAGTTTATATAATCATACTTAACACTTATATCTATTTAGCTCTATATAATCTTTCTATATAATCATATGGGTATTGTAGTCGGAGCTGTACTGACACATTTAGTGTGATTTATAGAATCCTTCCACATAACCATACAGTAGTTTGCAGTAGGAGGAATGCCCAGAGCAGTCACAGAACAGAAGCAGCACATGGGAAAACAGCCAGACCAGGACGAGAACCAAAGACCCAGGCGGTGGCGTCCCTGCCTGAAAGGGCATACGCTGTATGGCAGGCTTGGAGCAAGAGCCTCTCCTCCTGAGAAAGGAGCTGTGGTACCTTGCATCCAGTTCCTGTGGAAAGCAGGCCTCAGGCCTGAGATCCTGCAAATAACCGAGGGAGAAGAACCCTCTGGTGTGACCAGTCACAGCGGCTGTATACCCTGTTAGTCTTTTTTCACTTCTGTGCTAGCTCAAATCACCCTCCCATAAATATCTTAAGAGAAGAGCACAAGTCTGTCAGCTCCCACTGCATTGGCTTACAGTATCCTTCTGTTAGAAATCCTTTGACGTCTCCAGCCCCCAGATAAGAAGTGTTGCTCACGACACCTGTTGCACACAGCCCACCTCCTTGTCTCGGTGACCTAATGGGGATGGACCCCTTTTCTGTACACGACCCTCTACTACTGCACACGGCACAGCCCCCTACTGCACACGGCCCACCTCTGCCCAGGTGACATAATGGGGTGGCCTCCTCGCTTGTAACTCACGTGATTATGTATGCCCTGTTACTAAGCCTATAGATGATGACCTCACTCACCACCCTGCCCCCTGCTTGTACCTAATAAATACAGATGCTCTGGGGCATTTGGGGGCCCTTTCTCATCTCCGCTCACAGGTGGCATGGCCCCCCAAGTCCAGATGCTCTTCCCCAGTTCTTCAGTGTCCTGTCTCTTTACTTCTAGGATCCTGCACCTCATCACAGCATAAGGGACACCCCATGACCCTGTGGGGCCCCAACAGCCCTACACATCATGTGGTGCCTTCAGCTTATTCCTATAAATACTTCTCAAAATGGCATCCAGCACACAACCAAAGAAACCAGAGCACATCAGGAATGAAGACTCCATGGGGGAGAACCCAGAGAAGGGAGAGAGCAAGCCCACGAAGATCATAAAATAGCCATGGTCAACTGTAAACAGCAATGACTAAAGCTAAGAATCCAATGGGCAGATTTAACCAGCACATCAGACAAGTCAGGCAGGGAGCAGGTGAAATGGAAGACAGAATAGAAGGAATTTGGGGGAATAAAGCACAGGAAGATAAAATCAGGGAAGAGCAGGAGGGAAGCTAAGGTGCAAAGAGAACAGCAAGATGGTGTAACATACATCAAATGGAGACCTTGAAGCTCAGAAGTTGGAGAATGGGGCAGAGGAAAAGTTGGAAAGGATAAAGGCTTAGAATTTTCCGGATCAAAGACATTAATGTCTAAATCAATGTCCCAACCCCTATTTATGTCCTAATGAAACTGCAGATATGGAAAGGCTAAGAGAAGTCTCAGAGGCAGCCCGAGAGAAAAGTCAGATTGCCTGGAAACAAGAGGTAGACTAACAGCTGGTCTCCCAAAAGCAGCAACAGAGCAAGACCAGAGGAAGCTCCACAGAGAGCCAAGGACCCAGACTCTTCCCCAACCCCAAGGTCACAGGAGCCCCTCCTGACAGGTCCAACCCTCAGCTTCACCTGACAGGGCCTGATTTAATCACTGAGGGGAACAGAATCAAACCTAGCTTTTGTCCCTGCTGGGCTGGGGTGCGACCGGGTCAGTTACAGAAGGGTCTTTCCCTCTGCTGTACAAAATCACAGGTGCAGAGAGAAGAGAAGGTGAGGAATGTTGGGCCGTTAAAAGGATCACCCTTCAGACAATTTTGTATTTACATGTTTGTGCTGCTCTTCTTGATCTTCTAACCAAATGCAATTCTTTTTTTTTTTTTTTTTTCTGAGATGGAGTCTTGCTCTGTTGGCCAGGCTGGAGTGCGGCAGTGTGATCTCGGCTCACTGCAACCTCTGCCTCCTGGGTTCAAGATATTCTCATGCCTCAGCCTCCCAAGTAGCTGGGATTACAGGCATGTGCCACCCCACCTGGCTAATTTTTGTATTTTTAGCAGACATAGGATTTCACCATGTTGGCCAGGCTGGTCTCAAACTCTTGACCTCAGGTGGTTCGCCTGACTTGGCCTCCCAAAGTGCTGTGATTACAGGTACGAGCCACAGCGACCGGCCAACAAGTTTTGTAAGTAACTAAAAATGTCCAAACAGTGACAAATCCAAACTTGTGCTGCTCTTGCACTATAGCCAGTAAGTCAAGAGACAAGGAGTCAGCCGGGAAGGCAGCTTCATTTTGCTTTTTGTTTTCGTTTTTTGTTTTTAAGACGGAATTTCTCTCTTGTTGCCCAGGCTGGAGTGCAATGGCACGATCTTGGCTCACTGCAATCTCTGCCTCCTGGGTTCAAGCAATTCTCCTGCCTCAGCCTCCCAAATAGCTGGGATTAGAGGCATGTACCACCACGCCCAGCTAATTTTCATATTATTAGTAGAGACGGGGTTTCTCCATGTTGGTCAGGCTGGTCTTCAGCTCCCAACCTCAGGTGATCTGCCTGCTTCAGCCTCCCAAAGTGCTGGGATTACAGGCGTGAGCCGCTGTGCCTGGCGGGCACCTTCAATTTTCAGAGCAGCAAGCCCAGCAGATGCGGGCAAGTGCCCTCAGGAAACATCTCATGTCAGTACGAGAGTCAGGCCCTTTTCATGTTTGGGCAGGGGAGAGAGGAGGGCTTGCGATCGAGAGGTAACGATGACTGGTGGACAACTGGGTGCCAGTGAGGGTCCGAGGAGGTTGGGAAGTCCCTCTTCCTTTCCAGGTCATGATGCTTCTGTAGCTGTTCACATGCTTCCCCCTCAGTCCTAGAGTGAGTTTCAAAATCTACATGGAAACTACTATTCTTCTGTTTTGTCTCAGTGCTCTGCAATTATCCTAACCTACATGCAGAAGTGGGTAAAGGTCCCTCAGACAAAAAAGGAGTGAGTGATGTGGATGCTTTTTCTGTCTCACTGTTACACAAATAGTCCTTTAAAGCAGTTTGGTGCATATGCTAAGACTACCAGAGAGGGCCATTCACACTGAGAAGAGCTCACCATAGGTGTCAATTCTCTTCCACTTGGCCTTATCTGTACGCTGTATATATGCCTCTATTGCTTAGCATTTATTTATGATTAAATATATTGCTATCCTCCGAAATCTTTTTGGCAATAATAATAACTATTATTATTATTTTTAAGATGGGGTTTCACCATGTTGGTCAGGCTGGTCTTGAACTTCCAACCTCAGGTGATCTGCCCACCTTGGCCTCCAAAGTGCTTGGATTACAGGTGTGAGCTACCATGCCCAGCCGGTAATAATTTCTAATCAGTACTTCACACACACACGCACAGGCACCCACCCACACACACGTGCGCGCCTACCACGTACCAGCTTCCAAGCTGGTTCTTGGCCACTTCATGGCTGCTGTCTGGAAACAGCTGTTTCTGTCCATGTGTATGCTTCATGCGCTTCCTTGGAGGGGGCTGGGAAGCCAGCAAGCCACCATCTCCACCGCCCAATCTTGAAGGCACCAGCCCATGCCTCTGCTGTGTTCTTGCCCTGGAAGCACATCACCCAGTCTAGTCCACACTCCTGGGAGGGGACCGCACATGAGGCGGGAGACCAGGAGGCAGAGTCGCCAGGGCAGACAGTAAGAGGGGTCCTCTGGTGCTCCTTTGACCCCTCAAAATGAGACCCCCTGGCTTTCTCCCACCCTAGTATTCCAGGCATCCAGGACAGTAGTCCTGAGCCCCGCAAGCCAGGGGCATCATCCATCTGCCAATGGGAAAGAGATCTGCAGGAATTCAGAGATCATCTCACCTGTGTCTCACCAGCAGCTCACCTGCATGCCCCAGAGGAGGGAGAGGCTTGGGAAGACTCTAAGGCGACAACCATGGAGCACTAGCAGATCTGCAAGGTGGGAGTCACGAGGCATTGCACAAGGGGCCAGGCGCAGTCGCTCAGACCTGCACTCCCAGATAGAGATACTCAGGAGGCTGAGGCAGGAGGACCCCTGGAGCCCAGGAGTTCAAGACCAGTCTGGGCAATATAGCAAGACTGGCTCTACAGAAAAGAATTTAAAAATAGCTGGGAGCATTGGCATGTGCGTATAGTCCCAGTTATTCAGGAGGCTCAGGTGGGAGAACCCCTTAAGCCCAGGAAGGTGAGGCTGCAGTGAGCTATGATCACACCACTGCATTCCAGGGCAAGAGAGTGAGACCGTATCTCTAAAAATAATCTCAAGTCACAGATTAAGCTAAGAGGGCAGGTGGTTGGCTCCGTGGCCAAAAGCAGCCCTGGAGAACCTCCAATAAATTGAAATGACCTGGCAGGATCAAGGGGTGGACAAACTCAGAGGTAGAGCTGGAGGGAGGGTGGGCCCCTGCCCTGGGGCACAGCCTGAGCGAGGCCAGAGAGGGCATGCTGCAGCAGCCACACACTCTGTGGAGTCAGGGGAATAAGTGCTGGGACACATCCCTGCATGTGAACATGTAGCTGTTGTCACATTGCTATTCTTACCGTCCCTGGGGCATGTGCTTGTCCCCTCCGGCTGCCAGAGCAGGACTGAGGGATGGAGGAGTGGCTTAAAATAGCACACACAGACTTGCTCACTGTACCGGAGGCTGGAAGTACAAAATCGAGGTATCGGCAGGGCTGATCGCTTCTGGAGACTCCGAGGGAGAATCCATCCCAGGCCTCTCTTCTCACCACTCATGGCCCTGGCAGTCCCAGGCATGCCTTAGCCTGAGGGCACATTGTTCCAATACTAGCCTCCACGTTCACGTGACTGTCTACCTTATTTATCTGCACCCCAAGTATCCCTCTTCTTTCTCTGATAAGGACATCAAACGCTGGATTTAGGACCCACCCCAACATCTCAAGATCCTCAACTTATTTTCATCTTCAAGGACCATTGTTTTCAAATAAGGCCATGCTCCTAGGTACCAGGGATCAGGGTGTAGACTTCTGAGGGACTCCATCTGACCTACCACAGAACATGTGTGTCTGGTTATGGGGGTGGAGAAAGTGGAGGAAATTTGTTGAGATTCTTCTGCTCAAGCCTTATCTCCTTAGGGACTTCCTTGGACCACCCCTCCCCCGGCAAAACGCACCCCTGCCCGCCCAGAGATCCACTCAACAAGTGTTTGCTGAGGGCCTGCTGTGTGTCAGACACTAACCCTGCACCAGAGAAAGAACAGGAACAAAGAGCAGCCACCCCTGCCCTCTGGAGGCTCCAATCGCAACAGGCACACAGACAGTGAAGACGAGAGATGAGAAAAACCCACGTGCAAGTTAGGTGGGGTGAAAGCCTCAGGAAAAGTCAAGTCAAGCAGGGGAAAGAGGATGGGGATGGTGTTGTCTGGATTTGGGACCAGTACAGGCCTCTGAGGAAGTGACCTCAGGGGATGTTTGGGAAGGGCATTCTGAGCAAAGGTATAACCAGGGCAGAGACCCTGAGGGGGAAGTGCCTGCCACGTCTGATGGATGGGACAAGGCCGTGTACTTGGGGTGGGCTCAGCTGGACAGGGCAGGGGACAGGAGTTTGGGTAATGGGACCAATTACTGGGCCTCATGTTTAGGCCCTCATGCGAGGTGAGAAGGGACCACTGGGGGCTCCCCAGAACCACCCTCAGGTTCAGCGGTTCACTAGAAGGACTCACAGAACTCAGAAAGGATACTATTTATTACAGCAACGGATGCGTTAAAATCAGCAGTGGCAAGGACTCACGGAACAGAACCAGGAGAGACCAGCATGGGTCTGCAGGTGTCCCCACCCAGAGCAAGCATGTGGACAGTGCCCAACCTCTCAGCACTGAGGTGTGACAATGAGCACAGCATGCCATCGTCCAGAGAAGCTCTCAGCACCTTGGTGTCCAGGGTTTTCATTGGGTTGGTCACACAGGTATACCTGACCTCCCAAGTGGCTGACTTTGGCCTCCAGTCCCTGCAAAGGTCAGGCTGATGCCACATGGCCCAAGGCCCCCAACATGGACCACGTTGTTAGCACAGACCAGGGGTGTCCAGTCTTTGGTCTTCCCTGGCCCACATTGGAAGAATTGTCCTGGGCCACACATAAAATACACTTAATACTAACAATAGCTGATGAGCTTAAAAAAAAAATCACAGCAAGAAAGAATTAGTGTTGGGCCATATTGAAAGCTGTCCTGAGCTGAATGCCCCCTGTGGGCTGTGGGTTGGAGAAGCTTGGCAGAGCCTCTGATGTGGCCCAGGTAAACACAGATATTCAGACCAGGCAGAACATGCCAAGGGCTTAGAGGGTGTCTCCCAGGAGCTGGGCAGGGCCCGTTTCAGGGTGCAGGATTTGAACACCCCAAACCTTTACTGCAAAAGGCCTCAGCAGGATCACTCGGCCCTGGTGGAAGCCACACACAGGGGACCTGGTGACCAAGACTGGTCAGGAAACAGCGACCACAGGGGATGCAGCAGGGCTGAATGCAGCTCTGCCAGACAAGCCTCGTGGAGGGGGAGCGGAGGGGAGGAGCGGAGGGGAGGAGCGGAGGGGAGGAGCGGAGGGGAGGGGTGGAGGGGAGGGGCGGAGGGGAGGAGCGGAGGGGAGGAGCGGTGGGGGAGCGGAGGGGAGGAGCGGAGGGGAGGAGCGGAGGGGAGGAGCGGAGGGGAGGAGCGGAGGGGGAGCAGAGGGGAGGAGCGGAGGGGGAGCAGGGGGGAGCGGAGGGGAGGAGCGGAGGGGGAGCGGAGGGGAGGAGCGGAGGGGGAGCGGAGGGGAGGAGCGGGAGCTCCAGCCGGGTTTAAGTCCGACAGCCACAGGCACTTGGGCTCCAGAGAGAGAAAGTGAAGGAGGAGGCCCCGCCTTGAGAGAGGGAGGAGACCACGGGAAGGCTGTAGGGGCTGCAGGCTGAGGGGGCTTTTAGGTGACAACTGGGGAGAGCCCTGGTGGTCGGTGTGGCTGGAGGGCGTGCTCAGAGTGGCCTCCGGAGGGAGAGTCCGTTTGAGCCGGGGGGGGGGGGCTCCCCCTCATGGTTCCACTGTCCCAGGGGAGTCAACCGCAGAAAGGAGGGGCGCGTTTGAGGAGAAAAGAGAAAATCTTTTTTTTTTTGGAAAGTGGTAAGATGGGCTTGTGGGCGAGAGAAGGCACCGGGCGGGCCAGGGAGAAACTTATGGCCGCCAATGAAAGCCGGGTCAGCCTGCTGGTGGGCTTCTCTCTCGCCCTCGGTGTCCCTCCCACCTGTCCCCTGGGGATCGGCCGGGGCGTGGGGTGCGTGGCCCAGAGAGCAGGCCCCGCTTTCGAGCCCGCGGGGGCTCCTGCAGCTGGAGGGTGCCGTGGGCTTCGGGGCCCCCAGATTCTGGGGGAGCAGCCGCGAGCCAAGTGCGCTGCTGCTGGCCCCGGGTGTCCGTGGGGCCACCCAGGCCGGGTTCCGGACGCGGGCAGGGGTCGGGTCGGGAGCGGTGCAGGAGCCTGAGGCTCCGGTGAGCGGGACTTGGCCTCCGAGGGGGCGAGGAGGGGGCGGTTCCTCTGTGCAGGGCGGGGTCTAGGACGGGGCGGGGATTCTGGGAGTGAGGCGGGGCCTGGGGCGGGGCTTCGCGGAGGACCTCAGGGACGGTGGGGGTGGGGCATCGCGGGGCGGGGCGGGGAAGGAGGCGGGGCATCTCGGGGGGGGCGGGGGAAGGAGGCGGGGCATCGCGGGGCGCGGCTCCGATGGGCGGGGCCTGGGTGCTGCCCAGGCTCGGCAGCTCCGGGGGAAGCTCCGCTCTGGCTCCCGCAGGCACGGGCGGCTCCGGAGGGGCACGCCGGCTCCACCCGCCCGCCGCGCGCTGGCGCCTCCCAATTCCCAGAGCCGGGGCTGGGGCTCTAGGCCGCTGCTGCGGCGGCGGAGGCCCTAGGCTGGGCGCTGGGCGCGGGGCCAGGGCGGGCTGGGAGCGGCTGCGCCGGCGGCGGATCTCGCGGAGGGCGGTGGCCTGAGTCGGCCGAACCATGGCGGCCCCAGAGCCGGCGCCGAGGCGGGCCCGGGAGCGGGAACGGGAGGACGAGAGCGAGGACGAGAGCGACATCCTGGAGGAGAGCCCGTGTGGTCGCTGGCAAAAGCGGCGGGAGCAGGTGGGCGCGGGGGTCGGGTACACGGGTTGACACCGCCCTCCACGAGCCGGAGGGGCCTGGAGGCCGCGCGGGGCGTGGGGACGCTGGGAGAGCCCGGTGCCTGGAGACCTCTCCGAAGCGTCTCTCAGGCGGCGGGCAAATCTGCCACCCCTGGACCCCTTTGCCTTGGCTGCCGCACTGGGATTCCCTGAGCGCCAGTCTCCTCCCAGGACCTCCCCATGCCTCTGGACTCAGCCGCCAGCTCTCTGGGGAATCCCCCTAGACTCCCTGAAACCTGCTCCAAATCCCCTTAGCCCAGCCCTTGGATAGGAGCCCTTGGCTCCTGAGAGCAGCCACCCTTCAAGCCCCCACCTTCCCACAGACTGGCTCAGGGCCTGCAGCCCATGCTTGGGCCCACTGGAAGGGTGTGGACAGGGACCAAGTCCTCACCCACAACCCCGAAACACACCAGGGCACACATAACCCCTTATTCACCCCCACCCAGGTGAATCAGGGGAACATGCCAGGGCTTCAGAGCACCTTCCTAGCCATGGACACAGAGGAGGGGGTAGAGGTGGTGTGGAATGAGCTCCACTTCGGAGACAGGAAGGCCTTCGCGGCGCACGAGGTGAGGCCACTGCCCCCTCCTCATCCTGCCCGGGTGGCCACCTGCTGACCACCCAGCGACCACCCTCCCTCCCCAGGAGAAGATCCAGACCGTGTTCGAGCAGCTGGTGCTGGTGGACCACCCCAACATCGTCAAGTTGCACAAGTACTGGCTGGACGCCTCTGAGGCCGGCGCGAGGGTGAGCACGGGCAAGGCCCTGGGCAGGCAGAGGCCACAGCCAGGTGGGGCGGGCATGGGGAGGAACCGGTTGGTGGAAATCCCGAGTTCGCACCCTGCAGGTCATCTTCATCACAGAGTACGTGTCATCGGGCAGTCTCAAGCAGTTCCTCAAAAAGACCAAGAAGAACCACAAGGCCATGAACGCCCGGGTACGGGGAGTGGGCTGGGGCGGCCGGGGAGCAGGCTGGGGTTGGGGCAGCCTCGGTGACTGAGGAGCAGCCCTGGGGAGCAGGGCTTGGGTGGCTGGGGAGCAGGATGGGGTCGGGGATGGGGTTGGGGCAGCCTCGGTGGCTGGGATGGGGAGGGGGTGCCCCGCACCCCGGACAGGGGCTGGGCGCGGATGCGGCGGCGGGCTCCGCAGGCCCAGCCACCTCTCCTGCGCCCACCCGACGGAGTCGTGCGTCCGCCGCCAGGCCTGGAAGCGCTGGTGCACACAGATCCTGTCTGCCCTCAGGTGAGAGCCTGGGCTCGCCTGGCTCTGAGCCGCGGGGGGGGGGGGGGGGGGGGGCTCCCGCGCTCCCCATCTTTCCAGCGCCTCCTGACCGGCTCCGCCTACTTTCCCCTTACCTGCCTGCTCCTTCCCCACGTCTGCAGCTTCCTGCATGCCTGCAGCCCCCCCATCATCCACGGGAACCTGACGAGTGACACCATCTTCATTCAGCACAACGGCCTCATCAAGATCGGCTCCGGTGCTGGCGGGCAGGGCTGGGCTCGGGGGTGGAGGGGGGTGGCGGGGCGGGGCAGGGGAAGGTTCCTAGAGCCGAGGACCGAGGACTTACGATGCCCCAGCAGCTAACCCGGCTTTTTCTCCCGCCCCTTGGCAGTGTGGCACCGAATCTTCTCCAATGGTAAGTGCGAATTCTGGAGGGATGGGGTCCTGGAGAGGTCCCGCCCGCTCAGCCTCCGCCCTCTCCCACAGCACTTCCAGACGATCTCCGAAGCCCGATCCGCGCTGAGCGAGAGGAGCTTCGGAACCTGCACTTCTTCCCCCCAGAGTACGGCGGTGAGTGGCGCTGGGTCCGGATGCCCTGTGCCTGCCCTGCGCTTCTGTCCTACTGTCCTGTGCTCTCTCTCCTTCAGAGGTGGCCGATGGGACCGCTGTGGACATCTTCTCCTTTGGGATGTGTGCGCTGGAGGTACTGCACGCCCCCCCCCACCCCACCTTGTGCTCTGCCCTCCTCCTAGCTGTGTCCTGCGTGGCTTACCTGTGTGGTCCCTTCCCCATGCTTTACCTGGCTCTGTGCCCCAGATGGCTGTGCTGGAGATCCAGGCCAACGGGGACACCCGGGTCACAGAGGAGGCCATTGCTCGCGCCAGGCACTCGCTGAGTGACCCCAACATGCGGGTAAGCAGCCTGTCCTGCCCTCCCCAGCTGGCTCATGGTACTCAGGTAGGCCAGCAAGGTGCTCCAGGCAGGCCTGGGAGAGCATCACAGTTTGTGCAGCTGAGGAGTGCGCCAGCTAGCTGCACCCTCCCAAAGAGGCCCTCAGTGGGAGCACATATTGGTTCCAGGCCAGAAGGCCCTGAAGGGTCAGCACATTTTAAGAACAAGAAGGCAAGAGAGAGCCTTTCTCTGTGGCTGCTATCACCATGCCTGTTTTATAGATAAAGAAACCGAGGTTCGGAGATGAGTCCTTTACCCAAAGTTTTAGAGTAAATGGTAGAGCTAACCTCTGTACCTGGGTCTGCTTCAGTCCAATAACTTGACTTTAAATTTCCAGCTTGTGGGGAGACATGGTGGGTGCCAGGCAGGCAAAAGAGGTATGGGATGGAAGCTGCGTCCCCAGCCCCTCTGCTTGGAGTCCAGACTTCGCCCCATGGCCTCAGGAGATGGGGGTGCCTGCACGGGCAGGTGGGGAGCTGGAGCTGGAGTGGGTATGGATATGGACAGGGTGAGGACCTGTCCACATGGCTGTCTCCAGTGTTGAGCCTGAGCTGGGCCGATCAAAAGTCTGTGGGTAGGAGGCCTGCAGGTGTGACTTGAGGGTCATGGCTCCTACTCCCCACAGTTTTTTGAGGGTTGAGGGAAGCAGAGCATGGGCGCTCCAATCCCAGAACCCAGCTGTCCTCAAGCTCGGAGGACCTGGTCCTGGCCTGGCTGCTGCCAGGACTCCTCCCTGTGGTCATCCCTGCATGTCCCATGTGTCCCTGAGGAGGAGGGACATGGGGAACTCAGAAGCTGCCTCTCCTCGAACTGTGGGGTCAGAGCAGAGAGCCCCTGCACACCACCAGCCCCTCCTCCCCACACCCCAGGAGTTCATCCTTTGCTGCCTGGCCCGGGACCCTGCCCGCCGGCCCTCTGCCCACAGCCTCCTCTTCCACCGAGTGCTTTTCGAGGTGCACTCACTGAAGCTCCTGGCAGCTCACTGCTTCATCCAGCACCAATGTGAGCAGCAGGCCAGCCCAGGGGGTGGCCAGGGAGGCTGAGGGTTGGGACGTGGAAGGGGGCTCTGCAGGACCCAAGGCCTGAGCCCATCACCTTGATGCTCCTGTGGCCGCAGACCTCATGCCTGAGAATGTGGTGGAGGAGAAGACCAAGGCCATGGACCTGCATGCTGTCTTGGCAGAGCTTCCCCGGCCCCGCAGGCCCCCACTGCAGTGGCGGTGAGCAGTCAGCGCCCAGAAGCCTCCCCTTCCAGCGTCCCTGGCCAGCCCCTCATGTGCCTCCCACCTCCATGCCAGGTACTCGGAGGTCTCCTTCATGGAGCTGGACAAATTCCTGGAAGATGTCAGGTGAGAGCTGATGTAAGGCTGGGGGCCAGGCAGCTGTCAGGCCTGAGTCCCCAGCTACCCTGGTGTGTCCCCAGGAACGGGATCTACCCACTGATGAACTTTGCAGCCACTCGGCCCCTGGGGCTGCCCCGTGTGCTGGCCCCACCCCCAGAAGAGGTCCAAAAGGCCAAGACCCCAACACCAGAGCCCTTTGACTCTGAGACTAGAAAGGTGAGGCCTCTCTCCTGCTGCTCAGTGCCAGCCCTCAGACAGACAAGAGGTGCCCCTTCTTCTCTCAGGGCCTGCATCCCCACAGCCCAGCTCTCCTCCAGGCGGCCAGAGACCGGATTCAGGCTGATCCTCCGGTGCGGATCGTGGGGGTTGTTGGACAGGCTGGACACTCCCCTTTTCTAGGAGGCTCCATGTCCTCTCAGATCCTTCCCCCACATCCTGCTGCCCTGAACCCACTCCAACCATCTTTCCTCCAGGACTCACCTGGGGCCCTTCTACCTGCCAGCACTCTTCACCCACCCCCGGGTGCTGATTCCTGGACATCTGTGTCCTGGTGTCTCCCCAGACTTCTACAGTGCTGCCTACTGGCCAGAAGCCTCTCTCAGTGCAGTGCAGCCAGAATTCATGTCCTAAACAAGCAAACTGCCTGCTCCTGGCTGGCCACAGAGATCATGGGAGTCCTCAGCCGATGCCCAGGCTCTGGGAGGCCTGATTCTGCAGGCACTGTGCACTTCCGTGTGGCCCTGTCCTGGCCACCCTCCCTTTTCCTGTGCCCATAGTTCCCTCTTTGTTCAAGTCATTCTCTCCATGGTGAAAGCTCCTATTCACCTTTCAGTACCCAGCTCCTAATGTTGATTCTTTAAGAAGCTTTCCTTAGCTTGCCAGGCCACTAGCAGTGAGATGGGCTCCTCTTAGAGACTCCCCGCTTGACGATCTCTGCTGTCCCTTCTGGGCCCCTCTGGCACAGCAGCATGTGCTCTTGCTGCTGGGTTTGTGAGTCCCAGCCTTCCCCCGCTGCAGGTCATCCAGATGCAGTGCAACCTGGAGAGGAGCGAGGACAAGGCACGCTGGCATGTGAGCGGGGCCCGGGAGGACGGCACTGCTGTGGGGAAGGCGGGGGCCTGGCAGACCCCCGAACTCCCCGCCGACTTTGCCCTGCCACCTCCCCAGCTCACTCTGCTTCTGGTGATGGAGGACCGGCTGCACCGGCAGCTGACCTACGACCTGCTCCCAAGTAGGCTGGGCAGGGGACTTGGGCGGTGGGCAGTGACCCCGGGTAGCCGGAGGCGCAGTGGCCTCTAGCCTCACCTTACGCCGTTGCCCCAGCGGACAGTGCTCAGGACCTCGCCGCGGAGCTCGTGCACTACGGCTTCCTCCACGAGGTGTGCAGGGCAGGGTGGTGCTGCCAGGCCGAGGGGGTGTGCGGGGCAGGCCGCACCCCTCCGTCCCCCATGCCTCCCTCCTTCCGCAGGGCGACCGGATGAAGCTGGCCACCTTCCTGGAGAGCACTTTCCTCAAGTACCGTGGGGCCCAGGCCTGACCTGGTGCCCCAGCCCCAGGGGACCATGCCAGGGTGCTGCCCAGGTCAGGCCACATTGGGGAGAGCCCAGCACTGCCAGGCTGCCCTCTACTGTGTCCCTGGGAGCACAAAGGCCCAGGTAGTGAAGAAACCCCCACCTCCTGTGGAGCGGGGCTGACCCTGCCTCCAGGTGCCATGGGTGGGGGTGGGGGAGCCATGAGGCCTCCCAGGTCCTTAGGATCAGGGCTGCCCCCAGGACCCCTTCCTATATCCTTGATTCTCTGCCCGGAGCTCCTACCCAGGTTGCCTGGCCAGGGCCACTGCCTCCTTAGCATGCAGGAGGCTCCCCTGCAGGGAGCCCCGGCTCTGGGGCTTGGGGGTGAGGGTAAGCCCTGAACAGACCTCTGCCCAGAAAACGGCTCCATGAGGTCTGAGAGAGCAGCCATCCCTGGCTGGCACCATAGACCCACACAAGAAGCCTGCACAGCAAGCCAATGGTGACACGCCTGCAGGTGTCAGGCATGGCACTGGGCACAACTGGGACCTGGCAGGAGAAACAGACCAGAGAGGTCTGGAGTTGAGGCTGTCATCAGCAAAGCCCCTGGTCCCACACAGCTCTGTCCTGGAGTCACTTCTCTGGCCCTTCACCCACCCTGAGACCAGGATGTGCAGCCCCTCTGCAGATCTCCTCTGGCCCTCGCAGCCCCTCCAATGGGCTTCTTCTCTCCTGCATTCCCTGGCCTGGAGGGTTGAGGGACCCCACATCCTCTCTGCTCCTCAAACTCATACCCCCTGCATGTTACCTCCCACACTTTCTCCCTGGGGCAGCTGCTCCCTGGGCCACTGAGTATGTCAGCTCCTGGCTCCCTGCCTCTCTCCCACTCCACTCGTGGCTCAGTCTTTGAGGTTTCTATGCCCTCATGGATTCTGCTCCTGCATTCCAGGCCTCTTGATTCTTGGCTTGCCTCTCCTCCAATTACAAATTTAGTGAAGCGGCCTTAAACATTTTAAATTGTATGTATAAATTTAGCGCATTCATGCTTTTTAAAAAGCATTTCAAAGTCAAAGCAGGAAGGCACACCGCTGTATTAGCTCTATACTACTGCTGTGGAATTTATCACAAACTTAGTGGCTTAAAACGACACAAACTGACTGCAGTTCTGTAGTCTGGAAGGCTGACTTCGGGTTCCACTGGACTAGAGTCAAGGCTGGCAGGCCGCCTTCCTTCCTGGAGGTCCTAGGGGAGACTCCATCTGCTGCTCCTTCAGGCTGCTGGCCGAATCCACACCCTTTCAGGGGCAGGGCCAAGGTCCTCACTTCCTTGCTGTCTGTAAACTGGGGCCACTTCCAACTTGTAGAGGCTGCCCACATTCCCTGGCTCTTGGCCCCTCCTCTGTCTTCAAAGCCAGCAGGTTCAGTCTGTGTCAAGAACCATTTCTCTGGTTCTCTGCAGCCAGGAAAGGTTGTCCTTAAGGACTCATGAGATCAGGTTGGGCTCAACCAGATAACACAGGTTAACTTCCCTCCTCAAGGTTTTTTAATATTAATCACATCTGCAGAACACATTTTGCCATGTAAACTAACGTTCACTGGTTCCAGGCATTAAGGAATGAACCTCTTTTGTGGGGGAAGGGTGGCATTCTGCCTACCACAGCACCCCAACAAAAAACCAAAAACCAAAGCAAGACTTACCAAGGCATATCAAATAAATGTACAAAATAGTGAATCTCAGTTATCTTAACCATTCCAATACTATTTACAAAATAATTCAAATTCTCCCACCTTCCAACTCAGAATTAGAAATCTGAAATAATATCCCTGTCCTAGATGGAAATCCTGATGCTAAGCTACCTGATTATGCATGGTCCGAAACGGTTTCAGTGGCAAATACGTAACATTGTACTAGTAATTAAACTGAATTTAAAAGCATCATCACTGCCATTGCTGCACGTAATCACGTCTGTTGAATTTTTCCTTTTAAGTTTTATCTGTTCAGAATTATATGCATATTGCTTTTAAAGTGGAATGGGCTTTCTTTTTTTTTGAGGCCAATAATAAATAATAAATGCAGGCTCCTGCTCTGATGCTCCCCAAATTCAACTCTCTCAACTGTTCCTTCAGGCATCTGAAATTCATGTGTCTCAAACTCATGGGCATGCCTTTACTGCAGTTTATCCGGTGTCCCCAGCTGTCATCCTCTGGGAGGAGGGTGGCCACCTGCCTCAGTCTCCCTATGCGGCATCATTCCTGTGTGCTGGGCATCACAGCTGCATGGGTATTACTTCAGCTTCATTACCACACATCTCAGGCGAGAACTGGGTGTTCTAGGATGCTGTTTCTTGCACAACTTTTCGTTTTTCCTGGAGTTAATCGTTGCCTAGTTTTTCTGTTTGCCTAGTTTTCTATATGTGTTTGTCATCAATCATCTTTTGACTTTCCTGAAGAAGCATGGATATCCTCTCAGAGCTTAGGACTTGTCACATAACTGACTGCTCAGTTTCTTCTTTTCCTGGAGCCCCCTGCCCAGGCTGCTTGTTCTTGGACTTGTGGCCCAGCATGGGTTAACTTTTCCCTGGTGTCCTGGAATTCTTCCTCTTCCTGCATGTGCCCCGTTTGAGGAGGAACGTCCTCCAAGCTTCCCGAGAGGGTGCACAGGAAGCTAAGGAGTCTTTACCTGGGTTTGTCTTTATACTAACCCCACATATGCTTGACAGTGTGACTAGTTACAGAAAACTTGGCTTGCTTGAAAATACTTATTCCAAGGATTTTGAGGATATCATGTCATTGTCTTCTAGTTCCAAGAACTCGTGTGCCTTTCTGAATTCTGGCTCTTTACCTGTGATCTCTTCTCTGTGTTTTTTACTTTGTCCCATTTCTTTGGAATCCTCAATGATACGTCTTGATACACAACTTCCCTTATCCCATTATCTAGAAAACATGACTGTTTGGTTCTAGGAAATTTCCTTATCTCTTTGTTGGTTTATCTCATTTCCTTATTTTCTGGACAGTTTATTTAGATGTTGGACTTAAAAATTTTTTTTTTTGAGACAGGGTCTGGCTCTGTCACCCAGGCTGGAGTGAAGTGGTGTGATCACAGCTCACTGTAGCCTGCAACTTCTGGGCTTAAGTGATCCTCCCACCTTAGCCTCTCTAGTAGCTAGGACTACAGGCGTGTGCTACCACATCCAGCTGGTTTTTTTTTTTAAATTATTTTTTTTGTAGAGACGTGGCCTTGCTATATTGCCCAGGCTAGTCTTGAACCCCTGGGCCCAAGTGATCCTTCTGCCTCAGCCTCCCGAACTGCTAAGAAGGCAGGTGTGAGCCACTGTGCCTGACCTGGACTTCTCTTTTGAGATGCAGTCATGTAGTGACAAGAGCACAGGCGCTGGAGCCATTCTGCTGCTCCCTACCTTGTGCTGTTGCACATGGGTAAAAATGGGGATAACAGCTGTACCCACTGCATAGCACTGGGTTGTGAGGATCCCAGGAGTGAGTGTGTGTGAGAACAGTGCTGGGCACCATGTGCCCAGAGTGCACATTATTGTCAAGGGAAGCTGTCACCAGAGGGTAGCACTTGTGGCTTCAGCTGGTGGTGGTGGCAGACCAGCCCCTACCTCCCATCCATCCTCTCCATTGTGGAGGCCTCGTGTGCCAGGCTGGCCCTAAGAGCACCCGCCTGTGTTGCTGCTATTTTGTTTTCCAGCTATCTGGTTTTCTTGTTCTCCATTCTGGAAGACTTTATCCTTTTTTCTTCTTTTTTTTTTTTTGAGATGGAGTTTCACTCTTGTTGGTCAGGCTAGAGTACAATGGCACAATCTCAGCTCACCTCAGTCTCCACCTCCTGAGTTCAAGTGATTCTCCTGCCTCAGCCTCCCGTGTAGCTGGGACTTCAGGCATGTGTCACCATGCCTGGCTAATTTTGTATTTTTACCAGAGACATGGTTTCTCCATGTTGGTCAGGCTGGTCTCGAACTCCCAGCCTCAGGAGATCTGCCCACTTCCACCTCCCAAAGTGCTGGGCTTATAGGCATGAGCCGTCATGACCAGGCAGAAGACTTCATCCTACACCCTATTGAATTGCTCACTTTCCCCTCATATGTTTTATTTCTAAGAGCTCTTTCTCGTTCCGTGTGTTCTTTCTCTGTAGCTTCCAGGTCCTTTTGATTGGCTGTGATACCTCTAATATCTCTAAAAATGATGTTTTAGTTTCCTTTATTGTCTCTGTTCCTTCTCAGTCCCTTTTCTTCTTTCTCTTGTGTCTGGTGATCCTGGGCTGTCCAGTTGCATTTAAGAGTGAGATGCTTTCAGTGGCTGGTACTTATGGCCTGGCGAGCTTCAAGGCCAGTGATCTGGCTGGGCCATTCTACTGGGCACCCCTCTGCCCCTAGCTGCCAGTTTTTTTCTTTTGAGCTGGGAGCTGCTGCAGAGAGGAACCCTCCTAAGAGGCCTGATGGCATGCTGGAGGCCAGACGCAGCCCAGGGGTGGAGGTAGGGGAAGGAACCAGAGTCTTATTTACTCTCAGGCTTTTAGACAGGGGCTTGCTTAAGTGGGGCCTCAGAACTCCTCTCTGGGAGCTCACATCCCAGCCACCACAGGGCCTGCCAGCCCCAGCGGGTAGGGACAGAGGTCTGGGGTTTCCTTTCTCTGGCCGTGCTTTCACCCACGACCCTCAGACACCAGCCTCTATAGCCGAGTGGGCTGCAGCAGCTCTGGCTGTCCACCTTCCTCCGGCTCTACAATATCCCAGCTCTTTGCCCTTGCAGGGTTTCTTTATAAAACCCCTTTCCTATCATTTCAGATGGTTGCAGGAGGGAGGTGGGGAATATCCTGCCCTATTTAAGTAGAAGTGTCTATTAAATTCCAGACGTTCCCAGGGTTGAAAGGAGGCCCTTTCTGCATAGAGAGGCCTGCTGCATAGAGAGGATGCCTTGTGGTCTCAGGCAGCTGAAGGTGCCTGAGCCTACAGATGTGGCTTCTTCAGATGACCGTGTTGAGGTCTCGGGACTGGCTGTAGCAGATGGCAAACGTCCAGGACAGGCAGCTCTCCCGGCAGCATTGATGGACACCTTGGGCCATGAAAGCCAGTTCAGGGACTAAGGGGGCCTGCGGGCCGAGTGACTGATGTCAGCCAACCTATGGCTGGGGCATACGCCAGAGGCGCTGGGGACTGATGAATCCCTCGAAGGAGAAAAGGCTGCCAAGAAACCAGGCTTCCCAACCCCAGGGATATCGCGACTCAAGGACGACGCATCTCACGACGTGAGCCTGAAATACGCGGGCCTTTCGTCACCCGAGATTCCTCCAGCCCAGGAGGGCCCCCGCTCTTTCCTCTGCCTCCTCGCGGAGAGCCTCTGGACGACGCCCGCAACAGCGTTTTCTGCAAAAAAGGCAGAGAAGAGAAGCGTAGCAGCGGCCGCAGGGGCGAGGGGTGGCGAGGAGTGCCACGCGCACCCATATCGGCCACGCGGACAGACTCTCCCGGTTCGGGCCCCACGGCGCACGCTCCTGGCCGCCCAGGTCGCAAGCCCCACCCCTCTCCCCGCCCACTTCCACGCCCCTTCCGTCGCTCCTCCTGGGGGCGTTAACCGTCCCTCCCCGCCCCGGAAGTACGTTTTACCTCGTTCCTCGCGAGAGTTCCGTGCGCCGGCGCCCAGATCGCGCGAGACCGCGGAGGGAGCAGGAGTGGGTGGCGCGCGCAGCGGCCGCGACGGACGCAAGATGGCGACGGCGACCATAGCTCTCGTAAGTGAGCCCCTGTGACCGCGGGCGGCCCTTGGCTGGTGGGGGCGGGTCATTAGCCCAGCCTGGGTGCAGAGGGCCTCCCAGGGACGCGGCGGCCTTCTCAGACCGTGCGCGGACTCCTTTGTGGCCCCGGGTCGCGGGAGGCGGGGGCGGGGCGGGAGCGCGCCGGCGGTCTGCAGGAGGCCTCAGTTTCCGGCCTGAGGACCCCAGCTTCCGGCGGGGCGGGGCGGGGGCCCGGGCCCGGCGTGGGGCCCCGGCGGGCGAGCGAGCCTGGCGGGGTTGCCTTCCTGCCCGCTAGGTCCGGCAAGCGGGGGTCGTTGTCCTCCCTCTGCCGACGGGTGTGTGCGCCGTGGTCACGACGGAAGTGGGGTCCTGGGGGCCACGCGTGGGCCTTCGGGTTGATGGGATCAGAAGGGGACGGGACCTGTATGTAGAAAGGAGTCTGCAGCTCAGAGCATGGGGTGGATTTGGCTCACTGCGCCTGCAGCCTTGAATTCGTTCTCCAGTGCTTGTAAAGGGATCTGGTTGTCTCCATTCTCTTATCCCCATTCGGGAAAGAAGGACGTGCTTTCTCCTCTCCTATGTATTTTGAGAAGTCGCATTGTCCCAAGCTCTACGGGAAGATTTGTGCGCACAGTGGGGAACTGGGCAGTCGGAGGTCTAGTGCCCATCAGAAGCCAGTTCTCACCCAGGGTGCCATGTGCAGGGCATCCGAGGGAGCTGCATGGGCATCCAGAGAAAGGAGCCGCCCCCTGCTCTGCTCAGTGTCCACCTCTGCGGGCCGGACAGGCGTTATTAACGTAGAGAGAGAACACCCATACACACACACATCATGCGTGATGAAGTCTGGTCTCTCCATCCCACTTAGCTTAGAGGACCTAATCCCCTCTTGCGTTTTTCTCAGCTATGGTTCACCCCTTTGTTATTTGCCAGTCTCCCTGCCGCCTACACCCAGTGGGATGGGATAGGTCTGTTCGAGAAGACAACTTGGGTGAGTGACTGAAGGCTGGATTGATAGAACCAGGAAGTATCTTTAGACTGCCTTTGCCAGGCCCCCAGCTGGGGGGCTGGGCCCATGTCCCACTGAGGCAGAAACCAGTTCCAACGGGGAGAGAGGCATTGTGGGGGCAGCATAGTGTGTGATTCACAAGGCTGGCGGCTAACTCTACTCTTTCTACCATGTTCTTTCTCCGAAGTCACAAGAGTAAGTGACCTTTGAGGGGCATGTCAGAGAGAAAGGGGGTAAGGGTTGAGGATTTGGTGACCTCACAGAGAGGCTGTCTCCAGGCAGCAGTCAGAGAGTTGATGGTGAAGGACTGGACACTTGGGAAGGTAGAGGAGGAAAGTGGATGCCTCATCTCCCCAGTAGTCAGAGAGTTGATGGTGAAGGACTGGACACTTGGGAAGGTAGAGGAGGAAAGTGGATGCCTCATCTCCCCAGTTACCCGCAGAACAGCACCCTGTGCCCATGAAGGCTAAATGGGGGCCCAGGTCTGCTGTGGTGTGGTGCCAGATAGGTGGTGGTGGTGTTGGGTTGGATGTGGGCCGTACTGACCCCATGAGTGGGTCCTCATGTGGGGTGTTCGGTGCCATCTGAATTCTTTGGGGTAACAAATGATTTTTCTTTGTCGAAGTTCCAGCTTGCTTCATCAGGCTCCAGGAGAGAGCTGTAGCTCGTGATCTAAGCCATTTTTCTTTTAATCATTGGGATGGAAAGGTTTCTAGAAGGGTTGCCTGTTCACCACCGTCCTGGTTGGACACAGTGGTGAGAGCCTGTTCCCTGTCTCATGCTGCTTCAGCTCTTAAGGGAGGTTAAATGGAGCAGCTGAACTTGGCCAACCGTGTCCTGGTGGGGAGGGAGGCCGGAAGATATATAAGGGTGGGCATGCCTTCTGCCTGGTGGCTGCAGAATGAGGCCGGCTGCCTCTTCACAGCAAGGATAGGTCTTCTGGATGCATCGCTTCACTTTGACTCTTGGCTCCGTTCTTCTCTTCACTGACAGCCCAACCAGCTCTTATTTGGGGTCATCACCCTTGCGGTCCCAGTTGCTTTCTTCTGTAGGCACTTAGCCTGCAGTGTCACCTCACAGAGGCCCCCTGGCTGCCAAGGGTGCCATGGCCTGGCACACCTCATAGCTGCTCTCTTCTTGTCCTGTGCTTTCTTCGTCGTGCTGGTAAACCACAGAAGTCATCTTTGATTTTTGCATTCTTTGTCTGCTAGCAGCTGACACCAGGCTCCTGAGAGGGATGTCTTTCTCTCTCGTCTCTGCTGCCTCTGCAGTGCTCAGTGTGGAGCCTGGGCATGCAGTAAGCAGCATTTGCCATATGAAGGGAAGTGACAGGTAGAGGCGAGGCGATGTCCTGCAGCCACCTCTGCCCTGGGTGTCTGACACTGGTTGTTGTCAACAGTGCTGATGATTGCTGGAACCTGTGACTTGCTTTGCTGCTTTCTGTGTGCAGGGGCTTCGGGTTGGGGGGGTGGGGGGTGCTGGGATTTCACCGACTCTTCACAGTAGCCCTAGGAAACAGGCCATCCCCCTTCCCAGCTGAGGCGCCTGACGACTTGAGACCTTGGGTCATTTGCTCCATGTTATTTCTCTTTTTCTTTTCTTTCTTTTTTTTTTTTTTTTTTTGCGATGGAGTCTCAACTTTGTTGCCCAGGCTGGAGTGCAGTGGTGCAGTCTCGGCTCACTGCAATCTCCGCCTCCTAGGTTCAAGCAATTCATGGTAGCACCTCAGCCTCCCATGTAGCTGGGAATCTAGGCGCCCACCACCATACCCAGCTAATTTTTGCATTTTTAGTAGAGATGGGGTTTCACCATATGGGGCAGTCTGTTCTCGAACTCCTGACCTCAAGCAGTCCACCCACCTTAGCCTCCCAAAGTGCTGAGATTACAGGCATAAGCCACTGCATCTAGCCCACATTACTTAAACAAAAAAAAATTTCATAGAGTTGGGGTCTTGTTGTGTTGCCCAGTCTGGTCTCAAATTCCAGAGCTCAAGTGATCCTCCTGCATCGACCTCTCAAAGTGCTGGAGTTACAGGTGTGAGCCACCACGCCCAGCCCCTACTTTCCTCTTCTTGTTTTCTGGTGGAAATACTCCTCTTTGCCCTGGGCTGAGGAAAGGCAATGCCAGAGTTGGCACCCCAGAACCCCTCTGCTATACCACCCCTCAGGGGGCTTCCCATCCCTCCAGGCACTGCTGCCTGGTGGTCAGGGGCATCCTGACCACAAAGCCACCATTTTCATTGCCTAAAGATGGCAACATGTAACTAGCTGCAATCATAAACATCAGTTTCCTCCAGGCTCTCCCCGTGTCTGCTTAGCACAGAACCCTAAGCTGCATGTAGCTGGGAACTTCCATCTTGTGCCATGAATGGCGGTGGGCTGGCTTTTCCCAAGAAAAAGCTTTTCTGAGCCATGTCCCACCGTCAACACTGTTGTGGTTCACGTGTTGGCTAGTGCAGGGATTTGGGGGAGCGTGAAGTTACGAAAGTGCCCGTGTTCACCCTGTTCACGGGTATCTGGAGACTGGACCTGAAGCTGTCACTTGTTGTGGGCAGTGAGAGGCAGTCTTGGCTGGGCATGGTGGCCCACGCCTGTGGACCAGCACTTTGGAGGCTGAGGTAGGTGGATTGTTTGAGACCATCTTGGGCAACATGGAGACTGCTATCTCAAAAATACAAAAATTAGCTGGGTGTGGTGGCATGTGCCTGTAGCCCCAGTTACCCGGAAGGTGGAGGTGGCAGTTGTACCAACCACACTCCAGCTTGGGTGACGGAACCAGACCCTATCTCAAAAAAAAAAAAAAGACAGGCAAACTCTGCTCTGATTGTGCATGCAATAGGAGGGGCCCGTGTCAGAGGGGTCCTTGTTTCTTTTCACTCTTTCCGGGGCACAGTGTCTAGGCAGCGTGGGACTGATGTGGGCAGCTAGAGCACACCCATGCCAGCAGCATCGACAGCAACTCTGGGCACGGGCTAGTTGTAGCTGGGCTTGTGCTGCTGCCGCTCCTCTGGAGGCTGGAGGACCTGGGATGCTTTGGTGGGTCAGCCAAGCTTCTGGCTTTATGCACATGGCTCCAAGGGTGGGCACACTGACCTTGTCATTCCTTAGATACTGCTCACCCTTGAGCTGGGAGCGGCATGATGCATGCTACATTTCGTTCTCATTGCGCAGCCTCTGAGAAGGTAGAGTAGGTCTCAGGGCCCTTCCACTAAGTCTCCTGACCCCCACAATGTTCCCTGTCTCCTGCTGGTGACCTGCCTTTGCCCTGCCATTCCTCAAGACCATGGTGGAGCTGCTTCTCCTTTCTGTGTCCCCTTGGGTGTGGGTCTTACCGAGTGCAGAGGGCCAAGCTCTTGGCTGTCCTCCTGGGAGACAGCTGTGGTCGGTTCCGTTGCCAGGGAATGGAGGCCTGAAAAGCTTCTTCAGGAGAGAGCTGGGACCTGGGCTTGGCCAGAGCCCTGGAAGGCACTGGGGCTGGGGCTGAGTTGTGGGCTGGCCAAGGTGTATGCAGACTGCTCAGGAGGCGCCCCTGCTGCCTCAGGAGGGCATGGGGGCAACCAGCCGGTCCCTTTGGGCATCCAGCCTGCTGGCAGGAGAGGATGGCTTTCCTTGGCCTAGGGCAGGAGCACAGCTCTCTCTACTCTCCTCCCTGTCCCTGCTGGGACTCACTGGCTGCTCTGGCCCAGCCCAGACTCCACTCTGCTTCTGACAGGGTCTTTGGGCATGCTGATGGGTGTGAGGAGAGGGCAGTTTGGGCTGGGGGCTCGTATCGGGAATGCATCCCTGCCTGGCCTCCCTTGCTCATCCCTGAGGAGCTCAGCCCTTAGCTTGGGAGGAGAGCAGGCCTGGGCGGTGGGGTGGCATGCCTGTCCATTACAGCATCTCCTTCCTGCCTGCAGCAGGTCAATGGCCAGCAAGGAGGGGGGTCCGAGCCGGCGGCAGCGGCGGCGGCGGCAGCGGCGGCAGTGGTGGCAGCGGGAGACAAATGGAAACCTCCACAGGTACTGACCTTAAGCATCCTCTCCCTCAGGCCCGCCTGACTGCCTGCCTGCCCGTCTGCCTATACATCCCTGGGCCCAGAGAGGGCTGGCCAGGGGCGGGGTGGGAGAAGCCTCGGGGACCCTTCTCTGCCTTCTGAGTAGACAGCTGCCTGCAGGACCACGGCCCTTGCCCTGCGCAAGTCCTGCACCCTTCCCACCCAGCCATGGAGCCGGCCTTTGCCCTCTGTGTCTGCCCTGCTCCACACACCAGGAGGGGCCTGTTGACAGTGCTGGACAGGGGCACCCGGGCCTGGAGCTCGCTCGTTCTTAGGCATTGGCGTCTTGCAGGAAGGGGGGGGGGCACTGTTCTAGAATGTGTGGCACTTTACTAGCCGGAAATACAGATTTCAGTTCAGAGTTCTATGTTTTAATTTAAATAATTAAGCAATGCGCAAATCAAAGCACAGTTCTGGTTGGGACTCAGCCCTCCTCATCTTTTTTCTGCCCAGGCTCCAGAGTGGGTGTGAGTGGTTCTCGGCCTGTTCAATGGCCCAGCTTTGGGAGCCGGTCCTCTCGGAGGTGGAGCTGGGCCTGTGGCTGGGTGATTGGGTTCTTTGTGCTTCTCCATGGTAGCACCCGCCTCCAGAGCATTCCAGTGGGGCCTCAGCAAGGTGGCCTGGCGGCCTCTCGGTGCTGAGCCCTCCTCTTGGTCCCCCAGGCACGCTCGTGGGTGGGACTGGGACTGGGACTGGGACGTGGTATGCAGCCTGGATCCTGGGAGATGTGGGAGCCAGCGCTCCCTGGCCCTTGGCTGGCGCCCAGCTGGCCATTGGTTGGTGGGAGAAGGGCCTTTTGTTCACCAAGACAAAGAAGAGATTGAAAAGTGTCTAGGGGGCTGAGGGGATCGGCGTTGATTACCATGGTAACAGCCCCCAAGCCCCAGCCTCTGGCTCTTGGGCCCTCTTTCCCACTAAGGAGGAGTGGGCTTGGGGCCAGCTGTGAGGGTGATGAGTACAGGCCTGGTGTGAACCAGACTGGAGCACCTGGTGCCACCCCCAGCCAGCCTTTGACCTTGAGGAACTGCTTGGGGCTCTGGTTGCCTGGGCAGGGTCTCCAGGGCTTCTTGCCTTTTGAGCCCGGGCCAGCATCCCAGCACTCAGCAGGCAGGAGGGGTTCTTGGAGTTTGGGCCAGCCGGCCCCTTCCTGCCTCCTGTGTCCTTCTGTCCTTGCTCGTTCGTCACTTCTGTGCTGGGGATCCTCCTCTCTTCTCTGCTGTCCCTCAAGGCTGCGTCTGGAAGTCTGGGAGGGCCCGGTTGGTGGCCAGTGTTCTTTGTGCTTGCTGAGCTGGGAGACAGGCGGGCATGCTGTCTGCCAGCCTCACACTCTGCAGGGTCTGCAGGCCATGCCTCCCTGCTCACACGGTTGAGTTCTTCCCTCTGCGAAGAGCTTAGAGATGGATTTTGACAAAAGGGATATAAGCATAATCCTGGTTGGCATCAGCTTGAGTCTGCAGTGGCTCTGACTGCCCAAGGACCTCCTGGTCCCCAGGCCTGCCTGGCTAGGGTGCTGGCCAGTCTGCTCCTGGCTTCTCCCAGTGGGCTTGGCACAGCCCATGCAGGAGTGTGTGGAAGTGAGTTGGATCCCTCCTTAGGGCTCCTGCGGCCCGAGAGAGACCCATGTTCTTTGGGAGGTGTGCACAGTGCCTGTGGGGACTGGGGGGAGCACTGCTGGGAGAGAGGCCCTTGTATTTGCTCCTTGGGTGGCCCCTTGAAGCTCCAGGAAAGCTGAGCCTGTGCCCATGGCAGGAGTCTGTGTCCAAGTGAGGAGCCCCAGAATGTCCAGAGTGCCCTGACCCTTTTCTCCCACCTTGGAGGATAGCTGAGGCTGGCTCTCCTGTGTGACAGAGGTTCTGGGGTCAGGTTGACAGCCAGGGGCTGGACCCCTCTCCTGCCTCCAGCTGGTTATCTTGGTGGCTCCTGAGGAAGCCACTGTGGCCTGGGCCCTACAACTCCTCCGGTTGGCCCAGAGCCTCCAGGGTACTTGCCTGCCTCTGTGTGTGTCCTACCCCATGGTTCCCAGGGGAGACAGAGGCCCGAGCTGGGGACAGCAGTGTCAGAAGGGCAGACCTGAGTCCAGGCCAGGCAAGGGACGGTCTGTGCTAGGGCTCTGTCTCTCTGGGAAGGGGCTGGGCCAGAGGCCGTGTGCAGTGTTCTGGAGACAGGTGGGGTGGCACTCCTAGGGCCACATGCAGGAGAACTTGAGCTTGCTGCTGACGGATTCCCCCGCTCCCCTACCAGGGCACAGACTCCATCAAGATGGAGAACGGGCAGAGCACGGCCGCCAAGTTAGGGCTGCCTCCCCTGACGCCTGAGCAGCAGGAGGCCCTTCAGAAGGTGAGCACAGACCTCCCAGGGCACGGTGGGCATGGGCCAGTAAACCGGGGGCAGGGGCAAGGGCAGGGTGCGGGGTAGGCCTGTCTCCCATGGGCTGGGCCCCCAGTGCTCCTCACTGCCACCTCTCTCAGGCCAAGAAGTACGCCATGGAGCAGAGCATCAAGAGCGTGCTGGTGAAGCAGACCATCGCGCACCAGCAGCAGCAGCTCACCAACCTGCAGGTGAGCCCCGGCCGGGCCTCCACCTCTTCCCCGCCACCGCCACCATCTCCTCCTCTTCACGCTCTTCCTCCTCCTGTGCCTGTGGCCGCCCCCACAAGCTGTTACAGTGCTCCGATTCTCAGAGACTCATGCTTGGGACCCTCAGGGTCCTCTCTGAGGCACAAGTGGCCCAGCCTTTCCCACCTGTTGCTCACTGGAGCCCCTAACGCGCCGCAGCCCTTTTCTTGGCTGCTTGCCTATAGCTCCCCCTGTTCCCCTTCCTGGTTGTTACACTGTGGCCTCTGGTCTCCCCTGTGCCCCCTGCCCCAGCTGTGCACAGCCGACGGTGGCAGCATACAGGGCATGGGCCTCCCTGCCCCCATGGCCTGGGTAAGACCGCTCAGGCTCCCACCCCTGCAGTGAGTCCAGACCACCTGGGCTCAGCCCTAGGACTGAGGGGACAGTCTGGAGGCACCTCCCCTGGGGCCCTGCTCTAGGCCTGCAGCCGAAGGCTGCAATAACCTTCATGGGAAGAGGCCGGTGTGAGGCCAACAGGTTCCTGGGCCTCGAGCCTCACGCCCCCGCCCAGCCCTCAGACATTCACACTGCCAGGAGATGTCCTGGCCATTCACTGCGCTCCACCACCCTCCTTCCTCCCTCCCCTTCTCCCCCCTTCCCCCTTCCCCCCCCTTTTCCCCCTTCCCCCCTTCCTTTCTGCCCCAGCTGGCCCAGCTGCAAGACTGCAGGGCGGGGCACGTGGGGCGCTGCGGCCCCCCTGGGCAGGTGCCGGCGGCCGGCAGTGTGGGAAGGCAGGCGGCCTCCCTGGCAGGGCGGGGACTCCGGGCCTTGCCGCTGTCTGCGTGAGGTGTTGACGAGAGCGGGAGACTGCTCGGCTCCAACAGACTGAACTCTGTCTTTACTGTCTTTCAGATGGCAGCAGTGACAATGGGCTTTGGAGATCCTCTCTCACCTTTGCAATCGGTCAATAGAAATGCTCACTTCTTCCGGGGCTCATGTCCTTAGTCAGGGCTAGAGGGGGGCAGTACAGCCCACGTGCTGGGGACCTTGCTCCCCTGGCCGGCCCTGCCCGCCAGCTCTGGACGAGCGCAGCAGAGCGCCAGGCGTGGTGGGGCCAGTGGTGTGGGCACCCACCCGGGACCGCCCCTGGGGAGGCCTCCATCTGCTCTGAGGGCCCACCTTAAAACTAACCGGCCAGGTAACTGCGGAGGGCAGCCGGCCAGGGCGGGTAGCTGCCGGCACCAAGCCCATCTGCGCCCACACCACCTGCACACACGGGTGCACCCATGGCCTCCAGCCCCTCAGTCTCCAGGCTGCCTGGCTCTTGGGTTGGGGTCAGGCCCCTGAGGAGAGAGGGGTCCTAACTCATGGTCCCATCAGACCCTGGAGGGAGGATGGATGGATGGGGTGGGGGTGGGGGGACCCAAGCGAGCAAGGGAAGGGCAAGTAGGGCCTTGGGCCTGGCTGTCAGCAAGGGGCAGAGGCCACGCAGCCAGGGTGGAGGAGGCAGGGGCCACGGCTATGGCCTTGGCTGTGGTGGGCAGAGGAGTGTGGGAAGGAGGTGCCCCTCCCTTTCCCCAGAGGCAGGCTGAGGAGGAGGCCAGGCCCCATCTCGGGGTTCCTGAGGGGAAGACGCGGCCCCTTCTCTGGGAGCCTCTATGCAGGGCACACGCACCCTGCGTGTGCGGCTCCCATGGGACGACATGCCTTGTTCCCTCCCGGAAGCATCTGAAAGGGAGCCCGGGAGAGAGCTCTCAGCCTGCCTGGGGGTGGGGCCCCACACTGAAGAGGAGACACAACCCTGTCTTGGGGGAACCGTGGCCTGAGGGACAGGCCTGGTCTCGTCTCTGGGGAGCCTGCAGAGCGAGGAAGACGTGATTCCACCTTTGGTGGGCCTTGCTTTGAGTAGAGAACCTCAGGCCAATTTGTTAGGGGCCCAGTTTGAGGAGAGCACAGTCTCATTTTCAGGGAATTCCTAGTTGGAAGGAAGATACCTCACCTTGGGAAGTCCCTTGATGTGGAGAGGTGCTTCCAGGCTCTTCTCCACGGAAGGGGGAGGGCCTGTAGTAGGCCAGCTGATGTCTAAAGAGGGAAACTGGTCTCTGGCCACAGGGCCTTCTTTTATGGAGAGGGGCAGGGCCTGGCTCCAGCTCTGCCTGCTTTGCCTGCCCTGGCCTGCAGTCTCCCTGTGGCCCGCAGCGTGTGGCTCTGGAAGTCCCCTGCCTGACAGGTCTCCTGTGAGGTGGCAGGGGCAAGACCCTGTCCCTGAGGGTGTGGGGAGGTCCCTCAGCACAGTAGCCAAGTTCCCAGCCAAGGACCTGGACTGGCCAGGCCTGTCACCTCCCCAGCTCCAAGGAGCCTGGGGGCTTCTCTTAGGGTCTCTGCTACGTCATGGTCTCGCCTGGGCCTGCTCTCTTGGCGGCAGGTACGGGCTTCAGGCAGCTCCTTTCTGAGGAGTTGCAGGGCACTGGGAGGCCACAGCATGAGCCCCCACCTCAGTTGGCCCCATAAGAGCAGCTGCTCCTCATTCTCTCTTCAAGGAGCCCCCATCCAGGCTCCTGAACTCCACCCCTGGGGTCTCTTCTGGGCAGTGATTGCCCTGTCTTCTGCCCTCCTCTCTTCGACCACCAAACCAGTGGGTCCCTCCAGCCTGGATGGCTCCTCCTTCCCTCTTCTGTTGTGATCCTTGGCTGGGACGGTGGGAGGATCTCCCAGCCCAGCCTGGGCTACCCGGCCCCCAGACTGGAGAGATGGTCTGGGTGGGAGGGCACACAGCCCTGCCTCCTGACCATCTGTCGGCTTTGCTGCCGTAGTCTGCCTGGGACCTTGGCGGGCTGGGGTGCGTCTGTGTCCTGCCGCTGGGCCTGGCCTTCCTTCTTGGGGTGGCGGGGTCCTGTGACCCCAACATCCTGACTGCAGGGATCGAGCCGGCACCTCCCTGCCACGTGGGGAGCCCTTCCCACAGCAGGGCTGAGTGGGTGGGCCAGGAGGGAAGTGGGCTTCCCAGCCTCCTGCCACCCCTGACCAGCCAGCGGTTCTCTCCCCTCTGTCCTGCTGCAGATGGCGGCTCAGCGGCAGCGGGCGCTGGCCATAATGTGCCGTGTCTACGTGGGCTCCATCTACTATGAGCTGGGAGAGGACACCATCCGTCAGGCCTTCGCCCCCTTTGGCCCCATCAAGAGCATTGACATGTCCTGGGACTCTGTCACCATGAAGCACAAGGTCAGTAGGCTTGGTCTGCCCTGGCCTACTTTGGGCTCTCCCCCAGCACTGGGCTCACCTGGCCTGACAGGTTTGTCCCTGTGTCTAGGGCTTTGCCTTCGTGGAGTATGAGGTCCCAGAAGCTGCACAGTTGGCCTTGGAGCAGATGAACTCGGTGATGTTGGGGGGCAGGAACATCAAGGTAAGGCAGGGTGACAAGGCCGCCATCCTGCAGGCATGCAGGGTGGCCCCTCCACAGAAGCCTTTTGTGGCTGGGCCTGGGTTGACGTGTCTCTCCATCTTGCTGCCTCTTCCCCAGGTGGGCAGGCCCAGCAACATAGGGCAGGCCCAGCCCATCATAGATCAGCTGGCAGAGGAGGCACGGGCCTTCAACCGCATCTACGTGGCCTCTGTGCACCAGGACCTCTCCGACGATGACATCAAGAGTGTGTTTGAAGCCTTTGGCAAGATCAAGTCTTGCACGCTAGCCCGGGACCCCACAACTGGCAAGCACAAGGGCTATGGATTCATTGGTGAGCTGGGGCGGCTGAGGTAGGATGGGGCCACCCAGGACTAGGGTTGGCCCTGCTCACTGCTGCCCTTGCCCACAGAGTATGAGAAGGCCCAGTCATCCCAAGACGCCGTGTCCTCCATGAACCTCTTTGACTTGGGTGGCCAGTACTTGCGGGTGGGCAAGGCCGTCACACCGCCCATGCCTTTGCTCACACCGGCCACGCCTGGAGGCCTCCCACCTGCAGCTGCTGTGGCAGCTGCTGCAGCCACTGCCAAGATCACAGCTCAGGTGAGGGCCCACACAGCTGTGTCAGGCTGATGGCGGTAGGCGGGACTCCTGATTCCTTGTAGACCGATTGAAGGTGCTTGAGTAGCTAGACCAGGGACTGATAATGGTGACCTTTTGGGTTGCAGGAAGCAGTGGCTGGAGCAGCAGTGCTGGGTACCCTGGGCACACCTGGACTGGTGTCCCCAGCACTGACCCTGGCTCAGCCCTTGGGGGCTTTGCCCCAGGCTGTCATGGCTGCCCAGGCACCTGGAGTCATCACAGGTGAGTCTAAGTGGGTCCAGATCGTCTCCTCTCCTGCCCTGGCATCTCCAGTCCCGCTGCCCTCAGCTGCCTGAGCCAGGTGGTCCAGGTGCAACCCTCTGAGCCCAGGGCAGATCATCCATGGCTGGCTAGCTCTGCCTTTCTGGGAAGTGGGCTGGTGAGGGGTGACTGCTGGACCTGGTTGGTTTTGCTGCAGGTGTGACTCCAGCCCGTCCTCCTATTCCGGTCACCATCCCCTCGGTGGGTGTGGTGAACCCCATCCTGGCCAGTCCTCCGACGCTGGGTCTCCTGGAGCCCAAGAAGGAAAAGGAAGAAGAGGAGCTGTTTCCTGAGTCTGAACGGCCAGAGATGCTGAGCGAGCAGGAGCACATGAGCATCTCAGGCAGCAGCGCCCGCCACATGGTGATGCAGAAGCTGCTCCGCAAGCAGGAGGTGTGCGGCGGGGCCGGCGGGGGGCGGGGCGTGGGGGAGGCGGGGCCGGCGGGGGGCGGGGCGTGGGGCCGTAGCGCTCAGCTGTTCCCCCCACAGTCCACAGTGATGGTTCTGCGCAACATGGTGGACCCCAAGGACATCGATGACGACCTGGAAGGGGAGGTGACAGAGGAGTGTGGCAAGTTCGGGGCCGTGAACCGTGTCATCATCTACCAAGAGAAGCAAGGCGAGGAAGAGGATGCAGAAATCATCGTCAAGATCTTTGTGGAGTTTTCCATAGCCTCTGAGACTCATAAGGCCATCCAGGCCCTCAATGGGCGCTGGTTTGCTGGCCGCAAGGTGGTGGCTGAAGTGTACGACCAGGAGCGTTTTGATAACAGTGACCTCTCTGCGTGACATTGGCCCCTTTCCCTGGACTTGTACTTGCTCCGTGTTTCCTTTGGGTTTTATAGTAATACAATGGTGTCCCCGGGGCCAGGCACCCTCTGCCCAGCCCAGCGTATAGTGCGGATAAAGGTGCGGATGCTGCTGGCCTTGAACGTCCATGTGTCTGCCAATGGTCCTGTCACCCATCCTCGGTGTGTGTGTCCTTAGGGGATCTGGAGTGAGGAGGCAGGAGTGCCCAGGTTGGGGGTGGGTGTCCTCTGCTCCTGCTGCCTGCATGGAGGCAGGTGGGTCCCTGGTGGCATGGGACCTGAGGGCATTGGTGCCCTGGGCTTTCTCCCGCGGGTACCGGAGGCTGGGTGGGCGGGGCTGCTTGGGACTCCTGGTCCTCGGGTGCGGGCTCGCAGCCCTCCTGTCCGCGCAGGGTGGTGCTGAGAGATGGCGGCCCCGTGACACCGCGATCCGCTGGACAGCGCGCGCTGCCAGTGCCTTTGTGTCGCGGAGCCGGCCTTCCCAATTCGAGGGAGCAGGCGGGCGTGGTTGCCTCGGAAGGAGGCTCCGCGTTGAGACGATGCCAAGTACCCAGGGGCCGGAGGCCGGGCTCAAGACGAGGCCACGGTGGGCGGAGGGCGCGGCCTGGCATGGACTGCAGTTCCCTTGATTCTCTGCGCGGGGCGGGCCCGACTTCCCGGCAGGCTGTGCGCGGGGCCGCTACGGGTCCTCGGAGGCGGCGGCGCGCAGGGCCTTCTGGGGGCCGCAGTCCGGGCGTGCTGGGCGGCGAGGGCGGGACTCGGCTTCCCGGCGGGCTGCGCGGCGGCCGGGTGGGTGTTGGCGGGGCAGTCCGGCGGGCAGTGGCGGTTCCGGTGCGGCACTGCGAGCGGACGAGCGGGCGGGACGAACTGAGCGGGACCGAGCGGGATGCGGAGCCGCCGCTACCCCCGCCTCCTGAGAGTCTGAGACCCGCCCGGCCGCGCCGCCCCGCCCAGGCCCGCAATCCGAGCGTTCCGCGCGTTCCGAGCGCGGGCCGGGCCCAGCGCCGGCCCCAGCCGCGTCCCCGTCCAGTCCTGGGCGGCCCGCCCCCTGCCCGCGCCCCCTCTCTGCGCGGCGCCCATGCGGACTGAGCCCCGCCCCCCGGCCCCGAGCCCGCCGAGCGCCGCCGCCGGAGCCCGCGCCGCCCGCCCGCACCATGCTCAAGTGCATCCCGCTGTGGCGCTGCAACCGGCACGTGGAGTCGGTGGACAAGCGGCACTGCTCGCTGCAGGCGGTGCCCGAGGAGATCTACCGCTACAGCCGCAGCTTGGAGGAGCTGCTGCTCGACGCCAACCAGCTGCGCGAGCTGCCCAAGGTGAGCGGCCGCCCGCACCTGCCGCCCGCCGGCGCGCGCCCAGCCCCCGGTTCTTCGGTCGGCAGAATCTGCCCGGGCGAGCCACCGCAGCTTCCAGCCGGCCCTGCTGGTTTGCACTGGCCAGGTCCCCACCCCAGCCAGCCGCACCCTCCCCTCCCAGCCGCCCTGGCTGGCACAGGTGGCAGCGGTCATCAGGTGCTTGTCTGGGGATAGCGATTGTCACCGAGCCTGGAGGAGGAGCCTCACAGAGTAAAATCCGTGGGGATTCAGGGAGGTTGATGGGATTACGGTGGAACTTGAGCTCAGGTGGCTGATGAGTACCAGCTTCTTGGGCCGCTCTGGAGGTGGGGTCCAGGTCTCCTCTCCTTTTCTTACTGGGTGCACGGGTGAGTGGGGAAGCCCCTTGTCAGATCTGCCTGTGGTTGCCCTTTCTTTGCCTTCGTTTCTCAGGGTTAGCTGTTTTCCTAAGACTGCTCCAGAAGGGAGGATGGAGAAAGCAGCTTAGGAAGCATCTGTTTTTTGGAGATGGGGCGCTGAGTGGCTGATGCCTAGGAGTTGGGTGCCACAAAGAATGTGGCCCCGCTCTGGTCCTGGCAGTGATAGCTTTGTTCTCTGTGGCCACCTGCAGGCCTTGCACATAGCCCTGTGCCTGTGGTGCCCTGCTGTTTTTGTTACTGTTCTTTTGGGAACCATTTACTGAGTTTTTGCTGCGGAACCAGACCGGGCTCGTTTCTGGGGTGCAGTGGCAGAGGCCAGTGTGGGCCCCTGGAGGGTGGCAGAAGTGGTTCAGCGGCTGGGTGGGCCCTGAGGTAAGACACAGAGCAGGGGATGGGGCTTTGTCTGGTTGTGAGCAGGTTCTTTCTTGAAGTGGAGGCCGGCCTGAGGAGTGGAGGGAGGCGGGCACAGTGGGAGCAGGTGCCTTCTCAGAGTGGAGGCCGGTGTGAGGAGGAGAGGGAGGCAGGCACAGTGGGCATGTGCACCGTGTGTTTCTTTGCTTTCCTTGCCACAAACGGGGTGTCATGGCTGGACTCCAGGACCCTGTGTGACCTGGAGGAGGCAGAGGCTTAGGGACCCTTGATTTGTGACACCCACGTGTTCAGGAGCTCTTCTCTGCTCTGGGTGGCCTCTGCCACAGAGCCTGTGTCCTCCCTGCCCACAGCCATTTTTCCGGCTGCTGAACTTGCGTAAGCTGGGCCTGAGTGACAACGAGATCCAGCGGTTGCCTCCCGAGGTGGCCAACTTCATGCAGCTGGTGGAGCTGGACGTGTCCCGGAACGGTGGGGAGCCTTGGTGGGGGCTGGGTGGATCCAGGGGAATGTCCTCTGGGGCTACAGACATGTTGCAGGTCGTGACATCCCGTTCACTGTGACCCTCTAACAGACATCCCTGAGATCCCAGAGAGCATCAAGTTTTGCAAAGCTCTGGAGATTGCGGACTTCAGCGGGAACCCCCTCTCCAGGTGGTTGGCAGCCTGTGGTGGGTTCGGCAGGGGCTGTGGGTCCTGCAGCCTGTGGTGGGTTCCGGAGGGGCTGTGGGTCCTGCAGCCTGTGGTGGGTTCCGGAGGGGCTGTGGGTCCTGCAGCCTGTGGTGGGTTCCGGAGGGGCTGTGGGTCCTGCAGCCCCGGTCTGGTCGTCTGGAAGCTTCTGCTTCCTCCCATACAGGCTCCCTGATGGTTTCACACAGCTGCGCAGCCTGGCTCATCTGGCCCTGAATGATGTGTCCCTGCAGGCGCTGCCTGGGGACGTGGGCAAGTGAGTGCCCTCTCGGGTGGGGGGTGGATTGGCCCTGCCCCTACCACCACTGCCTGCCTGCCTTCCTCATGCCTCAGCTCCTGGTCTCTCTTTCAGCCTCGCCAACCTGGTGACCCTGGAGCTCCGGGAGAATCTGCTGAAGTCCCTGCCAGCGTGAGTGTGACGGGCATTTTCCCAACAGCCTGGGCAGCGCCACAGCCTGGGGACCAGGGTTGCATGGTGACACCTCACCCTGCCTCCTGTGCAGGTCCCTGTCTTTTCTGGTCAAGCTGGAACAGCTGGATCTGGGAGGCAACGACCTGGAAGTGCTGGTGTGTGGAGGCCCGACAGACGGCAGGGCGGAGACCGGAGGGCCAGCAGGCGGTGGCTGGGTGCAGGGGCATGTAATCTCCTGGGCATGGTGCAGCAGGAAGCCTCACCTCACAGCCACTCTTCTCTCTGTCCCTCCTTGCAGCCGGACACCCTGGGGGCTCTGCCCAACCTTCGGGAGCTGTGGCTGGACCGGAACCAGCTGTCGGCACTGCCCCCGGTGAGTGGGAGTGGGGCTGGCCTTCTGCCTCTGCCTGTCTGCGCTCTGACTCTCTGCCTGCCTGCAGGAGCTTGGGAACCTGCGTCGCCTGGTGTGCCTGGACGTGTCAGAAAACCGGCTAGAGGAGCTGCCAGCCGAGCTCGGTGGGCTGGTGCTGCTCACGGACCTGTTGCTGTCCCAGAACCTGCTGCAGCGACTGCCTGATGGCATTGGTCAGCGTGCCTGGGGGTGCCGGGTGCTGCTCACAGAGCCTGGCTCCAGAAGGAGCATGGGGTGTCAGGCTGTGTGTGGTGTGGGGCACGGGAGGATCCTAGGTCTGCCCAGGCTCTGGGACCTGTCCCTGAGGAGGTGTGGTGGGGCCCTGGGGCATCTGAGAAGGCTGAGGAGGCAGCTGGTGGTGCTGAAGGGGGTGGTGGAGCCCATGAGAGTGGAGGGTGGGTAGTGCCACTGGAGCCTGGTGTTTTCTCAAAGGAGGCTGGGTCAGGCTTGTCAGGACGAGGTAGGTAGGGCCCTCCTGAAGTATGGCGGTGGCAAGAGGGAATGGGGGCCTCGCCCGCTGCCCTGAGGGCACCTTTGCCCAGGTGGGTAAAGCATGTCTGTGGCTGTGCTCAACCATGTCACCCTGTCTGCCCGACACCAGGTCAGCTGAAGCAGCTGTCCATCCTAAAGGTAGACCAGAACCGGCTGTGCGAGGTGACCGAGGCCATTGGGGACTGTGAGAACCTCTCTGAGCTGATTCTCACGGAGAATCTGCTGATGGTAGGGTCCAGCTTCCCAGGCAGAAGGGATGGGGCCATCGGGCGTGTAGAACAAGGGTAGGCATCGGCCCTTGTGTGCTGCTGGGGGTGCTGGCGGTGGCCTGACCTATGGAGCTGTTTGGACAGGGCTCCTTTCCCGTCAGAAGGGGAGCCTCCTGGCCGGAGGTGAGGTGAGGCAGCAGAGTCAGGGCATGGACCTTTGTCGTTTGCAGTGAAGAATCCAGGTTGCGTTTTTTCTGGCGCGTGTTGTAACGCAGGGGGGCGGTTGCAGAGAAGGCAGGGATGGGTCTGTAGGAAGAACAGATTGGGAGCAGGAAGCCAGGCTGCTCCCCAGGGGCATCTGGCTGCTCCTCACAAATCAGGGTAAGCTGAGGTCCACCCCAGGGCAGGGCTGGGGGACGGTGGTGCTGCCATCCCCAGGCTGGGAAACAGGAGCGAGCCGTGAGTAGGGTGCTTATTCATGGGAGGGGTCCTCAGTGGGAAGAAGAAAGGGAGTCTAGGGTTCAGGGCTTTGGGAAGGGACTGGCCCTGAGCAGGCAGGCTGGACCTGGGGCCTCAGGAGCCCTAGGAATGACACGGCAGACGAGTGGGGCACCAGACAGGCTCGCAGATCAGTCCAGGGTACCCACGGGAGAGAGCCAGGGATGACTCGGTAGGGTGTTTTGGTGGTGGGACTGCAGGCTGAGGGCAGTGGGCAGAGCTTGGGGAGCAGAGAGCACAGAGTTGGGTGGAGATGGCTTCCATGGTCAGGTCCTTGTCCAGATCTCCAAGGGCTTCGAGGGGTCCTGGCTGGAGCTAGCCTGGGGTTTCTGTGGCTCTGCCCCCACGGACTGTCATCTCTCTCCCACTCCCAGCAAGCCTCTTGCGCTCTGATCTCCTCTTCCTGGCCAGGCCCTGCCTCGCTCCCTGGGAAAGCTGACGAAACTGACCAACCTCAACGTGGACCGGAACCAGCTCGAGGCACTGCCGTCAGAGATTGGGGGCTGCGTGGCGCTCAGCGTCCTCTCCTTGAGGGACAACCGCCTGGCTGTCCTGCCACCAGAGCTGGCCCACACGTCCGAGCTGCATGTGCTGGATGTGGCAGGGAACCGGTGAGTGCCAGCCTGGCCCCACAGGCCCGACTGTGGCCCCAACACCCACTGACTGTGCCTGCCCGGCCCCCAGGCTGCAGAGTCTGCCGTTCGCGCTCACCCACCTCAACCTCAAGGCTCTGTGGCTGGCAGAGAACCAGGCGCAGCCCATGCTCCGGTTCCAGACGGAGGATGATACCCGGACTGGCGAGAAGGTGCTCACCTGCTACCTGCTGCCCCAGCAGCCCCCACCCAGCCTCGGTAGGTTGCTTGCTGCAGGCATTTGGTGCGGGTGGGCCTCAGGCGGTGCTTGGGGACCAGCCTGGGTCCTGATACTCGCCTGCTGCAGAGGATGCTGGGCAGCAGGGGAGCCCCTCAGAGAGCTGGAGTGATGCCCCCCCAAGCCGCATCAGCGTCATCCAGTTCATGGAGGCCCCTGCAGGTGACGAGGACGCCGAGGAAGCTGCAGCTGAGAAGCGGGTATGGGGGTGGGGACCTGGGAGGTGAGCCTCCGCCTGAGCCTTGCCCTGCGGCTGCTGCTCACCCCTGTCACCACGGCAGGGCCTCCAGCGCCGGGCCACACCTCACCCCAGCGAGCTCAAGGTGATGAAGAGGAGCATCGAAGGGCGGTGGAGTGAGCCCTGCCCTTGCCAGCCAGACCCTGGGTTGCCCTTGCCTGTGGAGGAGGTGGGCATGGAGCCATAGCAGCCTGGCGGGCCACTGCCCTCAGGAGCTGCAGTGGTCCAATCCATCCTGGGAGTGGGGCTGTGAGGGCCAGGGCAGCACAGAGAAGGGGCAGGAGATGAGGCTGGTGACAGGATTCAGGAACATGGGGCTGCAGGGCCGGCTGGTGACGGGGCGCCAGGGCAGATGTGCAGGGAGACCTGTGCAGCTGGAGTGCGGGGAAAAGCAGAGGCAGGTGTGCCTGGGAGCACAATGGGTTCTGGTTGTGGGATAGGTGGAGTTGGCGTGGGTATCATCAGTACCCGGGAAGGGGTTTGGGGCTGGCACAGAGCAGGCCTGACTCTCCTCACTCGGAACTGGGACCCGCACACTGTGGGCTCCAGGGTGCAGCAGCACCAGTGATCTGGGCTGGGGTAGGGTGTGCGGGAGGGGAGGAGGCTCGTCTCAGGATTCTCCTGGGAACTTTTGTGGTCCTTGTTCTTTTTGGGAAAGGCTTTCCTCACTGCTGGGCTGTGCAGATGTGGCTTTGCCCACACTAGGCCCCAGAGACGCATGGCTTCCTCGGGGACTGGGATGAAGAGCAGCTGTGGGGCTCACTGGAACTGTGAGCCTGTTGTAGTGCCTGGTTGGGGCAGTGGGAAGCTCAGAGAGTGACTGCCCCGTAGGAGGCCTCTGAGCCGGGAGCGCTCTCAAAACCTGACCCTACTTCCCACTGCAGGAGAAGCGGCTGAGCGCTGAGTCAGGCGTGAGTGAAGACTCCCGCCCATCTGCCAGCACAGTTTCTGAGGCCGAACCCGAAGGTCCATCCGCTGAGGCACAGGGGCAGAGCCAGCAGGAAGCCACGACTGCTGGCGGGGAGGAAGACGCCGAGGAGGACTACGAGGAGGTACGACTGGGCAGGGCGGAGGTGGGAGGCTGGGCCCTGCTGATGCTGCGTGGACAAGGCTGAAACTTGCGGGGAACTGCCCTGTGCAGAGTGGCTGTGGGTGGTAAGGGGCTGTGCTGCTGAGGGTGCCCCATAGAGCTGCCATCTAGGTGGGGTGAGGGTCTCCCCCAACAGCTGGACTCACAGATCCCACCTCTATCACAGGCCACCTCCTGACTCCAGCATGGGCTCCCCAGTGTCAGGCCTTGGAGCACCCTTTTGTTTCTACCTGGGGCTTTGTGTATCTCTAGGAAGAGCCCCGGGGCTTTCTGGCCTCCTTAGGTCTGAGATGAATGTCCATCAGTGGGCAGTTATGCTGAGTCCTCCTGTGGCAGGGAGCCTTTCAGAGCCCCTGTCTGTGGTGGGCACACTGCTTAGCGCGGCCTCCCTGTGGATGCACAGCCACAGAGCTGGGGCCACCCTCACCCTTGCACCTGCACAGCCCACAGTGCATTTCGCGGAGGACGTACTGCTGCCCAGGGATGACAGGGAGAGCGAGGAGGGGCAGCCTGAGGCCCCCTGGTCCTTGCCAGGCGGGAGGCAGCGGCTCATCCGCAAAGACACACCTCACTACAAAAAGCACTTCAAGATCTCCAAGCTGCCCCAGCCCGAGGCTGTGGTGGCCCTTCTGCAGGGCATGCAGCCCGATGGGGAGGGCTCTGCGGCTCCCAGGAGCTGGCACAATGGCCCCCATGCACCCTGGGCTCCTCGGGCTCAGAAGGAGGAGGAAGAGGAGGAAGAAGAGGCCAGGCCTCAGGAGGAGGAGGAGGAGGAGGAAGACAGAGCTGAAGAGGAGGAGACCAGCACTGAGGAGGACAAGGAGGTGGCTGTAGTTTCTGCACCCTCTGTCAAGGTGGGTGGCAGCCTCACCCCTGCCTGACCCACATTCCCCTGGCCTCCTGGGCACCCAGGGCTGGGGCAGGGCCAGGGACTGACCCACAGGCCCCCAGCCACCCAGAGAAGGTAGTGGACGTGCATGCTCCACGGTTGGCATCGTCGCTCTCACCAGGCCCCAGGTCTGCCCTGGCATTGGTCTCAGTGTCAGGGGCAGCTCTGCTGGCCGGTATCCTGACCTGCGGGCAAGCACAGAGCTCACAGAGGCCAGGCGTGGCTGCCCGCCCTTTGTGGGCCTACCAGGGCCTGTCTGCGTGGGTCGTGGTCCCAGGGCACCAGGGCAGGGTTTCTTCCTCTCACAGGATCCCTGAGCTCTCCTGTGCCCTCCCCATGTTGGGCACTGGCTGCAGGGCTGAGGCCCTGATGGCTGTTCTGCCTTATCAGGCCCTCCTAAGGTGCCACACAGGCCTTTGGGGCACCAGCGTGTCCCCTCCTGGTCCTCAAGTCTCTTCTTCATGGCTCACAAAGGGTTTCACCTGCTTTCTGGGCAAATTCAGATGCCAGGGGAGCCCCCAGACCCCACTCTCCCTGCCCTTGATGACACCCATTCCTCAGTGTGGGCTGAGGCATGACAGCTGAGGGAACCTGGAGGCACCACAGCAGGGACAGCCAGGCAGGGCTCCGCTCAGCTCTGGAGCACCCCCCATGAGCCTTGCTTGTCCCCAGGTGTGCAGTGTCACTCATGCCTTCAGGACGGAGGTGCCTGTGGAGGGGCGGCCAAGGGAGCTTGGTGTGGTCTCCTCTGTCCTTTCTGCTCGTGGTGGGGGCTGGGTGAGGCGGTGGTGGTGGTCTTGGCGGTGGCTAACCTGCATGCCTCGCTGGTCCTGTCCTAACAGGGGGTGTCGTTTGACCAGGCCAATAACCTGCTGATAGAGCCTGCTCGCATTGAGGAGGAAGAGGTCTGTACTGCTCGCTCTGCGCTCTGGCTGGGGCCGCTGCTGGCCTTGCTTCCCGGGCTGCGGGCTCATGCCTCTCCCCGCCCCTGTTGCTTGAGCACAGATTTCCCCCCCCCGCCACAAAAGAGCTCTCAGATGGACCTGGGCTCTGGGGCTGGGACACCTCCTGCCTAGGACAGCCTGTCTTGTCAGGGGCAAGCGGAGAGGTTGGGCCGGCTCCCAGCAGCCACCTGTGGCTCTGAGTCTTGCCTCCCTGCAGAGGTGGCACAGCCCTCATCCTCTGACGGGCGGCAGGGGCGCCTCGGGCCTCAATCACCCAGAGGTGGGCAAGCCCTGGCCCCCCACACTCTGCAGAGGATTGCTCTTCTGCTGGGGTCTCAGGGCTTCTCCAGCTGGCCCCTGCGCTGGCCCTGGGCGGTGAGTGGCATGAGACCCCATGCAGCTGCCCAGGGAAAAGCCAGAAATGGCGTCTGCACGCCAGCGGGTTCTGCAGAGAGCACAGGCATCCCTGCTGTGGCCTTTCCTGTACACCTCGTCTGTTCTGTTTCCAGCTGACTCTCACCATCCTGCGGCAGACTGGGGGCCTGGGCATCAGCATTGCGGGTGGCAAGGGTTCCACACCCTACAAGGGGGATGATGAGGTGAGCACTGCCTGGGTCCCAACTGCCACCCGCTGCTCTGCCTCAGTTCACACTAATGGCATGCAGGCCCCTTGCCCTGAGGATATTCACATGCTCCGACACGGGCTGGGCCCAAGGCACCAACTGTTGAAGGATCCTGAAGTGCAGGGGCAGCCTGAGGGAGTATGGGTCTATCCTCCCTTCTTGGCCTCCCTTCTCTCGCCAGGCGCCTCTGCACCAGGCTTGGGGCCACGAGCCCTTTCTTGGGGTTGACCTGCTCCTTCCAGCCTTGGCACTCGGGATCCCGCAGTGGCCAGAGCTCAGCTCTCCTGCTGGCCAGGGCTGGGGGCTGCTGGGAGTTTGTCTTCCCCCCTGGGTCTTCTGCAGAAGGGGCAGAACTTCGGGCCCCCTTCCCTGGCCCCTGCCAAGCTCGTGTCTGTGCCCTAGGGCATATTCATCTCTCGGGTGTCCGAGGAAGGCCCTGCAGCCCGGGCTGGTGTCCGCGTGGGTGACAAGCTCCTCGAGGTGAGTTGGGGACCCCTTGGCCCCAAGTGGCAGCTATGCTCTCTGGAGGTACACAGTTCCTGGTATTAGGGTGATTGGCTGCCTTCTCCCAGCCCCACAAGAGTCCTAAGCACAGGACACCAAGCCACGGAATCTGTAAACTCCAGGGGAGAGCCATCCGTGGGTCAGGCCATGGCTGCCCCAGGCACAGTGGCCTCTCCAGGAAGGGCCAGGCTGCTGGCTGGTCTGATGGAGTTTGGACCTTGTATGAGATCCCTGGAGCCCCCACCTGGGCACCTGGCCGTCCAGCCTGGGCAGTCGTGTCGGGGTTCAGAAGAGGCATGTGCCCTTCTCATAGGGACACCCCGAGGGCAGGTGAGGGCCCTGGAGCCCAGCCAGGAGGCGTCTGCCCACGGCTCAGGTGCTGCTTCTGCCACTCGGCTCTTCTCCTAACCTTTTCGTGGGAACTCCTGTCCCTGGGTCGTTGGGGTAGGGGCGTGGGTCAGTAACCCCATGAGCTCAGGTGTGTGCTGGGCTGCTCAGATGGGCCCGAGGTGTCCAGGAGCAGGGCTGTATGTGGCCTGGTTGTGGGGATGTCTACCTGCCTCCCATGGCCAACCTGTGTCCTAGCCGTGGGGCTGCACACATGGGGTTTCTGAGGACCTGGTTGGGGGGAGGTCAGTGCCCACGAAGAACCCTGTATCTAAAGGGCTAGGGTGGTGTCAGAGCCTGGGACCTCTCCCCCTGCCCGTGCCTCAGTCTCCCCATTCTGGAGGGAGCACGTGGAGCCCCCAGCATGTGGCTGTCGGTGGCCGCTCGGGGTTCTGATGTGCATGTGGCCTCTGTGGCCCGCAGGTGAATGGTGTGGCTCTGCAGGGCGCCGAGCACCATGAGGCTGTGGAGGCACTCCGGGGGGCCGGCACTGCTGTGCAGATGCGAGTGTGGCGCGAGCGCATGGTGGAGCCTGAGAACGCAGTCACTATCACGCCTCTGCGGCCCGAGGATGACTACAGTCCCCGGGAGCGGCGGGGAGGGGGCCTGCGCCTGCCCCTGCTCCCCCCCGAGAGCCCGGGACCCCTCCGGCAGCGCCACGTGGCCTGCCTGGCTCGAAGTGAAAGGGGACTGGGCTTCAGCATTGCTGGTGGGAAAGGCTCCACACCCTACCGGGCTGGTGATGCGGTGAGGCTGGGGCCCAGGGCCGGGGAGGGCTGCTCCAGGGCTGGGGAGAGCTGCTCCAGCCTTACTGGCAGCCCTGGCTCCCCTTCACCCTCCCCTGCAGGGCATCTTCATCTCCCGCATCGCCGAGGGGGGTGCTGCTCACCGTGCTGGCACTCTGCAGGTCGGCGACCGAGTCCTCTCTGTGAGTGGGGATGGGGCCTCGCCCCACACGCCCTCCCTCACCCTCTGTCCCATCCTGCCCTTGGGCCTCCCTGACTTGGATACGTTCTCACAGATTAACGGAGTGGATGTGACCGAGGCCAGGCATGACCATGCCGTCTCCCTGCTGACTGCTGCCTCCCCCACCATCGCCCTGCTGTTGGAGCGGGAGGCTGGGGGCCCTCTTCCTTCCAGCTCTCCACCACATTCCTCCTCACCCCTCACCGTTGCCGTGACCACCACCACCCCCACCAGCACCACCACCCCCAGCATAACCACTGTCACCCCCGGGGATGCTGGGTTGCTGAGGCTGGCCCCCGGCCTGCTAGCCGCCACCTTGGAAGGGCCATACCCAGTGGAGGTGAGACACACGCCCCTACCCAGGCACCTGCCCAGCTTCAGCTGTGGGCACTGGCCCTCCCAGGATCTGCTCTTTTGTGACCCTGCAGCCCACTCTGGGTGGGAAGCTGGCCTGCTCGCCCTTTGCCCTGTGGCCCCTTGAGGCTGGGGCTCTGCCCCACAGCCAGACTCCTCAATTTGGTTCCCTCAACACAGTCTTCTGGCCAGCCAGATGGCCTCAGTTAGCAAGGATGTTGGCCTCATGCTGCATGCCTGCTTGGACAGCCAAACACTGGTGGCACAGGAACCCTCATGGGCACGTTAGGGCAGCCCCTGCCCACCGTCCACAAGGACCTGGATGCACAAGGGAGTCTTCCCACACCCCTTCCCTGTCCTGACCGAGACCTGTCCCTTGTCCGTGTCCCCAGGAGATCCGTCTGCCGAGAGCGGGGGGCCCTCTGGGTCTTAGTATCGTTGGAGGCTCTGACCACTCCAGCCACCCGTTTGGTGTCCAGGAGCCTGGTGTGTTCATCTCCAAGGTAGGGCAACCCAGCCAGACAGCTCTGAGCCAGGCGCACCCATCCCAGGTACCAGCTCAAGTTGGCGCGGCCTTATCCACCAGATGTCACCCTTCTCCCTGACAGGTGCTCCCGCGGGGCCTAGCTGCTCGCAGTGGCCTGCGGGTTGGGGACCGCATCCTGGCAGTGAACGGGCAAGACGTGCGGGAGGCCACGCACCAAGAAGCTGTCAGTGCCCTGCTCCGGCCCTGCCTGGAGCTGTCCCTGCTGGTGCGAAGGGACCCAGCTCCCCCAGGCTTACGGGAGCTGTGCATCCAGAAGGCACCCGGGGAGAGGCTGGGCATCAGCATCCGAGGGGGCGCCAGGGGCCATGCTGGCAACCCCCGTGACCCCACAGACGAGGGCATCTTTATCTCCAAGGTGAGCGCCCCACAGCCTGCTCCAGGCCTCACTCCCCACCTCCCACCAGGTCCCTCTCACACCGCGTCTCTCCACAGGTGAGCCCCATGGGGGCAGCTGGGCGTGATGGCCGGCTACGTGTGGGTTTGCGGCTGTTGGAGGTAAACCAGCAGAGCCTGCTGGGCCTGACACACAGCGAGGCGGTGCAGCTGCTACGCGGTGTGGGCGACACCCTCACCGTGCTGGTGTGTGATGGCTTTGACGCCAGCACCTCTGCAGCCCTGGAGGTTAGTGCTCCCGCCCCAGGAACCACGCTTCCCTCTGGCCCATCCTGAGGTGTCCTGAGTCACTGACACCTCTCAGGGTGGGCGGTGGGTCCTCTGTGCCTCTGGGACTGGGAGGTGCTCTGCATTAGCTGTGAGGGGTGGGGAGCTGGCGGGGGCACCCACCTTCCCTTTCTGCTGAGCTCTAGCCATCGATAGGACAAGACACATGAACAGATGGGGGTGTGTCTGGGGCACACTGCATGGTCTGGTCCTAAGAGAAGTTGTTGAACCACTGGTGACTCCTGCAGAGCCCACGAGGTTGTCACGGGATGGCTCGGAGCCCACCAGCCAGGGAGACTCCTCGGGACTCAGGGTCCCCGCTCCTGTGTCCAGTGGCACCCTGTTCCTCCTAGCCTGTCCCTGGGCCATGCCTGACTTCAGGGCTCCCCTTCTGATGACCTCTCAGCAGAGAGCTCCCTCCCGTGCCCAGCCTTGGGGTTATCTTTATGGCGACTTTTTCTCTAGCGCATTCTCAGGTTGCTCTTGCTGTCCTAGCAATTCTCCCCTGTTGTCTGCTTCACTTCTGGCAGAAGCCCTGTCCCCCTTCCCACCCGGGCCTCTCCTGTCTCCCCTCCTGTGAGAGTGGGGCTTGCCTTGTGCTCAGGTTTAAGGGACGTTCATCTTCTACTGTGATGTTTGCTGTAGGCTCTCAGCTCTCATGACATTTTTTAAAGGGGTTGGGGGCTGTTTCTGTTTATAACTTGTAAGAATTGTTATCTGAAGCTGGGGCCCTAGACGCTTCCAAAGGTGGTTTTGAGGTATCTTTCTGTTTTTAGGGTTTTCCTAATGGGTTTCAACACAGTGTTCCCTTGGTGTCCCCTGATCAGGCAGGGAATATTCCCCAGCTGCCTTGGCAAGGCATTCTTCGTACTTCCTGCCCCAGCCCTGGATTCCAGCCTGTTGTGTGGAACCTGGCCCCTCTTGGTGGGAGCTGAGTGTAGAGCTCCTAGCCGTGGGCCAGGCGGGCTCAGGACTCTGGCTCAGCGTCTGCCGCTCTATGGCCTCTGCAGCAGATGGAGGCTGAGAGGTGGAGATTTTTATATCCATGAACGAGAAAAATCATGTGTTTGTACTGTTATATTTAGCTCACTTAACATTATAGGGTTTTTAACTAACTTTTGTGATTTTAGATTTCTCTTTTTCTCATAAAATCTCCAATTTCTTAATTTCAAAATTAGCTGAGTGTGGTGGCACGCACCTGTAGTCCCAGCTACTGAGGAGGCTGAAACAGGTGGGTCGCTTGAACCCAGGTGTTTGAGTCCGGCCTGGGCAAGACAGTAAGACTCTAAACAAAAACAGCGACAGCAGTGGCATGCCTGAGAGCAGGAGCGCCGGGGGCTGAGTTTTGGGAGGCTGCCTTCCTGAGGGCTCACCCCACTAGGACGAGCAGTTGGCAGCATCCTGTGTTCTCGGCCACTTGAGAGCCTCTGTGCTCTGGCTGCCAACTCGATACACAGTTGGGTTGACTCGTTTTAGCTTTTAGAGTGATCTTTTTTAAAATCTGTGTCTTTTTTTTTTTTTTTTTTGTTTTGAGACAGTCTCACTCTGTCACCCAGGCTGGAGTGCAGTGGCATGATCTCAGCTCACTGCAGCCTCCTCCTCCCGGGTTCAAGCAATTCTTCTGCCTGAGCCTCCCAAGTAGCTGGGACTACAGCCATCTGCCACCAGAAAATCAGTTTCTTAATCGTGTACATCATCACCTGGTTCCAAAGTCGGAATTACAGACTCACTTCAGAAGCCCGGCATCCATCTCAGCTCCAAGGCTACCAGCTTTATTACGTTTGGTTTATTCTGCCATTTGTTTCTTTTTGAAAAATATAAGCACATACATAAATGAATTTTAAACTCAGAGAAAAGTTGCAAACACAGGACAAACCTGTGACACTCAGGCCTATTCCTGGCCCACCCACCATGCCGGGGACGCGCTCCTTTGCGGAAGGGCACAGTTCGGTCCCTGTGGGGTTTGGCCGCTGCACCCCGTAGTCTCCTTCCGTCGGAGCCTGCCTCTGTCTTCGCTGATTCCTCAGACCTTGATGTGTCTGGTGGGCACAGGCCCTCCCTACTGTGATTGTCCCCACGCTGGGTCTGATGTCCTCACGGGCTTCAGCATGTGCATCTTGGTGGCGGAGAAGCCACGTGTCTCCACGCCGCTCACCAGGCCCCGCTGCTGATGCTCTGAACCGGGGTCAGCCAGGTTTCCCCTGCAGTTACTCCTGCCCCTAGAGAGCAGCAAGCGGTTGTGAGAGGTGCTTGGAGAGAACGTGACATGCTGCTTCTCACCCAGCTCCCCCTGGGCACCTCAGCACCCCGATGGTTCCTGAGCGGGCCTGAGGTGGTTGGCGACAGTGCCCTACCCACCACCCCATGCTCCTCAGGTGGCTTCCTGCCCTAGAGCCTTCCCTTCTCCCAGTTATGTGTCATCTGCTTGCCTGTTCATGTGGGCTCACAAGGAGTCCATTTCATTAACAAAGGAATTTCCATTTCATTTCATGGGTGACAGGTTCTTACCATTGCTATTTTTTAAAATTAATTTTTCTTTTTTTTTTTGAGACAGAGTCTCACTCTGTCACCAGGCTGGAGTGCAGTGGCGCAGTTTCGGCTCACTGCAACCTCTACCTCCCAGGTTCAAGCATTTCTCTTGCCTCAGCCTCCCAAGTAGCTGGAATTACAGGCGCCTGCCACCATGCCTGGCTAATTTTTATATTTTTAGTAGAGACAGGGTTTTACTGTGTTGGCCAGGCTGGTCTTGAACTCGACCTCATGATCTGCGTGCCTCAGCCTCCCAAAGTGCTGCGATTACAGGCGTCAGCCACCGCACCCGGCCCCATCACAATTTATTCTGATGCTCAAATTGTCCCAGCCTTGGCCCATGAAGGTGCTTGAGCGCCTGACTCGTTCTGATATGACCTCCCCTCTCTGAGCATCCAGGAAGTGCTGGGCTCCTCTCCTTGCCCTGCCTGGCCCTGGAGTCAGCCATTTCTCTCAGGAGCGGTGGTTCCTTTTAGTGATCCTTAGGAACTGTGGTCTTGGCACTGGACGTGCACAGCGCTCTCAGAACCTCCCCGAGGCCAGAGCTAGGTAGCCTGCCAGTCTTCCACAATTATTCCTGGAACGATAGGGCATGAGCTCACCCGTGGCCTTTTCTGTGTTTGAGCAGCTCTCTCTGCTGTGAGAGGCTGGGCTGCCCGTGATCTTGCTTCCCACTCTGCCAGGCCCCCTGCCTCTCTTATTCTGTGGCTCTGACTTACTTCAGAAATTGAGAAGATGGGCAGCTTGTTTGTCCTAGTTCTGTGAGAATCCGAAGAGGTGTCGTTAAGGCTCTCTGCCTGTGCTTTTGTGACCCTCTGGTGTTTCCAGTAGTCTTTGCTTTCTGTGTTTAGCTTGTTGAGTGCTCAGAGTTGATGGTGACTGTATTGTCCTTGTAAATGGCATCTCTGTGGTGGCAGCATCGCATCTCCCCTGGTCTGAGCAGCTACTCTCTGTGCCTTCCGTGTGCTTGACATCTCTACCCACCCCTTACTTACCATTTCAGTTATGTTTTAAGAAACAGCACGGGGCTGGGTTTGTCCTTCAGGCCACACTGAGAGCACTGACCTCACAGGGACCCCCGTCTGTGAAGAGGGCTACAAGTGATGCCCTCTCCACTGTGCTGCCTCCTCTGGCTGCTGGCGGTGGAGGCCTGAGCCAGTACCACTGACCCCTGGGGGCTTGGAAGTAAGCCCTTCCCATGGTTCTGTCTGCCTGTGTTTATTTATCCGGGGCTCAGGGTCGAAGTACATCTTGTGCCCAACCAGAAGCCCCTGCCTGTCCTGGCCCTGTCTCCTCGGCCCCCTCTGCCCTGCCAGCCACTGGTGTGGGACAGATAATTTAGGTCTGGGAAGTGCAGGGCTGGCTGGACCTCCTGCATGGTGTCCTTTGTTTCACAGTCCCTGCTCAGCACTCATGCCAGGGTCTGGAGCCAGCCTGTCCACCCGAGGGGGCTGCTGTGTGCCAGCAGGTGTAGCGCCCGCTGCTCACCCCCTCCTTGCCCCGTTTTGGAGGCTGTCAGTTCTTCCTGGGGTGACTTTACACAGTTGCCTGTTTTGTCCTGCCCCAGACAAAGTGGCAGGCATCACGCCACTTTAGTCTCACTTAGTGCAGACGTGACCATGTCCACAGCAGCCCTGTGAGCTGTGAGGGGGACGGGCCGGGCCCGGGACAGTCCTGCCGGGCACTGGAGGGCCCAGCAGAGTGCCCTCTGCGGCCGCCCCACCCAGGGACGTGGCCCCTTGGTTACCTTTGCTGGCCATTCTCCCCTCAGCCCACACCCCTCTTCTCAGGTGTCCCCAGGTGTCATTGCCAACCCCTTTGCGGCAGGCATCAGCCACCGGAACAGCCTGGACAGCATCTCGTCCATTGACCGGGAGCTGAGTCCTGAGGGCCCAGGCAAGGTCAGAGGCACTTACAGTCGGCAGCCCCAGGGCCAGGGAGCCCGAGGCCAGCAGCACCTGATGGGTCCACTTTGCTTACAGGAGAAGGAGCTGCCTGGACAGACCCTGCACTGGTCCGAGGCCACAGAAGCCGCAGTGAGTGGGGTCACCCTACCCCTCCCATCAGGGCACTGGATTGGGGTTCATATCGCCCATGGGGTGCTGGATAGTGACCCCCAGAACCCCCTCTTGTGCCTGTGCTGTCTCCCTTCCCCCAATGGCTGGCGGCTGCCATGGAGCTGCCCTTGTTAGTGCTGTGTCTGCTCTGCTCCCAGGGTCGGGGTCTGGAGCCCCTGAAGCTGGACTACCGTGCCCTGGCCGCCGTGCCCAGTGCTGGCAGCGTGCAGAGGGTCAGTGCCCACAGTGCAGTGCCCCCACCTCTGTCCTGTTCTCCTGTTCATCAGCTACCCCAAGATGAACGCCAGGGCCTTCATGGAGGGAACCTTGGGCAGGGGCTAGGGTGGGAGGAGGCCGCATCTGACCTGCAGGCTACCCCAGCCGGAGCTTGGCCCCCAGCATGCCACGTGCTTGTCAACCCTCGTTCTTGACCCCAGCCGTGCTGCCCCACCCCCACCCCGAGCTTTGGATGAAGCCCGAGGCGCTCGTACTCACCGAGCAGGCCGGTGTGGTGTGTGAGCTTCACCTGCTATTGGGGTGCTGCCCAGGCTGAGGGTGCAGGCTGGAGGCGGAGGCTCCTGGGGGGTTGGGCAGGCACACGTTGCTGAGGGGAGGATGGGCTGGAGCAGCTGGAGGGGCCGTCGCTGGGGATGGGCGGGAGGGCGGGAGGATGCGCAGGCCTGTCCCTCCCCAGAGAGAAACCAATAATCCTCCCAGAGGGTGTGCCCCGCCAGCCTCTGCTGGGAGCCCCGAAAGGAGCGTGAGTGGCGGGGGACAGGCTCTGCCAGGCCCCTGCACTGGTGGTCGGGTGGTGGTTAGGGGCTGAGGCAGCGCATGCAAGGGCTCTTGGGTACCGACCCTGCCTCCCCTCGGCATGGGCAGCAATGAGAGGGGGGCTCCCAGGAGACCCTTCATCCCATGAACAAGAGCACAGCTGTGGGGGCAGCGCTCGAGCCCTGAGGGCTGCACACCGCAAGTGGGGGCTCCCCGCTGGCCCCTCTGTCCCCCGCCCCTCCCCTGAGCCCTCTCCTGCAACTGTGCTGTCTGCTTCCATCTCTCCTGCAAGGCTCCAGCCAGCGCACTGCTAGGGAGACACGAGCTGCCCATCCCAGGCCCCTGCATCGTGGGGGTCAGGGACAGCTCCTTCATGCCGACCGAGTACCTGGGTGTCCCCTAGGCTATAGTCAGTTTGGGGAGCTGAAGAGCTTCTGTGCCCTCCAGGCAAGTGCCAGGGCCCACAGCCCTGCCAGGCCTCACCCCACCCACTGCCTGATCCTCCAGGTACCGTCTGGAGCAGCTGGAGGGAAGACAGCCGAAGCCCCCCACTCCCCTAGTGGCCAGCAGGTGAGTGTCTTGAGTTAACAGGCATGCCCCACGGCAGGGGAGGGCAGGATAGATGGCTGCTGTGTGCAGGGCCCCCTCCTCCAGGGAGAGGGGGTGGCATGCCATTGATTCCGGGCTTCCCTCTGCTACCACGGGGCCTTCTGTGCGAGGACAGCCAGGAACACTTTCCTGGCCAGAGCTGCCTGGCGATGGGCTGGGGGCCTGGGCTTGCTGTTCCTGGAGGGGCTTAAGCTCCAGAGACCCCGGTCATTGTCTTGGGCCCAGGGCCCACCAGCCTCGCCCCTGCCTGCCTCTTGCCAGGGGGTCCTTGCCCCCCCTACTATTGGCACCAACCCCAACACACTACCACGTGGGGGTGGGGGTGACAGCACCCGAGAGACCCAGCCACAGCTCAGCACCTCACTGGCAATATGTCAGCCCCACCCAGGTTCTCTCTCTCTCCCCCTCTCTCCCCCTACCCCATCCTTTGCCTTGAATCCCTGATCCTGCTCTCCTCTGCCCCTGCTGCCCCCACCTGCCTTTTCCAGACAAAACCAGGGGTGATCCAGCCATTGGCTCAGGCCTGGCCAAGGGGCTCCCCAGCCCCCAGGGGCAGAGGTGGTCCCCGCTCCGTGAGTGCCCTGTCCCATGGGTGGGGTGGCAGAGCCTCCTTCCCCGGCAGGATGGTGGGTGGGGATCAAAGGCAGGCAGTGGGGACGGTGGGTGTTGGGTTGGGTGCAGCTGCAGCCCCGACAGCTGCCCAGTGCAGCTCATAAGAGCCCCACCCCCCCCAGCCACCCTCCCCGCCCTCCCCGGATGAGCTGCCTGCCAACGTGAAGCAGGCCTACAGAGCCTTCGCAGCTGTGCCCACTCCACACCCTCCTGAGGACACCCCTGCCCAGGTGTGTGGGGGCAGCACCCCTCCCTACTACGTGTGGGTGGGGTGGGTGCCCAGGGGCCTCAGTGCCCCAGAGGAATGCCAGCCAAACCTCAGGGCCCACTCCCCCCAGCTCCCCACGCCTGCGGCCTCCCCAGAGCAGCTCTCCTTCCGGGAACGGCAGAAGTACTTTGAGCTGGAGGTGCGCATGCCCCAGGCCGAGGGCCCCCCTAAGCGCGTGTCCCTGGTGGGTGCCGATGACCTGCGGAAGATGCAAGAGGAGGAAGGTGAGGGGCACAGAAGTGGGGTGGGGCTGGGTGTAGGCTGGCCCAGCTTGACCCACCGGGCTCTCTGGCAGCCCGGAAACTGCAGCAGAAGAGAGCACAGATGTGGGAGGTGGCGGAAGCCGGGGCCGGAGCGAGGCTCGCCCTGGATGCCGAGACCCTGGGCGAGGAGGAGCAGGAAGATGAGGAGCCACTGTGGGCCGGCCCAAGCCCCACTGCAGGGTGAGCACCCACGCCCCAGACGCCCCGCACTGGCCCCACACACCCTCTCCACAGCACATCCTGTCCCTTCCCTAGGCAGAGCCCAGTGTCCCCCCCACCCCCGGGAGGTGCCGCCCCGGTGCGGACAGCCAAAGCTGAGCGGCGCCACCAGGAACGGCTTCGCGTGCAGAGTCCAGAGCTGCCAGCACCTGAGCGTGCCCTGTCCCCTGCTGAGCGCCGGGCCCTGGAGGCCGAGAAGCGTGCGCTCTGGAGGGCAGCAAGGTAGGCCCCTGCTTGGAGGTCCCCACCCTGCTCTGACGCCTGCCCTGGCTCCTGCCCGGCTCACCCAGGCTTGCTGGTCTCCGCAGGATGAAGTCGCTGGAGCAGGACGCTCTCCGAGCACAGATGGTCCTCAGCAGGTCCCAGGAGGGCCGGGGCACTCGGGGGCCCCTGGAGCGTCTGGCCGAGGCCCCTTCCCCCGCACCTACCCCGTCACCCACCCCTGTGGAAGGTCCGTGGGTCTGGGAGGTTGGGGGGTCAGCCTGCCGCATGGGCCGCTTCCAACACTCGCTTCTTGTCCCCCCAGACCTCGGCCCCCAGACCAGCACCTCCCCGGGACGCCTGGTGAGGAGCCGGTGGTTGTGCCCGCCCTTCACCCCCGAGACATGGGGGGGTCTGGCCTGCACCCACCCCTGTGGCCCTCACCCCTTTCCTCTCTCTGCCTCTCCCCTCACGCTGTCCTTTCAAGCCTTTGTCTGGAAAGAAGTTTGACTACAGGGCCTTTGCAGCCCTGCCTTCTTCCAGACCTGTCTATGACATCCAGGTACCCGGCCTCCAGGCCTCTGCATGCCTGCCACCCTGCCTGTGTCTGCCACTGCCTCTGTCTGCTCCCGCAGGGCCTCCCCGCACTCTGCCCTCGCCCCGCCTCTCCATCCCCTCCCTCCGTCAGCTGGGCTCTGTGGGCCTCAGGGCTGGGAGCACACCTGTCCACGTGGGTGGTTTGGGGCAGGACTGGCGCTGGCCTGACCAACACTCTCCCCATCACAGTCGCCGGACTTTGCTGAGGAGTTGAGATCCCTGGAACCATCTCCCAGCCCTGGTGAGTTGGGGCTGGGTGCGGGGTGAGCTCCCCGGAGCCCGGCTGCCCTCAGCTCACTGCCCGCCCTGTCCCTGCCCCCCAGGCCCACAGGAGGAAGATGGAGAAGTGGCCCTGGTGCTTCTGGGCCGGCCCTCACCCGGCACTGTGGGCCCCGAAGATGTGGCGCTGTGCAGCAGCCGCCGCCCTATAAGGCCTGGGCGCCGTGGCCTGGGCCCTGTGCCCTCCTAGAGGAGCGGGTGCCTCCCCCAGACTTGGGGTGGGGGCCCTGCCAGCTCCAGCACCACCCTTACCCTGAGTCTTTTAACCTGGGTTTTAGCATTTTAAAGAGACCCCGCAGGAGTTCCAGCCTCTGACTAACTGCCCCACCCCAGCCGAGACATCGGCGAGACTGTAACTAGTGATGTTTGTACAACCAAAGACTCTATTTTGTGGCTTCAGAAGAATAAAGTGACTACATTTTACCTCCCCTCTGTCTGTCCACCCCCACCCACTGGCACAGACGCCTCCTGCCCACCAAGGCCAGGCTGAGCTCCAAGTGCCGCATCCTCCCGCCCTCACACATCTCACACTGCGCCTCACTGTGCACAGGCTGCGTGGCTGCCCGTCCCCAGCAGGACCTCCCCCAGGTGCCTGCAAACCTGTGTCCGCTGGTCAGGGTTGGTCATCTGGGGCTCAGCACTGCTGGGCTCTGGACTGCACACAGTGCCCCTGCCTCTCACACACACAGCACAGAGGTGGCGCCGCGCCCTGGGGCACACACTTTATTGGGGTTGGAGCCAGCGCTAGAGGCCTGTGCCCGGCAGCTGCACTCGCACCGGGAGCAGCACCTGCAGCTGCTCAGCCGGCGGCCGCTGGGCCTTGGTGACGAAAAAGAGGCGGAAGTGCCCCAGGCGCGCCTCCTGGAACTGCGTGGGGCTGTACTCAGGCCCGTCCGTGGGCCGCAGCAGTGACAGGTACCTCTCCTGCTCCAGCAGGCCACGGCTCAGCAGCGCCTGTGCCAGGCCGGGCTGCACCGCCTCCAGCTGCCGCTGCACAGCTGGGAACAGGTCCACCTCGCGCAGATCAAACACCAGAGGCTTCCCATACCTGCCCCAGGAGGCTGATGAGGCAGGGTAGGGCTGGGGGGTGGGGTGGGTGTACCTGATGCCCTGCCTGCCTCACCGCAGAGCCCCCAGAAGAGCCAGGCGCATCCTCTCTGGCCTCAGGTGCTCCGGGTTTACCGTGTCCACATAGTTGGTGTCCTGGTAGCGCAGGAAGGTAGCCGCCTGGCCTGAAGGGTCAATGATGAGAGGCCACCTGGGGACAGCCATGAGGTCGGTGCTGTCTGTCCAAACCCCAGCTCGCCCACATCTGGCCTGGAGCACTGACCGGCCGTCAGCTCGGATGCGGTTGCCCACGTCTTTCATCAGCACATCATGCAGCTCGGTGACCTGGCACTTAAGCCCATGTACCTCTTCTTCCCCTGTCAGGGTGGCAGAGTGCAGCTGACAGGCAGGCCCAACCCCGGACTCCACCCTGGGCTGGGCCTCCCAGCCCCCAGCCAGCACCCCATGCCAGGCTCACCCTCCTGCGTCTGTTCCCGCAGTGCCAGCCTGGCCAGAGCCAGCGCCTCCTCAGCCTTCTGGGCCTCCTGCTGCAGCCTCTCCACCTGGTCCTCTGCATCCTTAATGGCCTGGAGGAGGGGGCCACGCTGACCGTCGCTTGTCCTATCCCATGCTCTGGCTGGGGAAGGCTCCTGCTCAGGCCTCCTCCCCACCCCGTCCCAAGGAGGTCACCATTGGCAGGTGACCCCTCATGGTTGAGAGGGAAACATCCTAGGTTGGGAGGGAGGAAGCCTGGGCTGGTGTGGAACAAGGAGGGCTGTTGAGGATGCAGTGGCACTGCGAGTCCGCTGCGGCCCCCACCTGCAGCATCAGCTCAGTCCTGTCCGTGTGCCGCCACTCACACTGGTCGTGCTCCGAGATCCTCCGGCTCAGCTCACAGTAGGCCTGCTGCAGCTGGGTGGGCGTATGGGCAGGCCCTGGCAAGGCTGGCCCTGGCCTTCTGACCAGGTCACTTCCTCTCCTAGCTCTTCCCCTGGGTGCCTGTCCACCCGGCTCCCCCACCTCCCCACTCACCAGGCTCCTCCTGCTCCCCACCTGGCTCCTCCCTGAGGTTACACTCACCTCCTTGTGACACTGTTGCTGCTCCCTGGCCAGCTGTTGGACCTTGAGGGTCATGCTAAGGAATGGGAATGAGCTGGGGCAGAGGTTCCCGCCAGCATTCCCCATCCATGCTCCCGACAGTGCTCTCCGCCAGCACCGCCCACACCCCTCCTGCCCGACACACCGCTCAGCCTCGGCCTCCTTGTGCCGTTTGGCCTCCTGGGCCCGGCGCTGTTGCTCTGCCTCCATGTTCTGGAGCATGGCCTCTGTGAGGCTCAGGTCCCATGAATGCAGCACGTTCACCACCGCATCCAGCGAGGCCACCTATAACAGACGACATTTGTCAGGCACTCAGCCTGTGTTCCAAGTCTCTTCAGCCTGGAGAGGAGCTGTTGCTCTTCCATTTGGGAGAAAAGGCACCATTGTGCGGAAAGGCCTGTGCTCACATCTGGTGCGTGGTAGGCCCTTTGGGTGCAGCTATCCCCAAAGCCCAGGCCACCGGGAATTCTCCTGGGCTCCCTGACCAAGTCCGAGCAGGAACCTGCTCCTGTGGCTGGGCCTCCAAGGGCTTCCTTCCCCCTCACAGCCCCCAAGGACCCGCCCCAAGCTTCCTGCCTCTGCTGGACTCGTGTATACGCCTGCGGCCTTGGCTGCCACTGCTGCTTCCTGAGCAGGCGGCTGGCCTGCAGGGTGTGCACAGCATGGCTCCCTCTGTGGTCCCCTGCAGATCTCTGCCTGCACGGCACAGCCCCTGGGGCTGCCGCTGCCTCTCCCCTTCTGGAGTCCCCAGCACTCCAGGAGCAAGGAGTGGGTGCAGAGAGCCGAGCTCCAAGCCCAGCTGCCCTGGGCCTCGAGGCCCTGACTTCCTGTGCCCGGCCCTCCTTGTCTGTGGAGCCAGGGTGATGCTCAGAGGAGCTGCAGTGAAGAGTCAGAGCAGGAGCTCAGAGCAGACCCACATGCGCCTGGTGGCGGACCAGTCCCGGCCTCCCTTCCAGGAAGCTGTTTGTTCATGGGTGGCTCTGTGTGTGAACGCTGTTTGCCCCATGCCTGCTCGGGGAAGGCAGGGCTGACCAGGGCCTGCTGTCTAGTGTAGCTGGCTCTCTAATAACTGCATGGTGGTGGAAGGGGGCGAGGCAGTGGCTGAGGAGAAGGGCCAGGTGGTGCAGGGAGACTCTTGTACTCAGAATTAGGCCTGGGAAACAGTTGGGGCCCAAGGAGCTGTCGGCTGGAGAGCAGAGGCCTGGGAGAAGGAGAGCAGGTGGTTAAACGTGGGCACCAAGGCCAAGAACAGACCAGGAAGGTGTGGGCAGGCTTGGCAGCGGGGCCAGACAGAGGTGACAGACACACAGAAGGCAGCACAGCCTCAGGGGTGAGCAGCGGCGTTCCCACAGAGCAGGGGGTTTGTGATGTCAGAGGGAGGAAGACAGGCTGAGGGGAAAGAGCTCTCCTATAGCTCTTCCAGGGAGACTGGCCACAGACATATGCAGACAGGGAGATGGAACAGCAGAACGGGGAAGAACTCACAGATGTGGGGAGGGAAGCGGGCAGAGGAGACGAGAGGGAGAGTAGCAGTGGCACAGCGCAGCATGGCCTCAGGTGACCGCCATCCTGGCTGAGCAGGTGCCGACTCAAGCGCTCATCTACAGATGCGGGGGCAGAGACAACAGAAGGGGCGGCATGGGGGCCTGCAGGTCTGCGGGAGGCCAGGGACACGCAGGCACCAGTAAACTCACCTCCGTGGCCACCTGATGGGTCCACAGGCTAATGACAGCCTGAGGACCAGCCCTGTGCTGTCTGCTTCACAGCAGCTGGGACCAGAATCTTGAAGCCCACCAGGGCCAACATCAAAATGTTACACAGACATTTGCTTTAAATAGAGCGCAAATACGCATATTTCTAGACATTTACACACTGCTGGGCTGCCCTCTGCTGAGCAGCTTCGCCTGGGTGCCAACCCTCCAAGAAAACCCGTCCACGTGCCGCCCGAGTACAGCTCAGTGCCTGCTACTGCCCTCTCCTGGCCCTGTCTTTTCTTCGATTGGCACCCAAATCCTCCAGCTTCTGAGCCTCATTCCCCTGCAGCCACAGGAGCCCCTTCCTTGTCCCCGCCGGGGTCTTACCCTGGCTAGTCCTCCTGCCTGGAAGCCCCTCAGATGCTCACAGCTCTCACTCCCTCATCGCCGAGATTTCCCTTGGACGCCACCTCAGCAAAGCCCACTTTGGCCACCTTTCTTAAAATTCCAGCCCAGCCCTGCCCACCCTGGTACCCTGGTATCTCCACTGCACTATGAATTGTGACAGAAGGGACTTTGTTTTGTTCAAGGATGTGCCCCAAGCACCTAGAGCAGCACCCAGCACAGGCCTCCTGTCAGCTGGCCAGTGGCTGAGTTAATGAGCGGATGAGCTGAGCAGTTCCTACGTTAGTGGACACCTACTTGTTTTGGCAGATAAATGGGCATGCAGGAGAGATGATCACACAGACATATTCACTTGTGCACATTTCGCTGCACATTCATTTGTCAATGACTGTCTATATTTGTAAATATAAATTTACTAATATGAACGCGGGTGGGTGAGTGGAGGAATTTATGAATATGCAAATGTGACCCTCACTCTGGGGTCCTAAGGACAATAGCATGAGAGCAAGGGTGACTTCAGCTTAGCTTAAAATCATCTTAATCCCTGAAATTGGCAAAATGACTCCAGACTGCTGGTGCCCCCAATACCCAGCAAAAGCTAGATCCTCAGTGAAAAAAGAGTGAAACATACCTTCCTAGGGTTCAAAGTATTCCTACCAATAAAACATATGACATGGCCAGGCAAGGTGGCTCATGCCTGTAATCTCAGCACTTTGGGAGGCTGGGGCATGCAGATTGCTTGAGCCCAGGAGTTCAAGACCAGCCTGGCCAACATGGCAAAACCGCATCTCTACTAAAAATATCAAAATGAGCCCATGTGGTGTGTGGGTAACCCCCCTATAGGCACCGAGGAATGAGAGCTAAGTAGAACCCTGGCACAGTTAGGGCTTGAAGAATATCTCACTTTACAGTGTTACGACTCAGCTATTTCCTTTTATATAATCCTTTACATAATCATATATTAGTTTATAGAATTAGGGCTTGAAGAATCCCTTTATATAATCCTCTATATATAATCATATAATGGTTGATAGTGTGAGTGCCTAAAGAATATTTCCCTACATATATACCTATAATTATATCTTAGTCCATATCGGAGGAATGCCTAGAGTGGACACGGTACAGAGCATGAATTAAGGAATAAGCAGCTTATAATCAGAGGAATGCCTGGAGCAGACACAGCGCAGAGCATGATTTAAGGGAAAACAGTTATACAAGGACAAGAATCCATGGCCCAGGCGGCAGCGTTCAGCTGTGTGGCAGGCTTGGGGTGAGAGGCACTCCTCCTGCTGAAGGAGTTGTAGGACCCTGCTCCAGTTCTTGTGGAGGGCCGCCCTCAGACCGGCAATCCACCTTGGTGACTGTGAACTTTATCAGCTCTTGCTGCTGTGCTGCTCGAAAAGCATCTTCCCATAGAACCCACTGGCAGCTGCCAGCAGGTGGCGGACAGCTCTGTCACTACTGTGTGACTTAAAGCATCTTCCTATAAATCTTCTTAGAAGTAGTTTGCCCATAGATAGAAGTATTGCACACTGCACCATCTTCACTGCGCACGGCCCACATTCAAGCCTCGGTGACCTAATGGGGGTGGACCCCTTACTGCGCACGGCCCTTGCCTTCGTGGGAATGGGCCCCTTGCTGTGCACTGTCCACCTCCTGGCCTATGTGACCTAATGGGGGTGGACCCCTTGTTTTATTGCTCACGACCCTATCACTATCCTTAAAGATGATGTCATTCAGCCGGGTGCGGTGGCTCACACCTGTAATCCCAGCACTTTGGGAGGCCAAGGCGGGTGGATCACGAGGTCAAGAAATCGAGACCATCCCGGTCAACATGGTGAAACCCCGTCTCTACTAAAAATACAAAAAATTAGCTGGGCACAGTGGTGCATGCCTGTAATCCCAGCTACTCAGGAGGCTGAGGCAGGAGAATTGCCTGAACCCAGGAGGTGGAGGTTGCGGTGAAACCGAGATCGCGCCATTGCACTCCAGCCTGGGTGAAAAGAGCGAAACTCCGTCTCAAAAACAAAAAAAGATGACTTCACTCACTGCCCTGCCCCCTAACCTATACACAATAAATACTCAGGCTTCTGGACATTCAGGGCCTTGCCTGACTCTGCTTATAGGTGGCGTGGCCCCCCGAGCCCAGCTGTGTTTTCCTCATACTTCTGTGTTCTGTCTCTTTATTTTGCAGTTCCTGCACCTCACTCAGCACAGCATAAGGCTCACCCCATGACCCTGTGCCCTCAGCCCCACAGTGGTGCAGCACGCTGGTAGTACCAGCTAGTCCAGAGGCTGAGGCACAAGAATCGCTTGAACCTGGGAGGCAGAGGTTGCAGTGAGCTGACATCATGCCACTGCACTCCAGCCTGGGCGACAGAGGGAGACTCTACTCAAAACAATAAATAAAATAAAAAGGAACAGGAAAATACAAGAAAATAGAGACAAAAATCTGCAGAAACTACAGATTATAGAAATAGCTCCATGAGGGATACGGATATTAAATTTATCTACAGATTTTCAAATAACTATATTTACTTTGCTCAAACAGAGAGACTAGATTGAGAATTTTAGCGGAGAACTGGAACCAAATAAGTTTTTAGACATGAAAACCAAAATTAAGAACAAAGTGCATGGATTTGATAACTAGCTGAATACAGCTGAAGAGAGAATTAGTAAACTGAAAAACACGTCGCAAGAAAATATCCAGAATAAACTCAAATAAAAGGATGGAAAATACAGAAAAGAGGGTAAAAAACTGTAGTAGTTATTGGTGCTGATCATCAAACACGTCCATCCCTCCACCTTCTAGGTGTAGCATAGGATCACACTTCCTGACCAATTTGTGGTTACGTGGAGCCAAATGCCTAGATCTGACCCATAAGCCATAAGTAGAAGTGTTTGTGCCAGACCCTTCTGAACTCTTTCCCTCTGGTACAGTGACCAGTAATATTCAAGATGGTGGTCGCTTTGTCAGCCTGGGTCCCTAAAAGACTACAATTACCAGAAGCCCTCTGTTAACCCTCAATGGACATGTAGCGTAAGTAAAAAGTAACAAGTCTTTTATCTGGCGTAAGACTTGTTATAAAGCTACTGTAGCCAAGACATGAGTATTGACACAGGGTAGATCCACTCATTTTGTTTTATGCCATTGAGATTTGGAGACTGCATGTTCCACAGCACATCTGTATTAGTCTGTTCTCCCGCTGCTATAAAGAACTACCTGAGACTGGGTAATTTATAAAGAAAAGAGGTTTAATTGACTCACAGTTCTGCAGGCTGTACAGGAAGCATGGCTGGGGAGGCCTCAGGAAGCTTACAACCATGGAAGAAGGCCAAGTGGAAGCCAGCACATTTTATATGGCTAGAGAAGGAGGAAGAGAGAGTTGGGGATCTGCTGCACACTTTTAAACAACCAGGTCTCATGAGAACTCACTACCATGAGAAGAGCATGGAGAAATCCACGCCCCCACCTGGCCCCTTCTCCAACACGGAGGATTACAATTCAACATGAGATTTGGGTGGGGACACAGATCCAAACCATGTCAACATCCTAGTCTATCCTGGTTGATACAGAAATGTACACGCTATGGCGAGATCTACCAAACACATATTTGGAGAGTGAGGAAAAGGACAGAAACAAAGAGGTAATGACTGAGAACTTTCCAAAACTCTCTCATGGGGAAAAGGCAAAACAAGGTGGGAAGGCTAGCTTTTATCTGGCGTAAGACTTGTTCTAAAGCTACTATAGTGAAGACATGAGTGTTGACACAGGGTAGATCCACAGACCTATGGAACAGTACAGCAATCCCAGAACAGAGCTATGAGTATACAGACCCTTGACTTAGGGCACAGGTGATGGTGTAGAGTGAGGAGGGTATTCTTTCACAAAGACTGTGGGTGCTCTCAGGACAACTGTGCATCCTTATGAGGAATAAAGCTTGAACATGACCTTTATTTCATGTTCAAAGACAGACCAAAATAACATACAAAAATCTATTAGAGTGGATGATGGCTCTGAATGTGAAAGATTTCTAAGACTGCACAATAAAATACATTTATGTCCTTGGGAGAATGGAAGGACTTCCTTAACTGACATGAAGACACCAACCATAAATGAAAAGAATGATAAAATTTACTACAGTAAAACAAAATTTTCCATGAGATTATATAACAGTAAGAGAGTGAAAAGCAAGTAAATCAGAAGACGCCTATAATACATACAACTGATCTAGAATATACAAATACGGTCCATAGAGCGATAAGGAAAATACGTCAGACAACCCAGAGAAAAGTGGTCGCTACTGTGAACAGGCAGCACTCAAACATATGTAACCAACTGACCAGTATGCCTAAGAGTTCTCACTTTCATTAAAGGCAAGGAAATGCAAGGTAAAACTGCAGTGAGACACCACTACACATCCACCATGAGTCTGCATTAAAAAACACTGGCATAGACCAGGCGTGGTGGCTCACACCTGTAATCCCAGCACTTTGGGAGGCTGAGGCAGGTGGATCACCTGAGGTCAGGAGTTCGAGATCAGCCTGACCAACATGAAGAAACCCTGTCTCTACTAAAAATACAAAATTAGCCAGGCGTGGTGGCACATGCCTGTAATCCCAGCTATTTGGGAGGCTGAGGCAGGAGAATCACTTGAACTTGGGAGGTGGAGGTTGTGGTGAGCCGAGATCACACCATTGCACTCCAGCCTGGGCAACAACAGCAAAACTCCATGTCCAAACAACAACACTGGCAATCACAATGTCTGTGAGAGCATGATGAGGCAGTGGGACTGTGACACATCATTAGTGGGAGTGGATAAACTGGTATAACCATTTTGGAAAACTGCGCACATGTGCACCAAGAGACATATACAAGCATATGTGTGTGTCATAGCAGTGCCATCTAGCCAAAGCCTGGGGACAAACCGAACGTTCATTAGCAGTAAAACGGATAAACATGTTATAGATATTTATAGAAAGTCTCCATAACAATGATCGTGAATGAACTGTAGCTACACAACAAGACTGAGTCTCACAAATATAGCCAGTAAAAGAAGAAGCCAGATACCATCGAACAGCTGCCATATAAATCATTTACAAATAGCTCAGAAACAGTGAAGAAAAGCTATATTATTTAGGTATTCATGCTTAGGAATGGATTGATGAATGAATAAATGAGGGATGATTTGAAGATGTAATAAAGAAAAGAAAGTAAGCACTGACAAGCCCACGGCCAGCATATACCGAATGGGCAAAAACTGGCACAAGACAAGGATGCCGTCGCTCACCATCCCTATTCAACATAGTATTGGAAGTCCCAGCCAGAGCAATCAGACAATATAAAGAATAAAAGGCATCCAAACAGGATGAGAGGAAGTCAAACTGTCTGTTTGCAGACATCGTGATGCTATATCTAGAAAACCACATACTCTCAGCCCAAAAGCTCTTTCAGCTGCTTAACAACTTCAGAAAAGTTTTAGGGTAAAAAATCAATGTACAAAAATCACTAGCATTCCTATACACTAGCAACAGCCAAGCTGAGTGCCAAATCAGAAAGGCAATCCCATTAACGACTGACACAAAAAGAATAAAATACTTATGAATACAGCTAACCAGAGAGGTTAAGATCTCTATAATGAGAATTATGGAACACTGCTTAAAGAAATCAGAAAAGACAAAAACAAATGGAAAAACATCCCATGCTCATGGATAGAAGAATCAATATCATTAAAATGGCTATACTGCCCAAAGCAATTTACAGATTCAACGCTATTCCTATCAGATCAGTACACCAAGCATATCATTCAAAGGACTAGAAAAGACTATTTTAAAATTCACATGGAACCAAAAAGGAGCCTGAATAGCCAAGGCAATCCTAAGCAAGAACAAAGCTGGAGGCATTGTGTTACCCGACTTCGAACTATACTACAGAGCTACAGTAACCAAAACAGTATGGTACTGGTACAAAACAGGCACATAGATCAATGTAACAGAATAGAGAGCCCAGAAACAAGGTTGCATACATATGTACAACCACCTGATCTTCAACAAAGCTGACAAAAACAAGCAATGGGGAGAAGACTCCATAGTCAATAAATGGTGCTGGAGTAACTGGCTAGCCGTATGCACAAGATTGAAGCTGGACCCCTTCCTTACATCATATATAAAAATCAACTCATGATGGATTAAAGACTTAAATGTAAAACTCAAAACTATCCAAACCCTGGAAGACAACCTAGGGAATACCATCCTGGACATAAGAACAGGCAAAGATTTCATGACAAAGACACCAAAAGCAATCATAACAAAAGCAAAAATTGACAAGTGATTAAGTTTAATCTAATTAAACTTAAGAGCTTCTGCACAGCACGAGAAACTATCATCAGAGTAAACAGACCTACAGAATCTGCAAACTGTGCATCGGACAAAGGTCTAACATCCAGCATTTATGAGGATCTTATACAAACTTACAAGAGAAAAACAACCCCACTAAGAAGTGAATGAAGAAAACGGGGCTGTTCTGTGTGCAGCGGTGTTTACAATTCCACCAGTTACAAATGTATTCATTACTTCTCCACTCCCACTGCTTCACTTGACTAGCCTAAAAAAGAAAAAGAAAACAGTTTTCAAAATAAGACATGGATAGAAGATTCTTCTATCCATGAGCACGGGATGTTTTTCCATTTGTTTTTGTCTTTTTTGATTTCTTTGAGCAGTGTTCCATAATTCTCATTATAGAGATATTAACCTCTCTGGTTAGCTGTATTCATAAGTATTTTATTCTTTCTGTGTCAGTCATGAATGGGATTGCCTTTCTGATTTGGCACTCGGCCAGCAAGCATATGGAAAAAAAAAAAAGCTCAATATCACTGATCATTAGAGACATGCAAATCAAAACCACAGTGAGATATCATCTCATCCCAGCCAGAATGGCTATCATAAAAAGAAAATACCAGATGCTGGTGAGGCTGTGGAGAAAATGGCACACACACACTGGTGGTGGGAGTGTGAATTAATTCAGCCACTGTGGAAAGCAGTATGGCAAGTCCCCAAAGACCACAAAGCAGAACTACCATTCAACCACCAAGAAATCCTTGTACCATAAAGACACATGCACATGACTGTTCACTGCAGGACTGTTCACAGTAGCAAAGACGTGGACTCAACCTAAATGACCATCAGTGACAGACTGGATAAAGAAAATGTGGTACATGCACACCATGGAATACTAGGCAGCTATGAAAAAGAACGAGATTGTTGGAATGCACTTGGGGGTGGCTGACAAAATATTACAGAAAATATTATGGAAAGTTGTAGATTAGCCTCAAACCTTTTGGAAGGCCAAAAATTTTCACTGGGGCAGGCCAAAGGTGGCCGGCCAGTCAGTCCATTACTAGGGAAGATATAGGGATGATATAAGGCTTTCCCTGGCCGGCATGGTGGCTCAAGCCTATAATCCCAGCACTTTGGGAGGCCGAGGTGGGTGGATCACGAGGTCAAGAGATCGAGACCATCCTGGTCAATATGGTGAAACCCCGTCTCTACTAAAAATACAAAAGATTAGCTGGGCATGGTGGCATGTGCCTGTAATCCCAGCTACTCAGGAGGCTGAGGCAGGAGAATTGCCTGAGCCCAGGAGGCAGAGGTTGCGGTGAGCTGAGATCATGCCATCGCACTCCAGCCTGGGTAACAAGAGCGAAACTCCGTCTCAAAAAAAAAAAAAAAGGCTTTCCCAGCTTAAGTCTGTTTACCCCACATCCCTTTCTCTCTACATTAACTCTTTACTCATGTAAACTTTGTGCTGTGTGGCCCTCTCAGGGGAGATCAAGGGAGAATTACCTGTTAATAGTGTTTACTCTGGGCCCAGAACCTAAAATTTCTATCATTCCTATAATCACTATTTTAACCATGTTAATTATCCACAAATGTGTTGACTTAGAACCTGTTTGCAATCTTTTACTGAATAAATATAACAATGCAGAGGGAGTGTTGGTTGATTGATTGCATTTCGCCCTCTGAAAGCAGCTTCAACCATCCCTAGCTCACTTGAATCCCTGTAATGGTGTGAGAGTGCATTCATTCCTCCACTGTTGAGTCAGAGTCTGCAGAACAGAACTCCCCAGGCCGAGTACTCAGTAAGTCATTGGTACCCACTGGGATTGCCAAGCTTGGGGAGGCATTGCTTCAGGCTAGGGACTCATCATGGGACAGCAGTTACCAGCAAAACAAAAATGGTATCAAGCTCCATTGAGGAAGATACACTGCTACTTTCCAAAGCCCGTGGTTCCTGACAAGGGGCGCGCTGGACATAAAACTCTAGAAACAAGTGAGGAGAAATCATGCACAGAGCCAACAAAGAAACAGGGAGTAGGACAAAGGAAGCACTACAGCTAAAAAAAATGTGTCTGAAGCAGGGAGAAGGAAAAGGAAAGCACTACAGTTCCAGGAATGTAGCTTAAACAGGGAGAAGGACAAGGGAGGCACTACAGCTACAGGAATGTGACTTATACAGGGAGAAGGACAAGGAAAGCACTACAGCTCCAGGAATGCGACTTATACAGGGAGAAGGACAAGGGAAGCACTACAGCTACAGCATGTGACTTACACAAGAAGAAGGACTAGGGAAGCACTACAGCTCCAGGAATGTGTCTGAAACAGAAAGAAGGACGGGGGAAGCACTACAGCTACAGGAATGTGACTGAAAGAGGGAGAAGGACAAGGGAAGCACTACAGTTACAGGAATGTGTCTGAAACAGGGAGAAGGACAAGGGAAGCACTACAGCTACAGGAATGTGACTGAAACAGGGAGAGGACAAGGGAAGCACTACAGCTACAGGAATGTGACTTAAACAGGGAGGACAAGGGAAGCACTACAGCTACAGGAATGTGAGTTACACAGGGAGAAGGACAAGGAAAGCACTACAGCTACAGGAATGTGTCTGAAACAGGGAGAAGGACAAGGGAAGCACTACAGCTACAGGAATGTGACTTAAACAGGGAGAAGGACAAGGGAAGCACTACAGCTACAGGAATGTGACTGAAACAGGAAGAAGGACAAGGGAAGCACTACAGCTACAGGAATGTTACTTACACAGGGAGAAGGACAAGGGAAGCACTACAGCTACAGGAATGTGAGTTACACAGGGAGAAGGACAAGGGAAGCACTACAGCTACAGCAATGTGAGTTACACACGTAGAAGGACAAGGGAAGCACTACAGCTACAGGAATGTGAGTTACACAGGTAGAAGGACAAGGGAAGCACTACAGCTACAGGAATGTGAGTTACACAGGGAGAAGGACAAGGGAAGCACTACAGCTACAGGAATGTGAGTTACACAGGTAGAAGGACAAGGGAAGCACTACAGCTACAGGAATGTGTCTGAAACAGGGAGAAGGACAAGGGAAGCACTACAGCTACAGGAATGTGACTTACACAGGGAGAAGGACAAGGGAAACACTACAGCTACAGGAATGTGACTGAAACAGGGAGAAGGACAAGGGAAACACTACGGCTACAGGAATGTGACTTAAACAGGGAGAAGGACAAGGGAAGCACTACAGCTACAGGAATGTGACTTAAACAGGGAGAAGGACAAGGGAAGCACTACAGCTACAGGAATGTGACTTACACAGGGAGAAGGACAAGGGAAGCACTACAGCTACAGGAATGTGACTGAAACAGGGAGAAGGACAAGGGAAACACTACAGCTACAGGAATGTGACTTAAACAGGGAGAAGGACAAGGGAAGCACTACAGCTACAGGAATGTGACTGAAACAGGGAGAAGGACAAGGGAAGCACTACAGCTACAGGAATGTGACTGAAACAGGGAGAAGGACAAGGGAAGCACTACAGCTACAGGAATGTGAGTTACACAGGGAGAAGGACAAGGGAAACACTACAGCTACAGGAATGTGACTTAAACAGGGAGAAGGACAAGAGAAGCACTACAGCTACAGGAAAGTGACTGAAACAGGGAGAGGAACAAGGGAAGCACTACAGCTACAGAAATGTGACTGAAACAGGGAGAAGGACAAGGGAAGCACTACAGCTACAGGAATGTGACAGAAACAGGGAGAAGGACAAGGGAAGCACTACAGCTACAGGAATTTGTGTGAAACCGAGAGGACAAGGGAAGCACTACAGCTACAGGAATGTGACTGAAACAGGGAGAAGGACAAGGGAAGCACTACAGCTACAGGAAGTATCTGAAACAGGGAGAAAAAAAGGGAGCACTACAGCTACAGAAATGTGACTTACACAGGGAGAAGGACAAGGGAAGCACTACAGCTACAGAAGTGTGACTGACACAGGGAGAAGGACAAGGGAAGCACTACAGCTACAGCTATGTGAGTTACACAAGGAGAAGGACAGGGGAAGCACTACAGCTACAGCAATGTGAGTTACACAGGTAGAAGGACAAGGGAAGCACTACAGCTACAGGAATGTGAGTTACACAGGTAGAAGGACAAGGGAAGCACTACAGCTACAGGAATGTGTGTGAAACAGGGAGAAGGACAAGGGAAGCACTACAGCTACAGGAATGTGAGTTACGCAGGTAGAAGGACAAGGGAAGCACTACAGCTACAGCATTGTGAGTTACACAGGGAGAAGGACAAGGGAAGCACTACAGCTACAGGAATGTGAGTGAAACAGGGAGAGGACAAGGGAAGCACTACAGCTACAGGAATGTGAGTGAAACAGGGAGAGGACAAGGGAAGCACTACAGCTACAGGAATGTGAGTTACACAGGTAGAAGGACAAGGGAAGCACTACAGCTACAGGAATGTGAGTTACACAGGGAGAAGGACAAGGGAAGCACTACAGCTACAGCAATATGAGTTACACAGGTAGAAGGACAAGGGAAGCACTACAGCTACAGGAATGTGAGTTACACAGGTAGAAGGACAAGGGAAGCACTACAGCTACAGGAATGTGACTGAAACAGGGAGAAGGACAAGGGAAGCACTACAGCTACAGGAATGTGAGTTACACAGGTAGAAGGACAAGGGAAGCACTACAGCTACAGCATTGTGAGTTACACAGGGAGAAGGACAAGGGAAGCACTACAGCTACAGGAATGTGTGTGAAACAGGTAGAAGGACAAGGGAAGCACTACAGCAACAGGAATGTGACTTAAGCAGGGAGAAGGACAAGGGAAGCACTACAGCTACAGCAATGTGAGTTACACACGTAGAAGGACAAGGGAAGCACTACAGTTACAGGAATGTGAGTTACGCAGGTAGAAGGACAAGGGAAGCACTACAGCTACAGCAGTGTGAGTTACACACGGAGAAGGACAAGGGAAGCACTACAGCTACAGCAGTGTGAGTTACACAGGGAGAAGGACAAGGGAAGCACTACAGCTACAGCAGTGTGAGTTACACAGGGAGAAGGACAAGGGAAGCACTACAGCTACAGCAGTGTGAGTTACACAGGGAGAAGGACAAGGGAAGCACTACAGCTACAGCAATGTGAGTTACACACGTAGAAGGACAAGGGAAGCACTGCAGCTACAGGAATGTGAGTTACACAGGGAGAAGGACAAGGGAAGCACTACAGCTACAGGAATGTGACTGAAACAGGGAGAAGGACAAGGGAAGCACTACAGCTACAGGAATGTGAGTGAAACAGGGAGAGGACAAGGGAAGCACTACAGCTACAGGAATGTGACTGAAACAGGGAGAGGACAAGGGAAGCACTACAGCTACAGGAATGTGACTTACACAGGGAGAAGGACAAGGGAAGCACTACAGCTACAGGAATGTGTGTGAAACAGGGAGAAGGACAAGGGAAGCACTACAGCTACAGCAATGTGAGTTACACAGGGAGAAGGACAAGGGAAGCACTACAGCTACAGGAATGTGAGTTAAACAGGGAGAAGGACAAGGGAAGCACTACAGCTACAGGAATGTGAGTTACACAGGTAGAAGGACAAGGGAAGCACTACAGCTACAGCATTGTGAGTTACACAGGGAGAAGGACAAGGGAAGCACTACAGCTACAGGAATGTGTGTGAAACAGGGAGAAGGACAAGGGAAGCACTACAGCTACAGGAGTGTGAGTTACGCAGGTAGAAGGACAAGGGAAGCACTACAGCTACAGCAGTGTGAGTTACACACGGAGAAGGACAAGGGAAGCACTACAGCTACAGCAGTGTGAGTTACACAGGGAGAAGGACAAGGGAAGCACTACAGCTACAGCAATGTGAGTTACACACGTAGAAGGACAAGGGAAGCACTACAGCTACAGGAATGTGAGTTACGCAGGTAGAAGGACAAGGGAAGCACTACAGCTACAGCAGTGTGAGTTACACACGGAGAAGGACAAGGGAAGCACTACAGCTACAGCAGTGTGAGTTACACACGTAGAAGGACAAGGGAAGCACTACAGCTACAGGAATGTGAGTTACGCAGGTAGAAGGACAAGGGAAGCACTACAGCTACAGGAATGTGAGTTACACAGGGAGAAGGACAAGGGAAGCACTACAGCTACAGCAATGTGAGTTACACAGGGAGAAGGACAAGGGAAGCACTACAGCTACAGGAATGTGAGTTAAACAGGGAGAAGGACAAGGGAAGCACTACAGCTACAGGAATGTGAGTTACACAGGTAGAAGGACAAGGGAAGCACTACAGCTACAGCATTGTGAGTTACACAGGGAGAAGGACAAGGGAAGCACTACAGCTACAGGAATGTGTGTGAAACAGGGAGAAGGACAAGGGAAGCACTACAGCTACAGGAGTGTGAGTTACGCAGGTAGAAGGACAAGGGAAGCACTACAGCTACAGCAGTGTGAGTTACACACGGAGAAGGACAAGGGAAGCACTACAGCTACAGCAGTGTGAGTTACACAGGGAGAAGGACAAGGGAAGCACTACAGCTACAGCAATGTGAGTTACACACGTAGAAGGACAAGGGAAGCACTACAGCTACAGGAATGTGAGTTACGCAGGTAGAAGGACAAGGGAAGCACTACAGCTACAGCAGTGTGAGTTACACACGGAGAAGGACAAGGGAAGCACTACAGCTACAGCAGTGTGAGTTACACACGTAGAAGGACAAGGGAAGCACTACAGCTACAGGAATGTGAGTTACGCAGGTAGAAGGACAAGGGAAGCACTACAGCTACAGGAATGTGAGTTACACAGGGAGAAGGACAAGGGAAGCACTACAGCTACAGCAATGTGAGTTACACACGTAGAAGGACAAGGGAAGCACTACAGCTACAGGAATGTGAGTTACGCAGGTAGAAGGACAAGGGAAGCACTACAGCTACAGCAATGTGAGTTACACACGTAGAAGGACAAGGGAAGCACTGCAGCTACAGGAATGTGAGTTACACAGGGAGAAGGACAAGGGAAGCACTACAGCTACAGGAATGTGAGTTACACACGTAGAAGGACAAGGGAAGCACTACAGCTACAGGAATGTGAGTTACACAGGTAGAAGGACAAGGGAAGCACTACAGCTACAGGAATGTGAGTTACACAGGGAGAAGGACAAGGGAAGCACTACAGCTACAGGAATGTGAGTTACACACGTAGAAGGACAAGGGAAGCACTACAGCTACAGGAATGTGAGTTACACAGGTAGAAGGACAAGGGAAGCACTACAGCTACAGGAATGTGAGTTACGCAGGTAGAAGGACAAGGGAAGCACTACAGCTACAGCAATGTGAGTTACACAGGTAGAAGGACAAGGGAAGCACTACAGCTACAGCAATGTGAGTTACACACGTAGAAGGACAAGGGAAGCACTACAGCTACAGGAATGTGAGTTACACAGGGAGAAGGACAAGGGAAGCACTACAGCTACAGGAATGTGAGTTACACAGGTAGAAGGACAAGGGAAGCACTACAGCTACAGGAATGTGAGTTACACAGGGAGAAGGACAAGGGAAGCACTACAGCTACAGCAATGTGAGTTACACACGTAGAAGGACAAGGGAAGCACTACAGCTACAGGAATGTGAGTTACACAGGTAGAAGGACAAGGGAAGCACTACAGCTACAGGAATGTGAGTTACACAGGTAGAAGGACAAGGGAAGCACTACAGCTACAGGAATGTGAGTTACACAGGGAGAAGGACAAGGGAAGCACTACAGCTACAGCAATGTGAGTTACACACGTAGAAGGACAAGGGAAGCACTACAGCTACAGGAATGTGAGTTACACAGGGAGAAGGACAAGGGAAGCACTACAGCTACAGCAATGTGAGTTACACACGTAGAAGGACAAGGGAAGCACTACAGCTACAGGAATGTGAGTTACACAGGTAGAAGGACAAGGGAAGCACTACAGCTACAGGAGTGTGAGTTACACAGGGAGAAGGACAAGGGAAGCACTACAGCTACAGGAATGTGACTTACACAGGGAGAAGGACAAGGGAAGCACTACAGCTACAGGAATGTGACTTACACAGGGAGAAGGACAAGGGAAGCACTACAGCTACAGGAATGTGACTTACACAGGGAGAAGGACAAGGGAAGCACTACAGCTACAGGAATGTGACTGAAACAGGGAGAAGGACAAGGGAAGCACTACAGCTACAGGAATGTGACTTAAACAGGGAGAAGGACAAGGGAAGCACTACAGCTACAGGAATGTGTGTGAAACAGGGAGAAGGACAAGGGAAGCACTACAGCTACAGGAATGTGACTGAAACAGGGAGAGGACAAGGGAAACACTACAGCTACAGGAATGTGACTTACACAGGGAGAAGGACAAGGGAAGCACTAAAGCTACAGGAATGTGAGTGAAACAGGGAGAAGGACAAGCGAAACACTACAGCTCCAGGAAGGTGACTTACACAGGGAGAAGGACAAGGGAAGCACTACAGCTACAGGAATGTGACTGACACAGCGAGAAGGACAAGGGAAGCACTACAGCTCCAGGAATGTGACTGAAGCAGGGAGTAGGACAAGCGAAGCACTACAGCTCCAGGAATGTGTCTTAAACAAGCAGCATTACAGAAGAAACTCAGCCTGCTTAGTAATTAATAATCGGCAAGGCAATCAGGTGTATTTTACAAAAAGATAAGAAAAAAAGGCACTACAGGCTGGGTGGAGTGGCTCACACCTGTAATCCCAGCACTTCATGAGCCCGAGGCGGGTGGATCACGAGGTCAAGAGATCGAGACCATCCAGGCCAACATGGTGAAACCCCAACTCTACTAAAAATACAAAAAAAATTAGCCGGGCATGGTGGTGTGTGCCTGTAGTCCCAGCTACTTGGGAGGCCGAGCCTGAGAATTACTTGAAACCAGAAAACGGAAGTTGCAGGAGCCAGGATTGCGCCACTGCACTCCGGCCTGGTGATAGAGTGAGACTCCATCTCAAAAACAAAATTTAAAAAGGGCGTCGCAGGCCAAAGTCAAGTGACTGAGTGAAAAAAAAGGGGGGGGGAATGCTCCCACAGAGAATCTGTACTCAAGCTGGCCCAGATGGGGGGTAGCGATCAGCACGTGGGCACAGCCAGCTCAGCTGCCATCCCAGGACCTGTGCCGCTGGGCTGCTCTCCGCAGGTGTCCCACAGTAAAATTTCGCGTGTTCTTTGTATACAAGCAACATCCCAAATTGTAATTCTCTGCGAAGATTTAAGTAAACTTCAGGATTTGTAAAACCTTTCTCTGGTATTAGCCACTGTTGCTATTCCAATTCTACTCTTAACGTGGCTCTTTTCAAATCCTATTTAAGTAAAACAGTAACCTCTGAAGGGGGAGAAGTTACAGCTAGCCCATGAAGCTAGTGAGGAGCAGTTAAAAGCCAGTCACATAGCTTTGCTCCTCAGTTAAAAAGAAGTTCCCAATGGGCTAATGAGCTGCAAAACCGGTTTTCTATCTTAAAAAGCAAAGTGACTAGCACGAGCTTCACTTACCCTTAATTTTGTGAATTTAAATGACAAATTTCAATCAGCGATAAAAGAGGCCCACGAATTAGCTAAAAATCAATGAAAAGCTAAGCATGTAAAACCACACTTTATCCTTGAAAGAAGAACTCTGAACCAAATTAATATTAGTTGAATAAAGAAGTAAAAATGTGCCCATTCTCAGAAAGCGGAAGAAATGTGTACGTAAGTCAGGTGAAGACATAGGCGCGAACAGCTGATGAGAGGTAGTTTTGCTCGGCTAGCAAGTTTCTGTTTTCAGAAAAGTTTGCCAGTTTAAAGTTCGGAAACGGTCAGCCTGAAAACTCAGTTGCAAGATTGAAGCTATTCGGCCTGTGACTTGGTTAAAGTATATCCTTTGAGTCTCTGCTTCAGAGATAAAACATAAGCTATAAAAAAAAAATTCCATGTGTAAACATATTAGTTAAAAGTTAAAGAACTATCCAGCTTTTCTGTGAACTGGACATTAAGATAAAGCACATGTGGGCCGGGCGCAGTGGCTCAAGCCTGTAATCCCAGGACTTTGGGAGGCCGAGGCGGGTGGATCACGAGGTCAACAGATCGAGACCATCCTGGTCAACATGGTGAGACCCCGTCTCTACTAAAAATACAAAAAATTAGCTGGGCATGGTGGCGCATGCCTGTAATCCCAGCTACTAGGGAGGCTGAGGCAGAATTGCCTGAACCCAGGAGGCGGAAGTTGCGCCATTGCACTCCAGCCTGGGTAAGGAGAGCGAAACTCTGTCTCAAAAAAAAAAAAGAAAGAAAGAAAGAAAAGATAAAGCACAGGTTTTTCTTAAAGCACTAACCTGCTCTTTTGCAAAGATTATGAAAAGCCTCTTAGCACAGGCACAACTCCTAGAATTTCCAGTACACCAGCAGCAGCCAAGAAACTGCGTCCTCCTCAAAGATGGAAAGGAGGAAAAACGCACGCCAGCCTAAAAGAGACCCCGCGAAGTGACCACACGAGCCTGGACATCACCTCCTGGAGGAATGCTGAGGACCAGCGAAACTTAGAATTTGTTTATGTTTTATTCTTTCACTCTGCCTGCAACCTATCCCTGCTACACTGTATCAAGCTCATCTTGTAATCTAGTTTTCTGCCCTGGAAGCTAAGGTAACACCCGCTTCACAGCTTCTAACAAACGAACTGCTTAACTAGAAGAGATGAATGTGCCCCCCGCGAAGTTCCTCAGTCACGGCGTACAGTGAACTGAAATGCAGCTAACGCGACAGGTCAGACACAAAACGTTCACAGTTACGCTAACGGCCTTGAGAGCCTCAGCCGGTCTTCCTGGCAACTGCCGGTGTGGCCATGGCATCTATTACTGTCAGTACAAACAGCTGCTCTTGCCGATAATCTGGCCAAAAATGATAAAAAGGTGCGCACGGGCACCTCCCCTGGCTTGCCCAGTTTGTCCGTTTACCCCACATCGCTTTCTCTGTACTCTGTTTACTCATGAAAGCTTCGTGCTGGATGGTCCTCTTAGGGGGAGATCAAAGAGGAATTACCCGTTTTCTCTGTTTACCAATAGCGTTTATGCTGGGCCTGGAACCTAGAACTTTTACCATTCCTATAACCACTCTTTTACCATGTTAACTAGCCACAAGTGTGTTGACTGAGAACATCTGTTCGCAACCTCTTACTGAATGAATGTAACCATGGAGAGGGAGTCTTGGTCCAGCAGTTGCATTTCGCCCTCTGAAAGCAGCTGCAACCATTCCTAGCCCACTGGAATCCCTGTAACGGTGTGAGAGTGCATTCATTCCTCCTCCGCAGGTGGCGACTAACGTCGCATGAGATTATGTCCTTTGCGGGAACTCGGATGGAGCTGGAGGCCATTATCCTCAGCCAGCTATTGCAGGGACGGAAAACCAAACACCATATGTTCTCACTTGTAAGTGGGAGCTAAAGGATGAGAACTTATGAACACAAAGAAGGAAACGACAGACACCAGGGTCTACCTGAGGGCGGACGGTGGGAGGAGGGAGAGGATAGAAAAGGTGACTGCTCAGTACTGGGTGTAATTCACGGGTGGGGAAACAATCTTTGCCATGGATCGTTATACAAATCCCCATGACAAGTTCACCTACATAACAGACCTTTACATGCACCCCTGAACCTAAACTAAAAGTTAAAAACAGATTACTTAATATCTCTGTGCTTAACTTCCTTTGTATATAGTAAGAAGATATAAAGTCTTTATAATAAATATAATATAGTCTTTATAATATAGGAATATTAACAGTACTACAATCAGTTTTGTTGAGAGGATTAAACTGGGGACTTTACACATATTTCAGTAAAGTTTTTTAACTTGAGAAAAAGGAAGCAAACATTATTAAAATTCAGGATGTGATTATCTGGGGAGAGGTATGGAGTTCTGGCAGTATTTTATGTCTTGAGTCAGGTGGTAACTACATGAGTATTTCCTTTGTGGTAACTAATTGAGACACAGCTTTGATTTGTGCAACGTTCTGTAAGTCATTTGTATTTTACAGAGGAAGACAAAGGTGTACAAAATCCAGGAGTGGCTAAAAGCAGAGAAGGGAGGAAGGGACAACCAGATAAGTAGGATGGAGAACAGACGTCTGAGTGAGGAGGAACGGACAGCCAGGTAAGCAGGATGGAGGAGTGAACAGACGTCTGAGTGAGGTGATGATTTCAAAACTTAAAAGAAATTGTGAATACTCATTTAAAATAATAATAGCTACCATTTATTGAGAACTGACTCTATACCAGGAATTGTGCCAAGGAATTTCATTATCTCATAAATCTTCATAAAGCAAGCTGTTATCAGCCCCATTTCTGAATATATGGAAACTGAGATTCAAATAAGCCTCAGAACTTGCCAAAGTTCTGTCTGTAAGTGGAAGAACTGGAGTAGACAGAAAATGGGTGAAGAGGTAAGAGGAGAATATAATGAGTGAGCTTGTGAGTGTCTTAATGAACAGGCAATAAATGAATGAGTGAGTGAATTAATGAATTCAACTATAAGAGAATGAAGATTAATGGAATGAGCTGATGAAATGATGAAGGGATACCTGAAGAACTCAACACGAATGAGTGTTGAAAGGGTAAATGAGATCAAGTTAGTTGAGCAAGTGGATGGACGAGTTGATGGGTGAATTTCTTGTTCAACAAAATGTTTCAGGGCCTGTCATGTGTCAGCCAATACACATGGCATTGGGGCAGACGATGACGGGGTGACCGAGACACAGCCCTTCCTTGCTTCCTCATAATCTTCTGTCAAGTAAACAGCATAAACCTGTGTGTGAATGGATGAGTGGATGTCTGAATGAACGGTAGATAAATGAATAATTATTTAAACATGGTATAAGGTTGGAATTGGCACATTAATGAGTGAATACGCTGCTAAGTCTATAAATAAATGATACGGGGACAGACTTGGTGGCCCACGCCTGTAATCCCAGCGCTTTGGGAGGCCAAGGTGGGTGGATTACCTGAGGTCAGGAGTTCAAGACCAGTCTGGCCAACGTGATGAAACCTTGTCGATACTAAACACAAAAAAAAACAAATTAGCTGGGCATGGTGGTGCATACCTGTAGTCCCAGCTACTCAGGAGGCTGAAGCAGGAGAACTGGATGAACCCAGGAGGCAGAGGTTGCAGTGAGAGTCCACCACTGCACTCCAGCATGGGCGACAGAGCAAGACTCCATCTCTAAATACATAAATAAATGACTCATGAGTTAATCAGATAATTATGAATTGATGAAAGAGCAAACCAATGCCTGGCGAGACTGGATGAAGTGTGTCAGTGTATGGACACAATGATTGGGGAGTGGTGGAGCGATGGTGGACAGCGAGATTCAGCTCTTCCGCATCATTGCTGAGATTCTGTCTACCTGTCTCATCAGTTATTGAGAGACGGCAAAATCACCTCCTGCCATTGTGTCTGTTTTTTGTTTCGTTTTGTTTGTTTTCAGACAGAGTTTTGCTCTTGTTGCCCAGGCTGGAGTGCAATGGCACGATCTCAGCTCACTGCAACCTCTGCCTCCTGGGTTCAAGAAAGTCTCCTGCCTCAGCCTCCTGAGTATCTGGGATTACAGGTATGTGCCAACATGCCCGTCTAATGCTGTATTTTTAGTAGAGACAGGGTTTCACCATGTTGGTGAGGCTGGTCTTGAACTCCCAACCTCAGGTTATCCGCCTGCCTTGGCCTCTCAAAGTGCTGGGATTACAGGCATGAGCCACTGCGCCTGGCAGATTGAATCTGTTTATTTCTACTTGTAGTTCTTTTTTTTTTTTTTTTTTTTTTGAGATGGAGATGGAGTCTTGCTCTGTCTCCCAGGCTGGAGTGCAATCTTGGTTCACTGCAACCTCCACCTACCAGATTCAAGCAATTCTCCTGTCTCAGCTTCCCAAGTAGCTGGGGCTACAGGTGCCACCACACCCAGCTAATTTTTTTTTTCTTTGAGATGGAGTCTCACTCTATTGCCCAGGCCAGAGTACAATGGCAGAGCTCACTGCAACCGCTGCTTCCCGGATTCAAGTGATTCTCATGCCTCAGACTCCCGAGTAGCTGGGACTACAGGAGAATGCCACAATGCCCAGCTAATTTTTTGTACTTTTAGTACAAACAGGGTTTCACCATGTTGCCAGGCTGGTCTGAGTCTCTTGACTTCGTGATCCATGTGCCTCAGCCTCCCAAGTAGCTGAGATTACAGGCATGTGCCACCATGCCCAGCTAACGTTTTTTTGTATTTTTAAGAGAGACAGCTTTTCTCCATGTTGATCAGGCTGGTCTCGAACTCCTGATCTCAGGTGTTCCGCCCACCTCAGCCTCCCAAAGTGCTTTGGATTACAGGTGTGAGTCACCTCGCCCAGCCTACTTTTTTTTTTTTTTTTTTTTTAGAAACTCGATGTTTATTTTCCATGAATTTTATATGTTATTTAAGGGGCCACACAAGAACAGCTTAAGACCATTCAGTGGTTGCTCCTACCCATTCAGTGGCCTGAGCAGTGGGAGCTGCAGACCAGTCTTCCGTGGCAGGCTGGGTGCTCCAGTCTTCAGCAGGGAACTGCTGGATAGGCACAGAGGGCATCTGCCCGCCTTCAGACCAGTCGGCTACCTCAGGCTGAGCGGCAGTGAACTCAGGAGCTGGAGCAGTCAGTCCATTCACCCTGAAATTCCTCCTTGCTCACAGGGTTTTCAGCAGCAGCCTGCTCTTCTTTTGCAATCTCTTCAGGATCTCTGTAGAAGTAGAGGTCAGGCATGACCTTCCACAGGTGTTCACGGGAAATGGTGCCATGCGTGCGCAGAACTTCCCGAGCCAGCATCCACCACATCAAACCCACTGAGTGAGCTCCCTTGTTGTTGCATGGGATGGCAATGTCCACACAGCGCAGAGGAGAATCCGTGTGACACAGAGCAATGGTAGGTAGGTTGACATAAGACACCTCCGTGAGAGGCTGGTGGTCAGCCCTTGGGTCAGTGACCACAAGCAGCTGTGGCTCCCGGAAGGCTGCCTGGATCTGGTTGGTGAAGGTTGCAGGAGTGAAGCGGCCAGCAACTGGAGAGGCTCCAACCTTCAGAGGGCCATGCTGAAGGCAGCAGCAACCTTCAGCATGGCCCTCTGGACATTGCTGGAGAATATGACACTGGCATCAGCAGGGTTTTCAATGGCAACAATGGTCCGAGCTGCCAGGAGAAGCTTCTCCCAGGTCCTCTTCAGATTTATGATGTAGATGCCATCACTGTTCCTTTTATAGACATACTGTTCCATCTGGAAGTCAAGCTTGGTGCCACCTAAATGGGCTCCCGCTGCCAGGAACTTGAGGACATCCCCCCCTTCAATTGCAGGACAACAAGGGCTCCGGACATCGTGAAAGTTTCCCTTTAAGTTATGACGGGAACCCAGAACAATGCCGGATGGAGCCCTCGCAGGCAGCACGGAAAGGGCAGCCTACTTTTTTAAAATCCAAAATGACAATCCATCTTTTAATTGGGAGGTTTAGAATATCCACATGGACTGAGATTACTGATAGGGTTGAGTTAAAATCTACCATTTGCTGTTTGTTTTCCACTGGTCCCAGTGTTATTTTGCTTTTCCTCTTTTCCCAACTTCTCTGGCATTATCTTTTCAGAATTCCATTTTATCTTCTTCGTCGGCTTATTAGCTCCAACTCCTGACGCTGCAGCTGTTGCTTTAGGCTCTAGTGTATACAGCTCTAACCCGTCACAGTCTATTTCCAGTGGCATTAAATCACTCCACACGTAAGAACCTTGTGACAATACACTTCCATTTATTCCTCCCAGCTGGAGTGCACTGGCGCGATCCCAGCTCACTGCAGCCTCTGCCTCCCAGGTTCAAGCGATTCTCCTGCCTCAGCACCCTCCAAGCAGCTGGGATTACAGGCGCATGCCTGTAAACAGAACATTCACAATCGACATTATTTTAGCCCAAGTTTAATAATTGTTTGGTTTTTTTTTAAGAGTCTCCCTCTGTCTCTAGGCTAGAGTGCAGTAGCGCCATCTCAGTGATTCTCCTGCCTCAGCCTTCTGAGTAGCTGGAACTACAGGCGCACAGCACTATGCCCAGCTAATTTTTGTATTTTTAGTAGAGGTGGGGTTTCATCATGTTGGCCAGGATGATCTCTAGCTCCTGACCTCATGGTCTGCCCGCCTCAGCCTCCCAAAGTGCTGGGATTAGAAGCGTGAGCCACCACACCTGGCCAAAAGTTGGGTTTTAAAAATTGATTTAACTGCTTTGCTAAACTGAAGGGATTTTCAAGAGTGGCCTCATTTTCTGTTTAAAATTCCTAACCTCAGTACTTCTTAGAGGCGCACTCACAAATCCAGCTCCCCATCTCATAGGGACTTTTCTAAGAGGGTACATGTTAGACACTTACTGTTTAGAAGGAAAAGGGAAATTGTTCATGTCCTTCTTACATTATTTTTTTCCTCAAGTTGGGTAAGGATTTAAGGCAGCATTGGGTTCCGCTCCTTCAAGACCCCCAGATTCCTCTTCCTCTGGTCTCCCTGTCCTCTGCTTTGTGAGATGTATTGTCGGGGCCAGGTTAGGGGGTCCCAGGGCTTTTCATAGGTGAGAGCTCTTTACTATGCTTTTAATTTTTCTTTTTACGAGAGAACATGGGTGTTAACTTATTAATTCAACAAAGAGTTTGTTACAACTGGGCTGAGTGCTCCTGCACATCGAATTCCCAATCTTGCAAAACCATCCTTAGAAGTTTCACCTTCACTGTTCCTGGGTCTCTAAGTCCATTCTTTGGGTTTAAACATTTAAATTTGTTTCTGACACCCAGGAGGCGGAGGTTGCAGTGAGCTGAGATCGCGCCAATGCAATCCAGCTTCACTTCGGCTGTCCTAGGAGGTGTGAGGAGGTGTGCAACACCTCCGGTGTTTATCTGCCATCATTACATCCTCTTTGGTGAAATTTCTCTTCATGCCCTTGCTCATTTTATGCCTAGACTGTGTTTTATTTGCTGTTGAAATTTGAGTTGTTTATATGTTCTAGACACATGTCCCTTGTCAGATGCATGGTTTACCAATGTTTACTGCCGTCTGTGGCTTGTCTTTTCCTCTTGACAAGTCTTTTACGAAACAAACGTTTAACATTTTGATGAGGTTTAGTTTATCAATTTTTTTGGGGGGGGTGTGCTTTTTGTGTTATGTCCAAGAACTTTTCACCAAGTCCTAGGCCCCAGAGATTTTCTCCTATGCATTCTTCTAAAAGTTTTGTAGCTTTATACTTCACATTTAAATCGATAATCCACTTGGAGTTAATTTTTTATGGGGTGTGCAGTTCTGGTAACACTAACCCCTTTGCCTATGAATGACCAACACTCCAGCATCATGGAGTGCACGACCCCCTGGCACCCAAGAGCTCCCCCAGCACACGCAGCTGCTGCCCTTCTCAGCTCTCCGGGCCTCCATGCCCCAGGCAGCAGGTCTGCCAGACACCCCAGCACCCCTGACTCCCACTTGAACCTCTGGACACCTCAGTCTCCTCGGCCACTCCCTAAGCTCACGCCGCCTCAGCCCTACCCGTCTCTACCAACCCAGAAAGGACCCTTTGCAGACAAGGAGAAAGAAGAGAGGAGCAAGACAGGCTCCCAGGCAGTACCCACAGGAGGAGAGTCGAGGGGTACGTCCCTAGCTGGGCAAAGGCTCTGGCAGTGGTTGAGCGGAAGCATCTCCCAGGTGTCTGAGTGGGCCTGAGGCAGAACACAGGCTCCAGGCAGCACCTCCAGGTTTTCGTGATGTGGGGTGAGGTTGGGAGTGGGATGGGGGAACATAATGACTGAGACGGGAGAGGGACTGGGGTTCAAGTTAAGTTGATTTAAATGAAACCAAGGCGGGAGAAGTTCGTGGCCTGGTTTTCCAGCCACTGCTCCAACAGGCAGAGTCAATCCCGGGCCCAGGACAAGTCCAGGCATGGCATCTCCGGTCTAGCCCAGGGCAGACTCTTTATTTCACTTTACTTTATATTTTATTTTATTCTCATTCTGTTGCCCAGACAGGAGTGCACTGGGGCAATCTTGACTCACTGCAACCTCCAATTCCAGGTTCAAGCAATTCTGCTTCAACCTCCCGGGTAGCTGGGATTATAGGCGCCCACCACCACGCTCCGCTAATTTTTGTATTTTCAGTAGAGGCAAGGTTTCACCATGTTGGCCAGGCTACTCTCAAAATCCTGAGCTCAAGTGACCCACTGCCTCTGCCTGCCAAAGTGCTGGGATTACAGGTGTGAGGGCGTGAGCCACCATGGCCAGCCACACTGTCATTTTTTTTTTTTGAGACAGAGTTTTGCTCTTGTCGCCCAGGCTGGAGTGCAGTGGCACAATCTTGGCTCACTGCAACCTCTGCCTCCCGGGTTCAAGTGATTCTCCTGCCTCAGTCTTCCAAGTAGCTGGGATTACAGGTGTGTGCCACCACACCCAGCTCATTTTGTATTTTTTGTAGAGATAGGGTTTCTCTATGTTGGTCAGGCTGGTCTTGAATTTCCAACCTTAGGTGATCCGACCGCCTCAGCCCCACCCGGCCCAGATTGTCATTCCTAACACATGCTAACTCTGTGGCTGGGCCACAGAATTCCTGCCTAGAGCCTTTTCTCTTAAACCGGCGTGCTGAGAGTGAGGAGCTGGGTTCGTGGGCCCCATGCTTCCCCCACCACCATGAGTTCTCTGCCAACCCTGGAGTCGCCAGCCTCAGTTTCTCCATCAGTAACACCATTTCTTCAGGCAAAGCATGGAAGGAAATGACATGAAATCCAACACCAAAGGCATTCACAAAATGGGAGCGGCTTCCGCCTTCATTGCAGACTGACAAAGTCAGGACTTCTGGGAAGGGAATGGGGCACCGGCAGGGCTGGCAAACAGCTCTAGCAGGGCCACTTAGGCTCCTACAGCTTTCAGAGACAGAGTGGGTGGGGTGAGTCTTGCCCTGCCTCGGTGTGCACCCCCTAGACTCACACCTGCCTGGTCCACACCTCCCGTGGCCCTCACCTGCCTGGCCCATACCTCCCAGGGCCCACATCTGCCCGGCCCACACCTGGAGCCCACACCTCCCAGGGCCCACACCTCCTGGGGCCCACATCTGCCCGGCTCACACCTCCGGAGCCCACACCTCCAGGGCCCACACCTCCCGGGGCTCACACCTCCCGGGGCCCACATCTGCCAGGCTCACATCTCCGGGGCTCACACCTCCTGGGGCCCACATCTGCCCGGCCCACACCTCCGGGGCTCACACCTCCCGGGGCCCACACTTCCCAGGCCCACACCTGCTCAGGGGTGCTCCCGTCCTCTGCGTACACCCGTGGGTCTGCTCCGAGCTTCAGAAGCACCTCCACAGCTTCCAGGTGGCCCGCAAAGGCTGCGCGGTATAGCGGCGTCCGACCGAAGGCGCCCTGCAAGACGGGCTCCTGAGCAAGATCCAGGCCTTGTCCCGGGGGGAAGGAGCCCCCCGCGGGCTCTGGACCGCGCCCCTTGGCGCTCGCTTCCGCCTGCAGCCCAAGGCGCTAACCTTGCTGTTGGGGCTGGCACCGAGCTCAGCCAGCAGCTGGATGGCCAGGGGCTGCCCGCCCGCGGCCGCCTCGGACAGCGGCGTGTTCCCGTTGCTGTCCTCGCACTCCACCAGGGCCACGCGTCGCTGCAGCCGCCGCGCGTTGCCCGCCTCGTCGTGGCCCACGCCCTCGCGGGTCAGCAGCTGTTCCACCTGCGCCGCCCCGCAGCGGTCACCGGGCCTCGCTCCGCCCACGTGCCCCGCCCCCGCGCACACACCGCCCACCCAGGCCCCGGTCCCGCCCACAATCCCCGCCCACACAACGTCCACCCAGGTGCCGCCCAAATCCCCGCCCACGCACCGCCCCCCGGCCCGGCCCCGGCCCCGCCCCTGCTGACCTCCTTCAGCACCGCCCGGATCTCGCTCAAGTTCCCGTCGAAGGCGGCGTCCAGCAGGCGGCGGCGGCGTTGCAGCTCTTCCCGCCGCTCCCGCTGCGCCGCCGCCTCCTGCTCGCGCCGCCGCCGCGCGGCCTCCTGCTCTCGGCGCACCAGGGCCAGATAGGCCTGCAAGGCGCCCGCCCAAGGTTACTGCCCGCCCTCCCCGCGCCCCGAGGTCACCGTCCAGCCCAGCCTGAGCTCCGCCCCCGCACCCTGCTTCGCAATTTCCTCCTCCTGCCTCCTGCCCTGGCCCCCGGGGGTCGCGACCGCCCGTCCTCACCTCCCTTTGCAGCTTCTCCATCTGCTCCAGGTACTCCCGGCGCTCCTCCCGGCGGCGGGCGAGCTCCCTCCTGGCCCGGAGCTGCCGGAAGGCGCCCTGGATCGCCCTGGCCGCTCGGTCCTCCGCGGCCGGCCCTGGGGAGAGGAGACGGCTCGTGGGGGCGCGTTCTGGCCTCCAGCCACGCCTGCTGCGCCCCTGGGAGTGGAGCCGGCCTACACCCCGCCCCCAGAAGGACCCAAACGGTTCTCAAAGCCGCCAGTTGCCGCCGAGCGAGTACGCGCCTGCAGAGGCCACACTAGGAGGCTGCCTGAAGGCCCGGGGCGGAGAGAGGACCCAGGTCTGCGGGAACCCCAACCCCACCCCCCCCCGCGCCTCCGGGGATCCTGTGAGCCCCGCCGAGCCCGCAGCTCAGGAGCCCCGGGGAACGGTGAGGAAGCAGCACTGTCCCCCGCAGGACTCGCCTCCCCTGAAAGCCGGAGGCCTCTCCTGCATCCAGGCCCCAGCGGGCAAAGGCTGGGCTGGCCGGGAGACCGCTGGCCTGGGAGGTCTCATCACAGCCCCACTGGACTCAGAAGAGGGCACGGAGCCCAGGGCCCGGGAGGGAGCACCGTTCTCTCTGGACTCGGCCTCACCACCGCCCCCACCCCATGGCGGCTGCCACGGAGCGCTGAGCCCTAACCTGGAGTCAACTTGCAGGGAAGAAGGGGGCGGAGGAGAGGCCTTTGGGCCCAGCCCTGCCCTTGGCTGCCTCGTGAAGTCAGGGCACCGTGCAGCCTCCCCGGGCCTCAGAGCTCTAACATGGAACTATACTGGCAGCTTTCTAAGGGTCTAGTAATGGGCACTTGTGGCGCCTCCCCCACAGTGAACCTCAGCGTGCGCCCAGTGGGTGTTTCTTGTACCAAGGCACACGGGGCTGGGTGAGGCTGTCAGGCCATGCGGGCACCCAGCAGGGAGCCACAGCCGTGCAGGCCGCCACGGGAGCCCAGGCCAGAAGCAACCAGGCAGCTCAGCTGGGTCCAGAGTTGATCCCGCTCGGGAGCCAAGGACTCTAATTCCCACAGCCAGGCTCCCAGGAGCATGGACAGGATGGCGGGATAAGGAGAGACCTAGAGGCCCAGAAGACCAGGGCACGGACCGGAGCCGCCAGAGGGGGCGGGGCGGAGAGTGGAGTGACGTGCGAGAGTCACAGTGGGTGAGAGTAAAGGGCGAGCTGCCAGCAGTTAGGAGGACGGGACAGAGTGGAGGTGGACAGAGGTGATACAGTCATGAGAATAACGTGTGTCTAGGACGCAGAGACTGACGGTAACAAAGAGAAAACACTCAAGATAAAATCCAGGAAATCCTGAAAGCAATCTTAGGACAAAAGAAGCAAAAAGAAAATCATCAGAAAACAAAGGGCATGAACAACAGGCATCAGACACAACTGGCTGAATTTGCGCCTCAAAACAAAATGTTTTTCAAGCACAGGAGGAGAAAAAGTGAAGCACCTCTGAGAGGAAAGTCCGGCCTTCCTGAAGCCTTGTTTTTCTTTTTGACACAGGATCTCACTCTGTCACCCAGGATGGAGCACAGTGGTGCAATCTCTGCTCACTGCACCTTCCACCTCCCGGGCTCAGGCAATCCTCCCACCTCAGCCTCCCCAGTAGCTGGGACCACAGGCACATGCCTGTGCACCACGCCCACTTCCCAAGGCCCTTTACACAAACACTAAATGTTAGAAGAAAATGAAGCAGTGTCCACAAAATTCCACAGGGAAAACAGTAGGCCAGGAACACTCTGTGGCTGTGCAATAGGGATGGTTGGAAGACTCTGTGGTTCTACAGTGAAGACGGCAGGAAGAGTCTGTGGCTCTGCAGAAGAGTTAGCGGGAAGAGTCTGTGGCTCTGCAGGGGAGACGGCAGGAAGAGTCCGTGGCTCTGCAGGGGAGACGGCGGGAAGAGTCCGTGGCTCTGCAGGGGAGACGGCGGGAAGAGTCCGTGGCTCTGCAGGGGAGACGGCGGGGAGAGTCCGTGGCTCTGCAGGGGAGACGGCGGGGAGAGTCCGTGGCTCTGCAGGGGAGACGGCGGGGAGAGTCCGTATGATTCTTCAGCGGAGGCAGCAGGGCAGAAGGTGCAGCCTTCCCAGTGACAGCAATGGAGAAGACAGACGAAGTCAGTGTCTTTTAAACAAGAGTCTGATGGCACTGAAAAACTGCTGAGGAAGTGAAGAATGAGGTCGAGAGGACAACAGTGCAGCAGGGTGGTCCCTGGCCTGGGGACTCCGACAAGGCCCAGAGCAAAGGGTCAGTTCCTCAGCAGAGGATGGGCCAAGGGACAGACCTGCATTTAGAGCACTCTGTATGGCTTGGGTTTAGGGTTGCCAGACTTAGCTAATAAACAGGATGCAGTTTGGGGGATATATACTAAATCAATTATTCATTGTTTATCTGAAATTCAAATTTAGGCTCATTCCTGTAATCCCAGCACATTGGGAGGCTGAGATGGGAGGATTGCTTCAGCTGAGGAGTTTGAGGCCAGCCTGTACAACATGGTGATTCTCCTGCCTCAGACACCTGAGTAGCCTCAGCCTCCAATGTGCTGGGATTACAGGTGTGTGCCACCATGCCTGGCTAATTTTTGTATTTTTTGGTAGAGACAGGGTTGTACCATGTTGGCCAGGCTGGTCTTGAACTCCTGACCTCAAGGGATCTGCCCACCTTGGCCTCCTAAAGTGCTGGGATTACAGACATGAGCCACTAAACCCGGCACAGGTAATATATATGATTAATTTTTAATTTTTATTTTTTGAAAATTATATTTTAAAAGTAAGGGAATGGCAAGCACATTTGTAAGAGTGGGTTCATCTGCAGGGAGGAGTGGAGACAGACCAGGATATAATCGTGTTGGTGCCATGCAGGCCCCACATTCTACTTTCCTTACTACGGTGCATGTATATCACATATGTTCTTTTGTACACAGGATTAAAGAGATTTTTATGCATCCAGCAATTCCTTGAGCTTCACTAGTTTATTTTCATTTGTTAAATTTATCATTTTATTTTTAAAATGAAATGTATAAAATATCCTGCTGTTATGAAATTCTCTCTCCACCTCTTTCTGCCTCTCCATAATTATGGAAATTTGCCCCATGTAAAAATGGAGAGAAATATTTGGATTGTGCATAAAATGTTTGCACATTTGTTATTTTTTTTTTTCAGTTTTTGTTTCTTTTTCCCTTTAGAGACAGGGTCTTGCTTTGTTGCTGAGACTGGAGTGCGGTGATGGCCTCACGGCTCGCTGACTGTAGACTTCACCTCCGCAGGCTCAGGTGATCCACCCCCACCTCAGCCTCCTGAGGAGCTGGGACTACGAGGATGTGTCACCATGCCCGGCAAAGAGATGGAGTCTCACCATATTGCATACTGCATATTGCCCAGGCTGGTCTCAAACTCCTGGGCTCAAGTGATCCTCCCACCTTGACTTCCCAGAGTGCTGGGGTTTAAGTGGGAGTCGCTGCTCCTGGTCTGCGCATTTGTTATTTCCAAATATTGGGATACTGGAATACTGGATGATTTGTGATCTGCAGCTTCTTCCTTTGATTTGGGGGCGTTGCTCACAGGTTTTATGAGTCAGGTTTTGTTGGTTTTTTTTCTGCTACCCAGTAGCTGTCCATCTTTCCTGTGTGGGTGGAGTCCTTCCGCGGGCACCCCCAGAGACGGGCACATTTCCTCTGTGTTCTCTCACTGCCGAGAGTATCAGAGGAACATGGAACTTTAAACAACTGCATGGGCCTTGAAGGAGAATCATCCCTCTATTCCCAGAGCTAAATACTCTGAAATTCCAAAATCCAAGCTTGAGGGACTTTTTGTGACTCTGTTGAAACGAATTATCATATGTGGTATAACAGGAAATTACCAGTTTAAGCCCCCACTGCATTCATATGTTAAAAGAGCCTCTAGAGCCTGTGGAGTTTGTGTTGGGAGGATCACTTGGCCGCTGTGTTCCTCTGGTTTGGCGTTGCTCTAAGGGAACACCTGAGACTGGGTAATTTATAGAGAAGAGGTTGACTTGGCTCATGGTTCTGCAGGCTGCACAAGCTTGGCAGCTGTGTCTGCTCAGCTTCTGGGGAGGCCCCAGGAAGCCTCTCCTCATGGTAGAAGGTAAAGGAGGAGCAGGCTGTGCCACACGGCGAGGGGCGGAGCAAGGAAGATGCCAGGCGCATTAACCAGTCAGCTCTCGTGTGAGCTCGTGATCTCACAGAGTGAGAAATCATTAGGGTGAGGAGGGCACAAGCTGTTCATGAGGCATCTGCCCCCATGACCCAAACACCTCCCATGAGGCCCCACCTTTGACACTGGGGATCACATTTCAATATGAGATTCGGAGGGGACCAAACCATATAGGCTAATTGAGCAGGGTCTCACACACAGTAAGCATTCAACAAATGTGAACTACCCTTGTCATCCCCTCACCTCACTGTAAGGAACGCCAGTAGGAGAGGCAGGAACTTCCTACCACGACAGCCTGTCGGAGAAAACACAGCACTGCAAGGGGGTTGCATAGACTGATGGCAATGTGAGACTTCTTTCTCCGCTTTTATTCTCCATTTTTTGGCAGAAAATGATGGTTTTGAGGAATGCCTAGATCATTGTCAGCTCAATCAGAAGGTGACTCCCCTTGTAGCTGCTGTTTCAAGTGTGTTCTCCTTAAAGAAGCAAATCAATACAATCGAGCGCCTGTTATGCAGCGACTGATCTGGTCAATATTCTTTCCTATCCAGTCAGCGTTCACCAGAAGCAAGCTGCCCTCCTTGGGAGGCATCAGCAAACCTTCCCATCTTGTCATGTGCTTTCTGTGCCACAGTTTGGTCCACAGGGAGCTTGGCCGTCTCAACACCCTGAGTGATCCTGACAGTGCAGTACGCTGACAAGGGCACCGGGATAGGACCTGGCAGCCTGGTGAGACATGCATGCCTGGCAGGTGGGCATAGCTGGCCACACAGAGCCTGACTCCTGGATAAGATTCTGAACACCCAGCCATCTATATTGTGGTCCTCAAACTTCTTTCTTTCTCTTTTTTTTTTTTTAGGCAGAGTTTCACCCTGTCGCCCAGGCTGGAGTGCCGTGGTGCAATCGTGGCTCACTGCAACCTCAAACTCCCGGGTTCAAGCGATTCTTCTGCCTCAGCCTCCGGAGTAGCTGGGAATACTGGCGCCTGTCACCACGCCTGGTGAATTTCTGTGCTGACATCTAAATTTTTTCCTAACAAGTTTAAATAGTTACAAAGGATCAGATTTATGGAATATCAATGCATTTTGAAGTAAACTCTTTACCAATGGAATACAAATACCATAAATGATTGGACCCCCATAATCACACTGTTTAGACAAACACAAGCTCTACAATTAGTAGAAATGATAGATTGTGTTATTCTCCCTGAAATGTAATCTCTATCTCACTTTGTATCTATCCTAGAATCATCATATATATTACAGTATATTTCTATCCTAATATATGTTATGCTTTTTATCACAGATCCTATAATACTTCTCTGTAAAAAAAAAAAAAAAACCCTGAAATTTTCTATTGAACTTTAATTGTTAAAACCTTACATATAGCTATAAGGCTCCACATTTTTGTTTGGTTTTTTGAGACAGGGTCTGGCTCTGTCTCCCCCACTGGAGTGTAGTGGCATGATCTCAGCTCACCCAGCCTCGACCTCCCTGGGCTCAAGCAGTCCTCCTACCTCGGCCTCCCCAGTAGCTGGCACTGCAGGCGGCTAATGCTTTTTAAAAATGTTTTTGGTAGAGCTGGGGGTCTTACTGTGTTGCCCAGGCTGGTCTCGAACTCCTGGGCTGAAGCAGTCCTCCCATATTGTCCTCCTAAAGTACTGGGATTACAGGTGTGAGTTACCCCGCCAGGCTGAGTTGTCATTATGGCTGTTGCCGTGTCATTGTTCAAAATTGGATAAATATATTACGAGATTTGGATGCATAATTGTTAAACATGAAAAACCAGAGTTGGGTCAGAAAGGCAGAAGCAGTGGAACAGACAGGGTCTGAGTCGGAGGCATAGCGTCCGTCCACGTGCAGCTTCCTGGGCCAGAGCTCCCGCGCCTCCCTGTGTCTGACGGCGGGCAGGGGCCGGGTGTCTCTAGGACTCCCAGGGGATGAAGCAGGGCGCCCGCTGGAGATGCTCTGGGTCCCTTCTCGGACACGCGGCTCAGGAGCCTCCGCTCCGCGCTCTGCTGCTCCCTGCGAAACCGGCATTGACGCCCCCCCCCCCCCCCGGGTCTTCAGTGCCGCGCGCCTCCCTGACCGTTTGTCCTTGGTGGCGCGCACCAGAAGGTCCCACCCCGCGCCGTCTTCCCAAGTCCAAAGTCGCCCCATGCCGCGCCGCAGGGCCGCCCCCCGGCTCTACCCAGCCGCCTGCGAGGCGATGACCGGCCCGGGGCAGGGCTCCCGGCAATGCGGAGCGCAGAGAACCCTGCGGCTTCTCTGCTCCCACTCAGGGGCATCGCTGCTTCCGGAGTCCCTCCGTGGTGACTTGAGGTCCTTCTTGGTACTTAGACTTACACAGCTGTTTGGCCATTCTGCATCAAGAGTTTAGTCTATTGTTTATTTTGGACACAGGGCCTCCCTCTGTGGCCCAGGCTGTTGTGCAGTGGCACGCTCAGGGTTCACTGCAGCCCCAGCTCCCAGGCTCAAGCCATCCTCCCACCTCAACCTCCCGAGAAGCTGGGACTATAGGCACCTGCCACTGTCAACTCACAGTTGTTTTTTTGTTTGTTTAAGAGATTAGATCTCACCAAATTCTAGGGCCCCAAAACACCACAGTGGTCCACCAGTCAAAGTGGCAGCTGACGGTCAGGGATCATGTAATTTTGGTCCAAGTTCCTCTTGAGCTGGGCCTGTGAGTTCTGCAGACACTGGCTGTGGTCACTTTGCAAGCTCCTGAGTGTGTAGCTAAAAAGATATCCCACAACCCGGCAGCACCGTCACATTAGCTTTGGAAGCCCTGTAATTTCTCTTTCCTACCAGATTAATGAACTGAAATCTAGACTGCATGGCTGGTGAAACTGCAGAGGGTTGCGCTACGCCCCCAAAGATGTGAAAGATGCAGGGCTGGTGATCTCCAGCACAGCCCCCACCTGACTCCTGAGCTCGGTGAGGCGGAAGGTGAGAGTCCTCGGAGAGTCTGGATTTTCACAAAGCTCAGCAGGTGGTTATTCCAATTGCACCTGCTGTTCCAGATGTGATATATTTTCTGGAGCCAATCATTTCCTGGAGTGAACCACTGGCCAGGAAAATGCTTTTCTCCCTATAATAATTCGCAAGGATGGGGCTGCTGGGTATGTGGGGCCCTTGCCCAGGCTGTCCTCGTCCATGTCCTCAGCAGCACCTTCTGGCAGGAAGAGAGGGAGTGAGATGTAGGACTCTCCTCCAGGTTCAAGACCATGACCAGCCCATCCTGTGGAACGTGCAGTTTAACCTGGGCAGTAGCAGTCACCCAAGCAATCAGTGACAGAACTCTGTTCAAGAGAAGCTCCTCATCACAGATGAACCAGGTAATATTTGTGAGAGGACGGATTTGCTGGTGAAAGGTTGTAATGTCCACATCCCTAGCGCAAAGCAGTACTGCTGTGATGTCTGCTGACCGTGTGTCCTGCAGCCCACCAGCAGTTTCTCCTGGAGCACCATGGTGTTCCAGAACCTCTTCATGGCAGTTGAAGGTCAGTATTGAATTACGTCCGGCCAAACACAGGACCTCATCCTGGGGCCTCATCCCACCGACCGGGACCCCATCACAAAGTATTGCTATGGAGAAAGCCCACCAGAGCTCTTCTCGGTGTGGCGGGTGCCGCAGATGCTCTCCAGCTTCTGGAAAAATTTGCCTGCTGGGGCCCAGCTTCAGCACTCAGGCCAGGGGTGGGAAGAAGACAAAGGCAGCACGAGGAGATCTTGACTTGGACCACTTTTCATGTGCTCATCTTTGGCCTCTGCAAGGTAGCTTGAAACTCCAGCTGGTCCCATCGGGGAAGGAAGAAACCACAGCTGGACCCCAGCAGTGCTGGTTCTTAGATGACTGGACCCTGAGACCCACACAGGGGCCTGGGACTCATGTCCTCTTGGGAGCCAGGAGTCACTTCCAGCTTTGATCCAGACTCCTTCACTGTAAAATTGTTTATTGGATTCCTTTGGAGTAGTGGGGAAATTATGTTTTATGTACGAGAATGCCTTTTTGTTCTAGCTGAAAATGTTCAGCTATTTTTTGTTGTTCTTGTGTTCTAGAGTTTTAAGAGTTAAATCATCCCTTCACCTGGCTAAAATGTTTCATCTTTTTTAGCTGGAGTTTTGCTCTTGATGCCCAGGCTGTAGTGCAGTGGCGCGATCTCAGCTCACCAAAACCTCTGCCTCCCAGGTTCAAGGGATTCTCCTGCCTCAGCCTTCCAAGTAGCTGGGATTACAGGCATGCGCCACCATGCCCAGCTAATTTTGTATTTTTAGTAGAGACAGGGTTTCTCCATGTTGGTCAGGCTGGTCTCAAACTCCTGACCTCAGGTGATCCACCCGCCTTGGCCTCCCAAAGTGCTGGGATTACAAAAGCGAGCCACTTTAGTCTTTTAGAATGTGAAAAATAATAATTTACAAGTGTTGGAAACAGATGCTTGGTGCCACAAAGAAGAATTAGCACTGAGACAAAGGATTTCTCAGCAAAGCAATTCTTACTTTTTTACTTCCTACATTGCAGTGAGGCTGCCCTTGCCAGCCATCTTGCTGCAAGAGTACAATAAACACGGGAAAAGCAGACATATTTATCCCTGATGCATCTGGGGTTGCCCTACTGCTGTGTCTGATCTCCATTGGTTGGAGCCAGACCTCACAATCTAAACTAACACCTGATTGGCTAACAACTTAAAACTTTTCTCAACAGGTAAACGCAGTGGAGAACAAAAAGGAATTCCAAATAAGGAAGGGGCGTCAGCAGCAAGCTGGGACATGCCTGTGAGCACGTCCAGCACAGTATCTTGGTTAAAGTACAAGGACATAGAATGTGCTACATACCAAACAGCTACATAGGATAGGGCTTAACAAAGAGTTATTAGCACACTTATGATTTATTCTTTAACAAGAAAGGAAACTTTGAAGAGGAACCTTTACTTTCCATAGCAAGGATAACCAGAAACAGTGTGCTTTTACCTAATAGGGCTGAGGAAACACCCTCATATTCTTGCCTCACTGCTAGTCAGTCCTTCCACTCTCTAAGGTCATCTAATCCAGAAACCTTTATTGTCTTGTTCCCCCCTCTCCCCGCACACACACACACAAGCATGAACTGATACACTACACTGATGAATTTATCCTGATTGGACCTAATGAACACAGAGCAGCAAACACCTTGGATCCCGAGTAGTCATCATGAACCAATGGTACCCACTGAGCCATCAGGTTGGGCATGAACACCAGCAATTCATCATCAGATGAAGATGAAACATAAGAAACTGGGTTACAGCACGTTACTGTACTTAAAAAAACAACAACTGGGTTTGCAAAGGTCCTGGCAGCTCAGATGCCTGTGACACGAGTGCTGCCCCATCACCGCCCCCCATCTCGATCCACACCAATGGCATCATGGGAAACTCCTCATGGTCACCTGACTGACAAGGAAAGAAAAGCACCCCTGGTCCTCAGATAGTCCCCTCGTGGTGTACTGAGCTCCAGCCTTAAGTCAGGAGTGTGCCTGGCCATGAGAAGCACTTTGAGCTGTGAATTTTGTTGTCCACTTCGTCTGGACTAAGAGATCCACGGAAGAAAATATTGATTTTGTTTCTAGTGGTAGTTAATGGCTTGGCTAGATACCAAAAGGAGCAGGCTTGGAAGATCGGTAAGAAGGACATCTGGAAAAGAGGATGTGGGCGGACAGCGCAGAATGTGAAGATGTTGTGCACCTTTGCAGACGTCCACCAGTCATGCATTTTGAGGGGGGAGTACCAAGAGGGATCATCGGGAGGACAGCGCCATGCACAGTCACACTCTCCAGCCACCCGCATGCTTTACCAATGAGCAGCAGCAGAGATGGGGCTTTGCATGGGCTCTACAACCTAGATTTTCCTCCCCACAAGGCTGCTACCACTGAATGCTGAATCTTCCAGCAGCAGAAATGGATGCTGAGCGCCCAGCACAGCCTCACTTCCCGGGAGCCAGCCAGCCATCTGCCAGCAGGCTGACCACACTGGACCGTTTCCATCATGAAGGCGCGCTGTGTGTCCTCACTGAAGGAATATATTCTAGATATGAGTTTGTTCTTAACTGCAATGATTTTGCCTGTGCCAACATTAGTTTATAAAATATTTATTCTGGCCAGGCACAGTGGCTCACACCTATAATCCCAGCACTTTGGGAGGCCAAGGTGGGCAGATCACTTGAGGTCAGGAGTTTGAGACCAGCCTGGCCGACCTGATGAAACCTTGTCTCTACTAAAAAATACAAAAATAAGCGAGGCATGGTGGTGCACACCTGTAATCCCAGAGACTCGGGAGGCTGAGGCGGGAGAATTGCTTGAACCTGGGAGGCGGAGGTTGCACTGAAACAAGATCATGCCATTGTACTCCAGGCTGGACAACAGAGCAAGACTCCATCTCAATCAATCAATCAATCAATCAATCAAATACTTATTCCACATCATGGTAACATACACAACATTGCTGCTGACTAAGGAACGTACTTTCCAGCCAGCTTCACGCCTACGGAATGCAGTGGTCTTACATGCTCTCAAGAGGCAGCTGGCCTGACAGAATGGTTCAGTGGCCTCAAGACCTCATTGCAGCGTCAGTTGGGTGATTATGTCCTGGAAATATATCATTGTATCTTAAGGGATGCAGTATATGCTTTGAATCAGTGACTGATGTGGAAAGGTGCCCCGGTGCCACGGCAAGAGGCTGAAGGCACAGTCTGTGCCAGTGTCGTAAACAACCGATTACTCAGTTACAGCAACGAGACCAAACAGATTTGGAAACAATCACATAACTCTATAATCTTACTAAATCATATTCTTGATTGATCTTTGCTTTAGTATTATAGCATAGAATCGTTTTAGTCTTACAGTATAGACATAATTGGGTGAAATATAATTAGGAACCAAAGGGACATTGTGAGAAGTGATCAGGAGGTAAGAGCGAGAGCCTTGCGGTAGCGCCAGCGCCTGGGAAGGCGCCCGCTACTTAGCAGGCAGTGAAGGGGGGTTTCCCTTTCACTGGGGGAGTTCAGAGAACACTCTGCTCTGCCCGACTCCTGAGGAAGGCCGGACATTAGCCAGGCCAGCCCGCAGACATCCAGGGGCGTAAAAGCCTCTCTGTGGTGCTCTCTCCGACGGTCACCATCCTTGTCCACTTTCTCACCTGGAGCTCCTTTTACGTTCTTACAAGTTGTGAGAAGTAAGAGTAGGGGAAGCCTTTGGTCGTTCTGCTAAGTGTGTAGAAAGATGCTGACATATGTGCCTCTCTCCCTTGCAGCGGCCACCTGGAAGGGAAGGGCCCCCTGTGCTGTAGGCACGTGATTTGCTTGATCCTGTCAATCATGTCAGATGAGTCACTCTCCTGCCCCTGCCCCTTGCCTTGTAAACACTAAGTATCAGCTCGTCCAGGCATTCGGGGCCACTGCTGGACTCTGCCTTGGTGGCAGTGGGCCCCGGGGCCCAGCTGAATTCTTCTCTTATCTCTGCGTCTTGTGTCTTCCTTTCTGTGATCTATCATCTCTGCACACAAAAGAACACCCACTAGACCCTGCGGGGCTGTGGGGAAAAGCTCTATAATGGCCTCAGGTACCCTTGCTCCTAGTACTCATGCCTTGTGCAATTCCTTCCCCTTGACTGTGGGTGGGACCTGTGACTTGCTTCTAACCAAGAGGATCACGAAGGTAATGGGATCTGATTCCTGTAATCGCATTACGCAAGACTGCTACCTTTGTCCTGATGGCAGACGCTCCCCTGCAGGCTTTGATGAGCTCAGCTGCCATGTTGTAAGATGTCCTAGGCAGAGGCTTGTGTAGCAAGACTGACAGCTGGCAAGACATGGGGGCCCTCAGCCCAACCACCCACAAAAAATGGAATTTCAGCCAGGTGCGGTGGCTCTTAATTGTAATCCCAGCACTTTGGGAGGCCAAGACTGGTGGATCACCTGAGGTCAGGAGTTCAAGACCTGACCAACATGGAGAAACCCCATTTCCACTACAACTACAAAAAATTAGCTGGGCGCAGTGGCAGTGCCTGTAATCCCAGCTACTGGGGAGGCTGAGGCAAGAGAATCACTTGAACCTGGAAGGCAGAGGTTGCAGTGAGCCAAGACAGTGCCATTGCACTCCAGCCTGGACAACACAAGTGAAATTCCGTCTAAAAAAAGACCTGGCATGGTGGCTCACGCCTGTAATCCCAGCACTTTGGGAGGCCGAGGCGGGTAGATCACCGGAGGTCGGGAGTCTGAGACCAGCCGGACCAACATGGAGAAACCTTGTCTCTACTAAAAAAATAAATACAAAAAATTAGCCAGGCTGGTGGCAGGCGCCTGTAATCACAGCTACGCAGGAGGCTGAGGCAGGAGAATCACTTGAACCTGGGAGGCGGAGGTTGCAGTGAGCTGAGATCGGGCCATTGCACTCCAGCCTGGGCAACAAGAGCAAAACTCTATCTCAAAAAAAGAGACAGAAACTGAATTTCATCAACAACCATGTGAGTCTGCAAGTGCCTCCTTCCCCACTCAGTCTCTGAGATGGAAGACCCTGGCGTCAGCCTTGGGACAGGTTCCAAGCAGAGGATCCATGTAGGCTCTGCCAGGACTCCTTCCCCACTCAGTCTCTGAGATGGAAGACCCCGGCATTAGCCTTGGGACAGGTTCCAAGCAGAGGATCCATTTAGGCTCTGCCAGGACTCCTTCCCCACTCAGTCTCTGAGATGGAAGACCCCAGCGTCAGCCTTGGGACAGGTTCCAAGCGGAGGATCCATTTAGGCTCTGCCAGGACTCCTGACCCACAGAAACCATGAGCTGATGAGCTAGTCATGAAGTCTGTGGTCACTTGTTAAACAGCAATGGACCATGAGGTGCAGACAGACGGAGCAGCAGCCGCCACTGTCCTCGCCCCTCCCGCTCTGGCCGAAGTGACTTCCGGGGATTTAAAGAGCTGGTACCTTTTTCCCGCTTCATTTTTCTCTTGTTCTCCTCTTAGGAGCCAAACATGAAAGGCTGGGACATTCAGAACAACTGTGTGTACTGGGGAAACTAGAAGGTGACCATAAATGCCAAAGAAAGGCGCAGGAGAGTCCCAAGGAGACCTTACGTTTACATCCCAGCTCAGCCTTGGAACAGAGGTAACCTGGAACAGCAGACGAGAAAAGAAAAGAAAACCCAGCAAGCCCTGGGAAGGAGGAGAATCTGCTCTCCAGAGTTACACTATTAGACTCAAATGTTCAATTTTCATTGAAAATTCACATGGCATACAAAGAAACAGGAAAGTATGGCCAATTCAAAGGAAAACAAAAAATAAATCAACAGAAACTATCTTTGAAAAGCGGGGTATGGTGGCTCACGCCTATAATTTCAGCACTTTGGGAGGCCTAGGCAAGTGGACCACCTGAGGTCAGGAGTTCGGGACCAGCCCGGCCAACATGGTGAAACCCCCGTCTCTACTAAAAATACAAAAATTAACCAGGTGTGGTGGTCGGCGCCTGTTATCCCAGCTGCTTGGAGGCTGAGGCAGGAGAATCACTTGAAACCGGGAGGCAGAGGTTGCAGTGAGCCAAGATCACACTACTGCCCTCCAGTCTGGGTGACAAAGTGAGACTCCATCTCAAAAGAAAAAAAAGAAACCATCCCTAAATAAAATCTCAGTGACATGGCTACTAGACAAAGACTTTATAACAATTATCTTAAAGAACTCGAGCGCTAAAGGAAGATATGGAATAAGTTAAGAAAATAATGTATGAACAAAATGGAAATATTAACAAAAAGGCAAAAGGCCAGGTGCAGTGGCTCACACCTGTAATCCCAGCATCTTGGGAGGCTGAGGCAACTGGGTCACTTGATCCCAGGAGTTCAAGACCAGCCTGGGCAACACAGCAAAATCCTGTCTCTGCAAGAAATAAAAACAAACAGACCAGGCGCAGTGGCTCATGCCTGTAATCCTATCACTTTGGAAGGTCGAGGAGAGTAAATCGCAAGGTCAGGAGTTCGAGACCAGCCTGGCCAACATGGTGAAACCCTGTCTCTACTAAAAATACAAAAATTAGCCAGGTGTGGTGGCAGACACCTGTAATCCCAGCTACTCAGGAGGCTGAGGCAGGAGAATTGTTTGAACATGGGAGGTGGAGGTTACAGTGAGCTGAGACCACACCACTGCACTCCAGCCTGGGTGACAGAGTGAGACTCCATCTCAAGAAAAAAAAATTAGCCAGGTGTGGTGGCGGACACCGGGCCTCCCAGCTACTCGGGAGGCTGAGGAGGGAGGATTGCTTGAGCACAGGAGGTCAAGGTTGCAGTGAACTGTGATTGTGCCACTGCACTCCAGCCTGGGTGACAGAGTGAAACCTTGTCTCGAATTAAAAAAAAAGTGAACGGAGACTAAGGGACCAGTGGGACATCAAACATATGCATTTTTGGTGCCTCAGAAAGAGAAGAAACAGAAAGGGGCAGAGAGAATACAGTGAGGCATCACTTAACAACAAAAATATGTTCTGAGAAATGCACCCTCATGTGATCTCATTGTTGTGTGAACGTCACCGACAGCACTTCCATGAGCCCACATGGCATAGCTACTGTACATCTAAACCATGTGCTGTGTAGCTTATTGCTCTGAGGCTACAAATATGTACAGCACATTACTGTATTTAATACTTAGGCAATTACAACACAATGGTAAGTATTTGTGTATCTACGTACATTTAAACGTAAAAAGGTACAGCAAAAATACAGTATTACAATATTTGAGGACCACTATCCTATCTGCAGTCTGTCGATGACCAAATGTCGTTATGCAGCATATGACTATGTTTGAAGAAGTAATGGCTGAAAACTTCCCAGATTTGAAGAGAGACATATAAACATCCAGCAGCTCAAGTAACTCCAAGTGAAATGAACTCAAAGAGCCACGCTGAGATACATTATAGTCAAACTTTTGAAATACAGTTAGGGATAATCCTGAAAGTAGCAAAAGGAAGGCAACTTGTCACATACAAGGGATCCTCAATAAAATGACCAGCAGATTTTTCATCAGAAACTCAGAAGCCAGAAGGCAGTGGGCCAATCTATTTAAGGTGCTAAAAGAAGGGCTGGGTGTGGTGGCTCACACCCATAATCCCAGCACTTTGGGAGGCTGAGGTGGGGGGATCACCTGAAGTCAGAAGTTTGAAACCAGCATGGCCAACGTGGTGAAACCCCATCTCTACTAAAAATACAAAAATTAGCTGGGCCTGGTGGCAGATGCCTGTAATCCCAGCTACTCAGGAGGCTGAGGCAGGAGAATCGCTTGAACCTGGGAGGCGGAGGTTGCAGTGAGCCGAGATCACGCCATTGCACTCCAGCCTGGGTGACAGAGCAATGCTCCCTTTCAGTAATAATAATTATTATAATAAAGAGCTAAAAGAAAAAAAACAAAACTGGCAATAAAGAATTCTATATCCAGAAAACTATTCTTCACATGTGAGGAAGAAAATAAGACATTCCCAGATAAACAAAAGCTGAGAGAGTTTGTTTGTTACCACTAGACCTGCCTTGCAAGAAATGCTCAAGGGAGTCCTGCAGGTTTAAATGGAAGGACACTAGATGGTAAGTCAAAGATGTAAGAAGAAATAAAGGTAAACGCGGGTGATTTCTAAGTCTATGTTTTGTTTTCTATAGGATTTAAAAGATGTGTGTCTGTGTGTGTGTGTGTTTTAGATTGAGTCTCGCTCTGTGGCCCAGGCTGGAGGGCAGTGGCTCGATCTCAGCTCACCGCAACCTCCGCCTCCTGGGTTCAGGCAATTCTCCTGCTTCAGCCTCCCGAGTAGCTGGGATTACAGGCACCCGCCACCATGCCCAGCTAGTTTTTGTATTTTTAGTAGAGACGGGGTTTCACCATGTTGGTCAGGTTGGTCTTGAACTCCTGACCTCGGATAATACATCTGCCTTGGCCTCCCTAAGTGCTGGGATTACAGGCCTGAGCCACTGCACCCAGCCCATATTTTTTAATTATTAGTTTAAAAGCTATTGTTCCTATAACTTTGGTTTGTAACTCCACTTTTCTCCTAGATAATTTAAGAGGCTAGTGCATTTATGAAAATTATTTATGTTTTGTGGTACACAATTGTAAAGATATAATTTTGTGACACCAACAACTGAAAGGAGTTGGGACGAAGCTGTAAAGGGACAGGTTTTTCTGTTGTGAAAGTTAAGCTGGTGTGAATTCAAATGAGTCAGAACCTTAGGGTGTTACATGGAAACCCCATAGTGACCACGAAGAAAAAATATATAGAACATATACGAAAGGAATTGAGGAAGAAATCCAAGCATTTCACTAAATAAATAAATAAACTAGGCCGGGCGCGGTGGCTCACGCCTGTAATCCCAGCACTTTGGGAGGCCAAGGTGAGTGGATCACAAGGTCAGGAGATCGAGACCATTCTGGCCAACATGGTGGAACCCTGTCTCTACTAAAAATACAAAAATTAGCTGGGCATGGTGGCACGGACCTGTAATCCCAGCTGCTTGGCTGAGGCAGGAGAATTGCCTGAACCCCAGAGGCAGAGGTTGCAGTGAACCAAGATTGCGCCACTGCACTCCAGCCTGGCAACAGAGTGAGACTCTGTCTCAAATAAATAAATAAACTAAACACAAAAGAAGACAGTAATTCAGGAAATGAGGGACAGAAAGTTATACAGCGTATAGAAAACAAATAGCAGAATGACAGAAGTAGGTCCTTTCTTGTCAGTAATGATTTATCTTATTTAAATTGTTTTAGATATGGTGTCTTGCTCTGTCACCGAGGCTGGAGTACAGTGGTACGATCATAGCTCACTGTAACCTCAAACTCCTGGGTTCAAGTGATCCTACCGTAATCTCAGCCTTCCAAGTAGCTAACATTACAGGCACATGCCACCATGCCTGGCTAATTTTCTGTAGAGAGGGTCTCACTATGTGACCCAGGCTGGTCTCCAACTCCAGGCCTCAAGCCATCCTCTCAGCTCAGCCTCCCAAAGCACTGGGATTACAGGCATGAGCCAAGGCGCCCAGCCTCTCCTTATTAGCAATTACTTTAAATGTAAATGGATTAAACACTCCAATCAAAAGGCAGAGACTGGTAGGATGGATAAAAAAACACCCTGATCCAAGTATATGCTGCTACAAAAGATTCATTTTAGATTAAAAAATACAAACATTGAAAATGAAAAAACAGAAAAAGATATTCCATGCAAACAGCATCAAAAGAAAGCAGGAATGACTGTCCTAGTATCGGACTAAATAGACTTTAAATCAAAAAAGTTCACAAGAGACAAATTTCAATATAGCAAGAATATATAACAATTATAAATATGTATGCACCTAATATCTGATCATCCAAATATATGAAGCAGCCCAGAGACGGTGGCTCACACCTGTATTCCCAGCACTTTGGGAGGCTGGGATATGAGGTGGGCATATCACCTGAGGTCAGGAGTTCAAGGCCACCCTGGCTGACATGGCAAAACCCCATCTCCATAAAAAATACAAAAATTAGCCAGGTGTGGTGTAAAAGCTATTACTGTGTCTATTGCTATAACTTTGCCTCCTGTAATCCCAGCTACCAGGAGATAGAGGTTGCAATGAGCTAATATCATGCCACTGTACTCCAGCCTGGTCAACAGCATGAGACTCTGTCTCAAAAATAATAAAAATAAAAATAAATTTTAAAAATATACATGTATGAAGCAAAAGCTAACACAGAGGACTGAAGGGAGAAATAGACAGTTTCACAATAATAGCTGGAGACAAAACCTGCCCCAATATGCGCAGAACAACCAGGCAGAAGTAAAGAAAGAAAGAAGTTGCTGGGCATGGTGACTCATGCCTGTAGTCCCAGCACTTCGGGAAGCCAGGGTGGATCACTTGAACGTCGGAGTTCAAGACCAGCCTGGGCAACATGGTAAAACCCTGTCTCTACAAAATATACAAAAATTAGCCAGGCACAGTAGCATGTGCCTGCAGTCCCAGCTACTTGGGAGGCTGAGACAGGAGAATCACCTGAGCCTGGGAGGTGGAGGTTGCAGTGAGCCGAGATTGTGCCATTGCACTCCAACCTGGGTGACAGGAATTAAAATACTATCTCAAAAAAAAAAAAAAGGAAATGGCCGGGTGCGGTGGCTCAAGCCCGTAATCCCAGCACTTTGGGAGGCTGAGGCGGGCGGATCACGAGGTCAAGAGATCGAGATCATCCTGGCCAACACGGTGAAACCCCATCTCTACTAAAAATACAAAAAAAATTAGCTGGGTGTGGTGGCACGTGCCTGTAGTCCCAGCTACTTGGGAGGCTGAGGCAGGAGAATTGCTTGAACCCTGGAGGCGGAGATTGCAGTGAGCCAAGATCGGGCCATTGCACTCCAGCCTGGCGCCTGGTGACAGAATAAGACTCTGTCTCAGAAAAAAAAAAAAAAAGAAAAGAAAAGAAATAAAGAACTTAACACAACCAACTAGATCTAACAGACATACGCTCCACCCAATAAAAGCATTTACCTTCTTCTCAATGCACATGGGATACTTTCAAGGGTACACCACATTCTAGGCCACAGATTAATTCTCAATCGATTTTTTAAAATGACACCAGGCAAAGTATCTTCTCTGACCACAGTGGGATGAGGTTAGAAAACAGTAACAGAAGTAAAAGTGGAAAATACGCAAAGTGGTGGAATTAATGTACTCTTTTTTAAAAAGCGTTACATTCTTAAACAGTATTCAATGGATCAAAAAGAAATCACAAAGGAAATTGGGAAAAACTTAGAAACAAATGGAAGCAAAACACAACATAAGAAAGGCAGGAGAAGCAGCAAGAGCAGTGCTGAGGGGAAACGTACAGCTCTGAACGCTCACATGAATAAGCATGTCAGATCGCAAATCAGTAACCGACTTTACAACTCAAAGAAATATAAACAGAACACTAAAGCCACAGCTAGCAAGGAAATGATACAGATCAGAGCAGAGAGAGACACAATGGAGAATGATACAGATCAGAGCAGAGAGAGACACAATGGAGAATATCAAAATGTAGAGGAAAGAAATGAAACTAATGGTGGGTTCTTTGGAAGGATCAACAAAATTGACAAACTTTTAGCTAGATTGACTAAGAAAAAAAGAGAGAAGACTGAATTTACTGAGACCAGAAATGACAGTGGGAGCATGACTACTGATTCTATAGAAATGAAAAATATCGTAAGAACAATTGTATGCGAACAAATTGAATGACGTAGACGAAGTGGACAAATTCCTAGAAACACACAACTTCTTCAGGCTAAATCCTGAAGAACTGGAAAATCTGAACAGACGTATAACTAGCAAGGAGATTAAATCATTAATCAAACACCTCCAGACAAAGCCTGGGCACGGTGGCTCACACCTGTAATCTCAACACTTTGGGAAGCCATGGTGTGGGGATCCCCTGTGCCTAGGAGTTCAAGAGCAGCCTGAACAACATAGTGAGATCCCAGCTCTACAAAAAATTAAAAGTTATAGCCGGGCGCGGTGGCTCAGGCCTGTAATCCCAGCACTTTGGGAGGCCGAGGCAGGTGGATCACGAGGTCAAGAGATCGAGACCATCCTGGTCAACATGGTGAAACCCCGTCTCTACTAAACATACAAAAAATTAGCTGGGCATGGTGGCGCGTGCCTGTAATCCCAGCTACTCAGGAGGCTGAGGCAGGAGAATTGCCTGAACCCAGGAGGCGGAGGTTGCGGTGAGCCGAGATCGCGCCATTGCACTCCAGCCTGGGAAACAAGAGCGAAACTCCGTCTCAAAAAAAAAAAAAAGTTAAAAGTTTCACCAGGCATGGTGGCGTGCACCTGGAGCCCCAGCTACTTCAGAAGCTGAGATGGGAGGATGGCTTGAGCTCCAGAGGTCAAGGCTGCAGTGAGCTGGGATTGCACCACTGGACAACAGTCTGGGGGACAGAGACCCTGTCCCAAAAAAGAGAGAAACCACAAACCAAAACAAAGAACACTCAACAAACTAGAAATTGTTAGAAACGTATTCGGACTGATATAGAGCATTTAAGAAAAACCCTCAGCAAACGTCATTCTCAATGGTAACAGGCTGAAGGCTTTTCATCTAAGGCCACTCTATTCAGCATAGTGCTGGGAGTCCCAGCCTGCAGAATCCAGCCCCACGGGGTCCTGTGAGTCCCCCTCTGCTGGTGTGGAGATGAGAAACTGTAGAAATAAAAGACACAAGACACAGAGACAGAGAAAAGACAGTTTGGGCCCGGGGTCCGTTGCCAACCAAAGCCCAGTCTGGCAGTGGCCGGAGCGCCTGGACGCTCTTTTATTGAGTGCAAAGCAGGGGGCAGGGCAGGTAGGGCATGGCATTGGTGGTCCGTGATAGGGTCAAGTACATCAAGTGTCACATTGGTAGGGACCCAAGACTTTCAGGTAGCCGAGACGGGGTAAGGAGCATAATGTGTCAGCACTTTTCCATGTGTTAGGAAAGAAGAAGGCATTAGGATTTATATGGCTGTCACTGGTTATCTCTTCTAAGGAAAAAGGAGCCAGGTGCAGATTGGAACGTGACCGCTGAGGCACAGCCTCACACAGGGACAGTTGAGCGCCCGGAGGTCTGCGGCCCCCTGACGCGTCAGGCCCATCACAAGAGCGTGGAGAGGCGGAGTTTTCTCCTAACTTCCCCAGGAAGGAGACGTCTCGGCCATCTTGGACATCTCCTCCCCTAGCTGGCTAAACAGCGGGGCTTTCCCAGCGCTGGCGCTGCTGCACGGCCGAGGCGCCCTCCAGGAGCCCTTATGCGGGTGTCACAGAGGGTTTAGAGCAGCCTGCCTTAGTGTCATTCATTTCACAATGTCACCCCAGTTCACACTTCTGCCCTGAGAGGCATTAGTAAAGGAATTGACTAAGATCACCTACGAATGACTAAGATCACCTATGAATAGCTGATAACTACGGCTATATTTCTAGTTACTTTCTTCATTATTTACATGGAAACAGGCTGAAGCTTCCGGCTCCTGCCCCAGCACTTATGGGATGTCCCCCCTATGCCAGCCAGAGCAGTGTTCAACAAAAAGAAATCTGAGGCATCCAAATTGGAAAGGAGGCAGTAAAATGATCTCTGTTTGACAGTGACATGATTTTATATGTATTCATAAAAAACTCTAAAGATTCCACCAAGGGCTAGGCATGGTGGCTCGAGCCTGTAATCCCAGCACTTTGGGAGGCCACAGTGGGAGGACTGCTTGAAGCCAGGAGTTCAAGACTAGCCTGAGCAATGTAGTGAGACCCCCATCTCTATGAAAGAAAAACCTTAGCTGGGCATGGTGGTGCATGTCCATAGTCCCAGCTACTCGGAAGGCTGAGGTGGGAGGATTGCTTGAGCCCAAGAGGTTGAGGCTGCAGTGGTGAGCTGTGATCACACCACTGCATTCCATCCTGGGTGACAGAGCAATACCCTGTCTCAAACAACAGCAACAAGAAACGCATGAATGAGGCTGGACATGCTGGCTCATGCCTGTAATCCCAGCATTTTGGGAGGCCGAGGTGGATCACCTGAGGTCAGGAGTTTGAGACCAACCTGGGCAACATGGTGAAACCCCATCTCCACTACTCTAGTCAGTTCTCTACAGGAGTATTGCTTGAACCTGGGAGGTGGTGGGTGCAGTGAGCTGAGATCATGCCATTGCACTGCGGCATGGGCAACAGAGCAGGACTCCATCTTGATAAGGAAGAAATGGACAAATGAGTGGACTACTGACATCTTTCAGGAGCTCTGTGTTGACTGCCCGCTGTGAGCTCGGCCTGATACTGGGGAAAAGAGTCCTAGAACTGACTGCCCTAATATCAACTTGGATGTGGGATTCTTGAAGAGAAGAGGTTACCCGGCAGCATTTACTGTCACAGTCAAGGTGGGTACCGTGGCAGGCAGAAAGCTAGGGGGGAGCTCAGGAGGCCCGGGCCTGGGGAAGGGGTGGGCGGTGAGCAGGGTGCTGCTGACCCAGTAATTATGATCAGAGACACGTCAGGCTCTGCCACCTGGACAGCAGCCGCCACGGTCCCTCACCCAGTTTCCATGTTTAACTCAAATTCAGACTCACAGCTGTCAAACCGAAGAGGAAGCTGGAAGCCCCTGGGCATACGGCTCTCCCACTGCTCCCACCAGTTATGCTCCCACTGTGTCCCTGAAGGAGTCTGTGGCCATTTACCAGGGTGAAGTGTCACTGGTGAGGGAGAGAGAGAGGCTTTTCGAGGACTGGGGAAAATAGTGCACAGGGGGACCAGGGACACCAGGACTCTGGGAGAAGCCCACGTCCATCTCTAACGGGTCTGCAGATCTGCCCTGTTTATTGGGATACACATTCTTAGCTGCCAGCAGAATGCTCACACTGGCTCCTTGGCCGGAGGAATAAGGGCCGTTCCAGCAGAAAAGAACCACGTAGGGGCCTAGGAACTTCCTCCCTCCACCAAGACAGTGCGCCTGATGGAAGGAGTGGCTTTGCTGGAGAAATTGCGGAGGTTAGCACAGCATCAGACACCAGGGAAGCAGATGTGGTGTTCCCAACACATCTCCATTAGGTTCACCTGTCTGGCCTTTGCAAAAACAAGCTAATAATGACAGTGGGTGACGGACGGCAGTAAACTCCAATGGGCAGCAGGGCCAGTGAGAGCTGCCACGCCGGGAGAGGTCTGCACTGCAGCAGAGCACTACAGCCTCTGCACTTGGTGTGTGGCCGGCATTTCGGCAAACTCTTTCTTCTCAATGTCCTCACTCAGGAGGGGCAAAAGCAGCTCACCTCCACCAGCACACAGTGGCACTCCTGCCCTCCTTCGCCTCAGGGCTGTGGGTGCTCCTAGGCTTTCTGGTGGGCAGAATAATGTCCCCCAAAGATGTCTACCTTCTGCTCCCTGGAACCGGTGAATACTCGAGGCGATGAAGCAAGAATGGAAGGGAGGCTGCAGATGAATGAGTTAAGGTTGCTAACTGGCTGACCTTAAACCAGGAAGGCCGTCCCAGATTACCCAGGAGATCCAATGCGATCGCGAGGATCTGTAAAAGTGGAAGAGGTGGCCGGGCGCGGTGGCTCACGCCTGTAATCCCAGAACTTTGGGAGGCCAAGGCGGGTGGATCACGAGGTCAGGAGTTCGAGACCAGCCTGGACAACATGGTGTACGTCTCCACTAGAAGTACAAAAATTAGGCTGGCGTGGTGGCACGTGCCTGTAACCCCAGCTACTCGGGAGGCTGAAGCAGGAGAATTGCTTGAACCTGGGAGGCAGAGGTTGCAGTGAGATAAGATTGTGCCACTGCACTCCAGACCGGGTGATGGAAGCAAGACTCTATCTCAGAAAAAAAAAAGTGGAAGAGGCGCCGGGCATGGTAGCTCACGCCTATAATCCCAGCTCCCCAAGGGGCCAAGGCAGGGGGGTCAGGTGAGCCTCGGGTCTCGAGACCAGCCTGGGCAACATAGCAAGTTGCTGTCTCAGAGAAAAAAGCTGGCTAATGGCAGCAGATGAACAGGTGGCCCCAATGTTAAATTTAGCAGAAAAGAGCTTTAAATAGGTAACGTAACTATATTAAGGAAAATATGAATGAAATGGACACAAATATTGATAATTTTCAAAAAGGAACTAAAATCTATTAAAAGTGAATCCAAAAGGCATTCAGGAACTAAAAACCGCAGTATATAAAAGTAGCGTTTCTGATCTCATTTGTCTGTAAATGAAAGCATAACTATTCACACAACAAAGTTATTTTTTAAAATATACACTACAAGGTAGATGTTTTTTTCACTCACTTCTGCTGCAGGCTTCGTGGCCAGGTGCTAAATGTCCTGCCACATCTACAAAAGTTCAGCCTCAAGAACACACCCAAGACTGCATTTCCAAGTGCATTCGAGATTCCGCTGAGCAGATGAGGCGGGACGCATGTCTAAATGCTAAGCAACATGCATTCTCAAGGTTTTCCATCTCAGCAAACTCCAGACTGAACAACTCCAGTCGAACAGCCCAAGTCCTTGAGAAGAAAAATTGCAAAGATGAAAAACAGAGGGAGAAAAACCTACACAGTCATACTGAAAGAGGCTCGCTGACATGGGAGCACACACCTGCAGTCCCAGCTGCCCAGGCTGAGGCGGGAGGATCGCTTGAGCTCAGGAGTTGGAGGCTGCAGTAAGCTGGGGTTACGACTGGGAATAGCAGCTGGATTCCAGCCTGGGTCAGACAGCTGACCCCATTTCTTAAAAAAAAAAAAAAAAGAAAGAAAGAAAGAAAGAAACTCCCAAACCAAAAACAGTGGAAGAGGGAGGCAGAAGCGGAGAGCCAGAGGGAAGGAGACTTCAGGTTGAGCCTGGGGCTCAGCCACACCTTCCTGGTGGAGGCTGTTCTTCCTTGAGAAAGCAGCTTCCCGCACACTACCTTCCAGGCAGGTTTCCCAGGTCTGCAGTCACAGCCTTAGGCAGCCCAGCAGCCATCTACTACGTATGGAAACAGTGGGTGCAGGGCCTGGCCCAGATGGCACAGGTGAGTCCTGGGGCCCAAGTGACCACATCGCAATCTCCCCCATCCTGGGGAGGGCGTCGATGTGGAGGAAAGGCGGGAAAGGGTTCCCACACGCTGGCACCAACTCCGGCCTGACCTCTCCTGCACGGAGGCTATAGCCAGCACAGCCATGCTATAGTCCCATGCAGGGAGGTCCTGGGGGGCAGCAGCGAGGGACAGCCCCCCTGGGGGCACCTAGTCACCCACTTCCTGTGGATGGGAAGAGTCGCTCGAGCTCTGTGTATCACTGACTCCAGACACCGGTGAGGGCTGGGCTGGCTCTCCAGGGTTTGAAGTAGACAAGCTCAGGACGGCAGTGATGGGGACAGCTGGGGAAGGCTGGGGGATGGGCCTGTGAGGAGCAGGGAATGCCAAGCTCAAGGGAAGGCTCTGCACCTTGTGGGGCCGCCCCTAGGGAGAGTCAGGGGTGCAGACAGGCAGGTGACATCATGACTGCATCATGGATGGCAGCCAGCAGGCCCAGGGCAGAGTGGCACGGGGACAGGAACGGTGGCTACACCACCAGGAGCTCCTTTTCCAACATGGATCTAGAGCAGGGCCACCCACGTGGACGTGTGGAGACAGCAGGGCTGCAGGCCAAGAGGAGGAGGCTGGGAAGGCGTGCTCTGTCTGGATGGACTTCCGAGAATAGACTCTGAGTGCAAAAATAGCGTGTCCATGTGATGGCGACCAGGTGTCCCCACAGCACAGAAAGCGCTGAGTCAGCAGCATGGACTCCTACAAGGGCCCGTGAGCCGGGCATCCCCGGCTGCAGGCTGGAGCCTGGCACGTCCTCAACACTAAGTGCCCAGCCCTGAGCCTCCCACCTGGAGACAGAGCAGTTTCACTCCACCCCTGCTGCTCCGAAGAAAACACTGTCTATTCTAGCTAAAACAGACGTTCCTAGCAGATGCGTAGAATCCTGCCTGCCAACCCCACCTATGTGGTCCCAGCACCCCTGGCAGCCTTGCTTCCGAGCTGGAAACCCACTTTGTAGCAAAAAGAGGCACCATGGCAGGGGTCATGGGGCCCCCTGCTCCTGTCTGCCCCACATCCTGCAGCAGCCAAGGCCCCCAAGACACCAAGGCAGTGATGCTAGACTGTCCTGGAGGAAGGCTAGGAGTCCACCTCCAACTACAGAAAGCAAATCTGGGGCACCCCCGCCTTTCCCTGACACCAAGAGCAGGAGAGCTGCCTCTTGGTTTCCCACCAGGAGAAAGCAACAGCAAGACACAGGACCAACTGGAGACCGTCCAGGCAGAGCCTCGGTGCTGGCCTTCAGTGGCAGATCTTCCTGGGGCCTGGCCTTGCCTGTGCTCCCTGCCTCCTCTCAGTGCTGCCTCTTGCCAAGTCCAAATCCCAGCTACTGGACCCACTCCACCACTCACATCCCACCGGGCCTTTCCACGCATGCTCCCGCACGCTGCAAAGTCTCATCAAACAACGGTCACTACTTCCGTCCTCAGGACAGGGTCAGGCTTTATCCCAGCACCTGGAGCAGGGTGGGGGGGGGTACACAGGCGATCAGGTGATGGGTGGTGCCGGGGACTGGGCGGCTGGAGGCATGCTAACTGGTGGTGCCCACCTGCATCTGGAAGCTGCAGCCAGCATGGCCCATGCCCAGCAGGGATGCACCATGGTCAGACCTGATATGGGCCATGAGGCTGCATAGGCTCCGTGGAGAGGCGCCCAGTGGGGAGCAGGCAGGACCAGGGTGAGGCGTGCCCAGCACTAGCGTGGAAGCAGGAGGTCGGCAGCAGCCAGGACAGAATGGGCAGTGAGGGAGTTGGCGGATGCGGGTACTGGCGACAAGTTTGCGCTGGGAGGCGCTGCTGAGCCTCAGGGTGGTTCTGGGCTGGGGAGGGTTTGAGGAGTCGACCCTGGTGGGGAGCAGCACAGGCTGAGAGCTGCAGAGCCTGAGAAGGCGGCTCGAGGCCCCGTTTCCTGCCACCCTGCCACCAGGCACGCAAGGGGCAGGCAAAACGCAGCAACCTGGGAAGGAGACGGGCCCGTCAGGGTGCTCGTGCGTGCCGCAGGCCTGTGCGGAGCACTCACCCACACGTGCACACACCTGCACATGTCACGCAAGCGCAGCCCCACACCGAGTGTGTCCCAGCCCAGGGCAGCCCCCTGCTGCCAGCTGGCCCACCCGCCCACCCCCAGAGTGTCGGCTCTCACCTGTGGGGGCCTCAGGGCTCTCAGCAGGCTCAGGCTGCCTCACCTGCTTGTCTGCTTTCCTCTGTGGTGGATGGTTCTCCCCGGGCTTCCCTAGAGAAAAAGGACTGTTAGTGAGCTTGGGGTATGAGGGCCCCCACCTCTCAGCCTCGAGAGGCACTCATTGGGCACCAAAAGGGCCGTGGGTCCTGGCCGATAGGGAGGCCCCACCCGGGTCTCTGCCCAAGGACAACCTTAAGGAGCACGGGCTCCTCCCCCACCACCCACTCCACTGCACAGTGGGGTCGGGAGAGGCTCAAGGAGGCACAGGCCAGGGCCAGCCAGCAGGAACAGGCCTGGGCTCTTGTGGGCCCAGGGTGGGCAGGCTGCACCTCTGGTTGGAGGACTCTGTGGGCTGGCAGTGCTGCCTGCTGCCCCTACCCCACTCCTGATGCTGTCCCCCACCTTGTGCCACTTCCCTCCCCCAGGCCCTTCCTGTCTCTGTGTTCAATTCAGTACTCCCCTGGCGGATGGCTGTCTCTGCTCCTGAGCTTCTGGGGTTAGACAGGAGCGGGTATGCTCCAGGCAGGGTTGGGCCAGGCAAACCAGTCTGGCCAGTGTGGCTGAGCCGGCTGGGATGGGGCCCTGGGCGTGGGTGTGAGTCAGCAGCCCCAGGCTGGGGAAACGCTAGGGAGGAGGCCACCTGGAGCCCACCCTCCCAACAGGAAGCCCAGGGGATGCTAGCATTTTGAACTAGCCCTGCACTCCCACCCCTGGGCCTGAGACCCAAAGGCAGCTCTGGCCCAGGTTCTTCAGTGGGCAAGACAGCCAGCTCTGAGCCGGGATGGCACCAAGAGCCCCCGCCCCACCTCCATTGCTGCCCGATCTTTTCTTTCGGCACCACATCAGTTCACAGACTGCTCTGTGGGTCTCTCCCACTAGCCACAGCACTGTGGCCCGAGTCCTGCCCCAGCTCCCACCAGGTCCCTGGGTCCTTTGTCTCCACCGAACGCCATGGGCAAGCTCAAACCCCAGCGGGGCTCCTGTGAGTGTGCTAACTGCCCTGGAGCCCTCCAGAGTGCTCAGGGTGGGCTGGGGCTGTGGGTTCCCGTGGCCAGCGGAGCTCAGGTTGTCTGTTGCCAGTGAGGGTCTGGGCCCTGAGGATCAGTGCGGCCAGGATGCAGCTCCTGGCTCTGTGGACTGCAGTTTGGGTTTCCCCCGACCAGATTTGAGACCAGGGGAGCTGGGGTGGGGTGGGGGCGGGGGGCATTGGTGCCGCCCAGGGCAGGACCAGGCACGCCCGTCGCTGTGCGCAGCCAGCGCTCTAGCTGCTGTGCTGCCTCCTCCAGCTTCTCAGCCTCCTTCCCAGTCTCACCAGCAGGGACTGTGGCCTGTAAAGCCCCGTGCCTGCCGTGTCAGCGCGTCAGTCAGCCTCAGCCTGGGCAAGCCACTGAGCTGGAGTCCCTATAAACTCCCTGGTGTGGCCAGGCCCCGCCAAGTGTGGCCAGTGAGGCCCACAGGCAGAGCCAGAGTCCCGAGCCGTGGTGCCTCGGGCACCAGCCAGGGGGCAGGGCCTGGAACAGGGGGCCGAGCCTGGTGTGGGAACGCACATCCACCGTGGCCTCCCGGGACACCCTCTGAGCTGGCCTGACTGAGGCCGAGGTCGATGAGCCACGGCCCCTGGGGAGCAGACACCTGGTGAAGGAGGCGCTGGATCCAGGGCCATGTCTGGGAAACGAGGTCGAGTTCGCAAACCCCGGGCCAGGAGGGCAGGCAGGGCCCAGCCGGCAGCTGGCCAGCAGGGCCCTGAGGTCCAGCCCCCGCCCCCGACCCCAGGGGGCCCTGAGGGTGAAGCGGGGGTGGCCCCTACAGGGCACGTGACCAGCATCGAGCGAGTTCCTCAGGGACACCCCAGGGTGGCTAGGCCAGAGCAGCCACAGGCAGCCTCGAGGCCAGTGCAGGCCACTGATCCAGGGTCTGAGCTGGTGCTGGTCCTTGCTGGGCACATGGAGGGCTGTGGAGCGGGGGACCCCATGCCGACCCTGGGCCCTGAACTGCTGAGGCTCCATGAGGTCCAGCTGTGCCTGGCCCAGGAGCAGCTGCTGCTGGAGGACCGGTGGCGGCAGGTCCAGCTGCAGATGCAGCTGTGGCAGGAGGAGCAGCTGTGGCTGCAGCAGCTGCAGGAGGAGCAGCTGTGGCTGCAGCAGCTGCAGGAGGAGCAGGCCTGGGCACACGTGGAGGGGCTGCAGCTGGCTGTGGCCCTGGAGCAGCTCCGGAGTGAGGGGCCTGAAGCACTGCAGACCCAAGGCCAGGTAAGGCCTGGAGCGGGTGGCAGGGAAGGGCCCTGGACTATTGGGTTGGTATGGCGGCCACTCCAGCAACCTAGAGATGCCTGCGGAGGGCCGGGATGCCAGGCTGGATGTGGGCATCTGTGGGCCCATCTTCACATCTGCCAGGTGAAGTGGGTACCTGCCGCACAGGGCACTGCATAACCAAGGGACAGCCAGCCTGTCCAGGCTGCCCAGTGCTTGGTGGAAACAGGCATTGAGGGCAGACACTTGTTCAGGGACAGAGGTGTCCCCACAGCAGACCCAGGCAGGCTGGGCCGGAACTGTCCAGGGCAGTGTATGGGCTGCAGGGCAGGGTGAGGGCCTGGGTGTGCACAGACTCAGCAGGTAGCAGAACTGAAAGCAGCCCCCCGCCCCCACAACCCAGTTTCCCGGCTGGCTTGCTGGTCCGCCTGCCCTGCCCCCTGTTTATTGGAGTGCACTCAGGGCTAGAGACTGCGGAAGCAGCACGCGGCGCCTGGGCCCATTATCCTCATTCCAGGAGGGCTGTCCGCCTCAGACGCGGCTGGGGCTATTTTGGGGAGCTAGACTCTAACCCTAGAGTGGCATGGAGGAGCGGTCGCCATCACCCCACCTGTTCCTATGAATCTGGGAGCTCTCTGGCATGCAGGGGTGTTGGGCCAGGCCCATTCTAAGCAGAGGGGCAGTCTGGGGAGAAGGGTGGGTGCTCTCTTAGCAAGCACAGACCCCAGTGCAGGCCTGTGTGCTGAAGGACCCCAGATCTGCAGCCTGGAATGTGTTCACAGCCAGCACAGAGAATAAATGGGAGTCAGGGCAAGGGAGTGGCAACGTGAAGGTGGGGCCAGTGGGGCGCAGTGGGGGCAGTCTCCTTCCTGACCCACTGGAAAACTCAACCCAGGTGAGTTGTCACCGTCCAACCTGGAAGTGACTATGGAGAAGGTGGCCTGGGAGCAAAGCAGCAGGCAGAGGGCAGCACAGGACACCCCCGATGGAGCAGTCAGAGCGGACCACATACTTAGACAGAGAATCCCCAACTTAGACTCAAGCCCTCCTCTTTCAAAACCCATTTGTGGCCACCTAAGCCCCTCCCACTCGCTCCTGCCCCCTTCCCACCTCTATGTGTTCCAAAGCAGGGCTTCTTCGAGTGCTGTCCCCAGGCCCCACCCCAACTCCAGGGGTAAAAGATTCAGGCTCAGGGTTGGAGATGAATGAAAGGGCTCTGAACCCTCAGTCAGTCACACCCAATCCCAACTCTGAGATCACCTGAAAACCACTCCTGGAAGGAGGGCTCTTCTCAGACGGGGTGTCCCTCTGTGGCTACATAGAGGGTCTCGCAAGCCAGTGTCTGGGTGACAGTGCCCTAGAGATCAGAGGGTGCACTTACCAGCAACGGCTCCCGACTTGGGCCCAGGGTGGGGCGTCTGCCACTTTTCAGCTGCAGCTTTTGGTCCCCTCTTCTTACTGTGCATTCTCCTGGGGAGTGAGAAGGACCAAGAGGAGTGCTCAGAGTGACAGAGGGCAGGGGCGGTGGGGAGCAGGGCACACCAAGAGGGCCTGAGTCGAGTGGCTGAGGGCAGGGGCAGTGGGGAGCAGCGCACACCACGTGGGCCTGAGTGGATGACAGCAAGAACATGGGGTCCCCTGAGGCTTCCCAGCTGATGTCCTACCTGCCTGCCTTCCCCAGGTGTGTGCCCAGTAGCTTGAGCCAAGATGCCTAGCAAGAGCACTTGGCCACAGCCCATCCTCCAGTCCCCCAGTCCCGGCTTGCCCGCCCTCCACCCCGGGCTCAGCCCATCCCCCTGCTGGGCCCAGGATCTGGAGTCCAGCACTCACCTCCCTGCTCCAAGCTGCTGGGTTCTCACCACAAGCATGAGCGCAGCCCCCTCTGCTGAAACCTCCATGCCTCTCCACTGCCCTGGGAACCCAGTCAATTCCCAAGCCTGCTCCCCAGCCACACAAAGCACTGACCCATCCACACTCTCAGACCCTCTCTGGTCCCAGCCTTGGCAGACGCTATTGTGAGGCCCTGGAGCATCACCCCTCTCCCTGGTCCACACAGCTGACCCCCAAGTTCATCCCTGGGAGGCTCCTCCTGCCTGCCCCAGCCTGTTGGGGTCCTCGCCAGTGCCCCACAACCCTCACCTGCTACAGCACAATTGCCTGGGCACCGGTCTGACCCCCTCACCCGTTTCCCACGTGATGGCACCAGTGGGGTATCAGTGTTTGGGGAAGGAACAAATGAAATGGGAGTGACCCTGAAAGCAAAATAGGATCACATGGTAAGAGAGACAAAGAGGAAGGTGACTGATGACCGCAGAAAGGTTCAGGAGGGCCAGTTCTTGGGGTGGGAGTGGCAGGGGCCAGGTGTGGTGGTTTGGACAATGACCCAGTGCAGGGTGGGGCCTAAGTGTCGGGAGGGGCCCTAAGCGAGGGCCTGAGGGGAACCTGGGGGGACTGGAGCACCAGGGGCAGCTTGGGGTGATGTGTGGGGGTTGCTGTGTACATGGCGGGGGAGGGGCACCTGGCATGTGGGGCTTGATGTGCACGCTGGGTCCCTTGTCTGTGTGGGACTTGGTTTTTGTAGGGTCCCCGTGTGTACACCCAGGGTTCCATATGTGTGAGAGAGGTCCCCTGTGCTCTCAGAGTCAGTGTGAATATGGCATCCCCTGTTTGCCTGATCCCCTGGGTCAGTGTCTGAGGGATCCCAATTGCAGGTGGGGTTCTCCACGTGCGCAGACGTCAGCGTGTTCCTGGGTGACTGGTGTGCAAGACTGAGTGTGCTTGTGGGTTCTGCCTTCCTGAGGATTCTTCTGTGCTTGTGCGGTTGGTGTACATGAGGAACGGGTCATTCCAGGCCCGCGTGTGCATGGGGGGTCGGTGTACATGAAGGATGAGGGACAGGTCATTTGGGGTTCGTCTGTGCAGGGGGTCAGTGTGTGCAGTGTCCCCTACACGGGTGGGCGTCGGTGTACGGGGATGAGGAAGAACAATAGGGCACCCCAGGTGCTGTGGGCATCAGTGTGTGTGGGGGAGCCGGGGCCTGGGGGTCCTCTGTGTGGGTGGGGTCGTCCCCTCTACGTCTGGGCGCCAGTGCGGAAGGAGACCGGTGTGTGGTGAAGGGATCCCCTGCGCTCTCGGGGCTCCCAGACCCGGCCCCACCCGGCGCTCGGCGCCGCCGCAGCGTACTCACCTGCCTTACCTGCCTCCCCAACTTGGCCAGGAGGCCAGAGCTCCGCCCCTGGCGTCGGGCTGGCTCGTTTCCTAGCTACCGAGCCGGAACTTCCGCGTCACCCCGACTTCCGGGGCGAGGGTCAGGGGTCAGCCTAGGACTTTGAGCCTGGGGTCAACAGCTGGGCTCCCCGGGGCCGGGGTCTTTGAAGTGAGGGCCTCACGGCCTCCGGCGGCGCTGGGCCGGGGTCCCCGCAGGGTGCGGGCGGGTCGGGGCGGACGGTCGGGGCGCGGGCCGGGGCGCAGGAATGCGGGCGCGCCGCGGGTGGGGCCGCCCCGCCCCCAGGTGCTGCCCGGGCAGGCAGGAGGCAGGAGCGCCGGGCGGGGCGGGGGCGGGCGCGTGAATCAGGCCGGGCCGGCGGGCGGGCCGCGCAGGGAGTGGCTGCCGGACCGACCGGACCGCGAGGCCGCTGGGCGGCGGTCGGCTCCTGCTGCCCCTGTGCCGAGACCCCGCGCACCTGGCCAGGTAGGGCCCCCTCCCCCGGCCCGGAGGGGCGGGGCGAGGTGGGGGCGGGCGCCCCTCGGTGCGGTCCCACCTGGGCCGCCCTCGCGCCAGCACCTGGGCCGGGGCCGCGCGATCCAGAGAGGGGCGTTGGAGCTGGGGCGCGGCCGCGTGCGCGGGGCGGCGGGGGGCGGCTCGGACAGGGGGCGCCGCTGCGCGGATTTGGACGCGAGCGCCCTCGCACGACGCCGGCCCGCGAAGAGCCGATAGGAAGGGGCCCGGGGCCGGGTCCAGCCTGCCCGGCCGCCTGGTCCCGCCCTCGCGGCCTAGTTGGAGTCTGGGTGCTGGGCACGGGCTGGACCCGTCCCTGGGGACGGCCGCCGTGGAGTGGGGTAGCCAGAGTGCGGCCTGGATCCCCGCGTGGAGAGCAGGACGAGCGACGGGAGTGCTGCCTCTCGTGCCCACGTTCCTGGGGTGGGGTGGGCGGATGGGGCCCCCAGCCGCCGCAGTTGCGAACGCGTAGGGTGCGCTGACCACGTTGGGCGCTGGGGTGCCCACCCCGCAAACTATCACTGAGCGACTTCCGGTCTGTGAGCTCCGTCCTCCCCACCCCACCTTTCCGCCTCCTAGAGCCTCCACGCCCTCCTGTGCCCGTTGGAACGGCACAGGCTCACCCCACTTGGTGTAGGAACTCTGGATCCTTCCATGGGGTCCTCCTTCCAGATACCCCACTTACGGCCAGGGTGGAGAGGATGGGGTCCTTAAAGTCCAGCTGAGAGCCCTGACCTCAAGTCACAGATCGGGGTCAGCAGAAGAGTGGATTCGTGCTGAGTCATTGGCCATGGGTGGGTTCCGTGCCCTCCCTCCCTTGGGCAGGCGTTGCTACACAAATGTGTAGGCATGCAGGCCACTGGAGTGCTCCATCTCAGGCTCGGGAGTGGCTGCGGCCCCGTCCATAGCTGGGGAGACACGGACCCATGAAAGGGGACAACACGGGGAATGAAGTCGTTGGAGGAAGCCATTGGCATCACTCTGTGTGGACGCTGGTGTCTGCTGGAGGGCTTTTGGCCACAGGGGCTTCCACAGTCCTGACAGTCCCTGCCCACATTACACACAGCCTGGACACTGTTGACTCCCCTACCCTGTGAAATCCAAAGGGACAGTGGGGGTCCTTTCTAGAGTGCTGCCCCCCCAGCAGCAGGAAGTGCCCCTCAAGATCAGCAGGGCTGTTCCCTCAAGCCCTGTGTGATCAGACACTGCCTCTACAGCCAGGCTGGCAGTGGTGAGTGGGCGCCCCCACCCAGCCAGACAGGCCTGCCCCTCACCCCCATGTGGTCGGCCTTGATCTGCTCCTGGCACAATCAAGACAGTGTGCCCTAACCAGCCCCACATGTCAACCATGAGGACAGTGCCTCAACAAAGAAATGTTGGGACAGCTTCTCCCAGGCCGGTTGGCATCTGGGGCTGGATAACTGAGTGGCACCAGGTATTTCCCACGTGTCAACTCCATGTCACCCCCAGGTGCGCCAGGCAGGACGGCTGCCGCCTGACCTTAACATTCTCAGCCAAGTGGCTCCTGCTAGCACCCATGCAGTCCAGCTGGCCAGCGCCCATCCTGTCAACGCCCCAGGGCACGCTCCTCTGTCTGGGCTGAACTGCCTCCCCAGCCAGGGCCAACATTCAGGAACCTGTGTGCTAGGTGGGGATAGGTGTGCTGCCTCCCTCAGCAACCTGAGGAGCACTGGGATGGGCTGAGTGCTCCCTAGGGCTCTCCTTCCAGGGAGAGGTACCCAGGTAGCTCCATGACCATGTGCACATGGGCCCTGGGCACCCTATAGAGGTCCCCATCAGACACCTTTCTGGAGAGGCCAGGCCCCCTGCAGGGACCCTTTGGAGAACAGGGTGGGCTGTGGGGCAGGCAAGCGTGGATGGTGGTGGGGAGCCCAAGACCTGGAAAGGTCCCTGCTGCTTTGGACTGGGGTTGGTGGGGACAGGACTCTGAGCAAGTAAAGAGCGAGATCTGGGGGCTGTGGAGTGCAGGCCCTGAAGGACCTGTGGGCACCAATGGGCTGTGGCCCAGGGAGGTTTCATCTAAGAGGGACAGTGACAAGAGAGAGGTCAAGGGTGGGCCAAGGGAAGGAGAGGGGCTGGTAGACAGGGACAGGGTCTAGGGGTCAGTTCCAGGGCTGGGTGGTCAGAGGATGGGCTGTGGGAACCCAACTGTGAAACTGAGGATGGGGAGGAGGTGTGGCTGAGGTCCACTAACGAGGACCTCCGCGTTCCTGGAGGAGGGTGGTCACAGCCCTGTTTGCTCATCTTAGGTGAAGCATGGCGTCATGTGGACCCTCAGCTGTGTTGTGCAGAAGATGTACAGGCCAGAGAGGTGCAGTGACTTACTCGGGGTCTCCCAGGCAGTCAGAGAGACACAGGCAGCATGGGCAGACCAACTTGTTCAGTAGGCACAGTGCCAGGGGCTCATGAACATCTTAAGAAAAAAAGCGAATATTGTAATGATGAACGTAGCCCAGATTACGTTTGTCTTTAAACCAAGAATCATGAAAGTTTTAGAGGGTTTGGTTTTATTTTTTGTAGCGATGCAGTCTCACTGTGGCCCAGGCAGAGTGCATTGGCACAATCATAGCTCACGGCAGCCTGCAACGCCTGGACTCAAACGACCCTTCTGCCTCAGCTTCCAAGTGGCCGAGACTACAGGCACGTGCCACCATGCCTGCCTAATGTTTAAAATTTTTTGTAGAGATGGGGTCTTGCTGTATTGCCCAGGCTGGTCTCAGACTCCTGGCTTCAAGCACTTCTCCTGCCCCAGCCTCCCAGAGGAAGGAGAGACAGGACTGAGATACCTGTGCCCCAGCCTGGGATACCTGCTGGTGCCTCCTCAGTTAGGGGTGTCCTAGGGCTGGGCCATCCTCTGTGAGCCTGGCTCGGCTGGTGCCCTGGAAGGCGGCCTGGGCATGGGCTGAACTCCGGCCTAGCCAACTCCCTAATGGCCCCTTCCACAGTGTGACCATGCTTGACGGCAGGAGTGGTCCCAGTGCCCCCACCCCTAGTCATGTGTCTCCCTGCCCCTCCAGGCCCTTGGCCCCGACATGGCCCGTCGCTCCCAGAGCTCCTCGCAGGGGGACAACCCGCTGGCACCCGGGTACCTGCCACCTCACTACAAAGAGTACTACCGCCTGGCGGTGGATGCACTGGCCGAAGGTGGCTCGGAGGCCTATAGCCGCTTCCTGGCGTCCGAGGGGGCACCTGACTTCCTGTGCCCTGAAGAGCTGGAACATGTGAGCCGACACCTTCGGCTCCCACAGTATGTTGCCCGAGAGCCCCCCGAAGGCAGCCTTCTTGACGTGGACATGGATGGCTCCTCGGGTACATACTGGCCAGTGAAGTCAGACCAGGCCGTGCCTGAGCTTGACCTGGGCTGGCCCCTGACCTTTGGCTTCCAGGGCACCGAGGTGACCACCTTGGTGCAGCCGCCACCCCCCGACAGCCCCAGCATCAAGGATGAGGCCCGCAGGATGATCCGTTCCGCCCAGCAGGTGCGCTATCGCAGCTGTAGGGTGGTGGGGAAGAGCCTGTGCTGGAGGCACGAGGGTGGAGGAGACACATGAGCATGAGCAGCTTGTGGGGTGAGCCCTGAGCTCCAGCTGTAGTGGGCAGTCCCAGCAGAGATCTTCAGGGCTGGCAGGCCTTGGTCACCATGGGCTGCAGGTTCTGCACAGTTCTCCTTGCCTGTGGTCATGGCCAGTGCCCAGAAACTCCAGGGCTCTGGGATGGGTGGGCACCCCCACCAGCCTGGGTTCATTGTTCAGATAATTCCCTCTCAGGCCAGCTGAGGGCTTCAGACCCTCACAAAGTAGCTGGCAGACTCCAGAGGGTGCTGTTAAACCATGGCAACTGAGGCCTCAAGTGCAAACGCTAAAGACCCCTGCTTTTGTCTCCTGCCCAGGACAGTGACCCCCTCCTGGACAGTGACCCCCCCTCAGCCCTGACAGCTGCCCTGGGGGAGGGCAGCTCAGCCATCTGTAGAGTGGAGGGAAGATGGAGGGCTCCTTGCAGTGCCCACCCTCATTCAGGGTTCTCTGCCCTGCACCTGCCTCACCCCGCCCCCGTTATGGCCAGCAGCTCCATGCTTCTTCTGTTGGGTCCCTTCCTCCTACCCATCTTCCCAGATGTGGCCCCACTCCCTGGGATGGGCTAGCATGTCTGGGTTTGTGGGTAACCCAGACATCTCCCAGGTGTGGAGGGGAAGCTAGACAATGGTGTGAGGACAGCAGGGGCCTCTGGTCTCCATCCTGACCCACCCCTGCAGGTGGTGGCCGTGGTGATGGACATGTTCACTGATGTGGACCTGCTGAGCGAAGTGCTGGAGGCCGCAGCCCGTCGGGTCCCAGTCTACATCCTGCTGGATGAGATGAACGCACAGCACTTCCTGGACATGGCAGACAAGTGCCGTGTCAACCTGCACCACGTGGATGTGAGTTCCTGGGAGTGGGGGATTGGGGAGGCCCCCTGGCAGAGATCTAACTCCCCTCCCTTCCCAGTTCCTGCGCGTGCGGACTGTGGCGGGCCCCACGTACTACTGCCGCACGGGAAAGTCCTTCAAGGGCCACGTCAAGGAGAAGTTCCTGCTGGTGGACTGCGCTGTGGTGATGAGTGGGAGCTACAGGTGCGCCCATGGGGTTCCCTCGGCTCCTTCTCTGGGGCCTCCTCCTGTTGCCCCAGTGCCACCCTTCCACGCTAGGGCCCTTCTCACCAGGAGCCCTTGCCCTGTAGCCACCTGCACCCCTAGGCCGGGCCCAGGCCCTTACAGACCTCACGTCCCTGAGTCCTCCCCGCCCCAGCCGTTGCCCACAAGGCTGCACTGCCCTTGCTCCAGCTCGGTTTGACTCTGGCCCTGACCCCCCACAGCTTCATGTGGTCCTTCGAGAAGATCCACCGCAGCCTGGCACACGTGTTCCAAGGAGAGCTGGTCTCCAGCTTCGACGAGGAGTTCCGCATCCTCTTTGCGCAGTCCGAGCCGCTGGTGCCCTCGGCCACGGCCTTGGCCCGCATGGACGCCTACGCCCTGGCTCCGTATGCCGGGGCTGGGCCCCTCGTGGGCGTCCCTGGGGTCGGGGTGCCAACGCCCTTCTCCTTCCCTAAACGAGCGCACCTCCTGTTCCCACCACCCCGCGAAGAGGGCCTGGGCTTCCCCTCCTTCCTCGACCCGGACCGCCACTTCCTGTCGGCCTTGCGCCGGGAGGAGCCGCTGCGGATGCCGGGGGGCGCCCTGGAGCTGCACGCGGGGATGCGGCCACTGTCGCGGCGCCTGGAGGCTGAGGCCGGGCCGGCTGGGGACCTCGCGGGCACGCGGGGCTTCTTCCAGGCGCGGCACCTGGAGATGGATGCCTTCAAGCGGCACAGCTTCGCGGCCGAGGGCGCGGGCGCCGTGGAGAACTTCGCGGCCGCGCGGCAGGTGTCGCGACAGACGTTCCTCAGTCACGGAGACGACTTCCGCTTCCAGACCAGCCACTTCCACCGCGACCAGCTCTACCAGCAGCAGTACCAGTGGGACCCGCAGCTCGCACCCGCTCGACCGCAGGGCCTGTTCGAGAAGCTTCGTGGAGGCCGCGCGGGTTTCGCGGACCCAGATGACTTCACTCTGGGCGCCGGGCCGCGCTTCCCGGAGCTCGGGCCCGACGGCCACCAGCGGCTGGACTACGTGCCGTCCAGCGCGTCCCGCGAGGTGCGCCACGGCTCGGACCCCGCCTTCGGACCCGGTCCCCGCGGCCCGGAACCCAGCGGGCCCCCGCGCCCCAACCTGGCCCAGCGTTTCCCCTGCCAGGCGGCGGCCAGGCCCGGCACAGACCCCGCTCCGGAGGCGGAGCCTGAGCGCAGGGGCGGGCCGGAGGGGCGGGCCGGGCTGCGGCGCTGGCGCCTGGCCTCCTACTTGAGCGGCTGCCATGGCGAGGATGGGGGCGACGACGGCCTGCCGGCGCCCATGGAAGCCGAGGCTTATGAAGACGATGTGCTGGCTCCGGGGGGCCGGGCAGCTGCCGGCGACCTGCTCCCCTCGGCCTTCCGCGTCCCCGCAGCCTTCCCCACCAAGGTCCCCATGCCAGGCTTGGGCGGCGGCGGCGGCAACAACAGCCTGGAGCGCGAGGGTCCGGAGGAGCCCGGCCTGGCCAAGCAGGACTCCTTCCGCTCGCGCCTGAACCCCCTCATCCAGCGCAGCTCCAGGCTGCGCTCCTCGCTCATCTTCAGCGCGTCACAGGCCGAGGGCGCGACCGGGACTGCGGCGGCCACTGAGAAGGTGCAGCTCCTGCACAAAGAGCAGACGGTGAGCGAGACGCTGGGGCCTGGCGGAGAGGCCGTGCGCTCCGCGGCTTCCACCAAGGTGGCCGAACTGTTGGAGAAGTATAAGGGCCCAGCCCGTGATCCCGGCGGCGGCGCGGGCGCCATCACCATTGCCAGCCACAGCAAGGCCGTCGTGTCCCAGGCATGGCGGGAAGAGGTGGCGGCCCCAGGTGGCGTGGGGGGCGAGCGCCGCAGCCTCGAGAGCTGCCTGCTGGACCTGCGCGACTCCTTTGCGCAGCAGCTGAACCAGGAGGCGGAGCGGCAGCCAGGAGCCGCCTCGCTCACCGCGGCGCAGCTGCTTGATACACTGGGCCGGAGCGGCTCCGACCACCTACCCTCCCGCTTCCTCTCTGCCCAGGGCCGCTCCACCTCCCCGCAAGGACTGGACAGTCCTCTGCCACTGGAAGGGCCCGGGGAGCGCCAGGTGCCCCATTCTGAGCCAAAAGCAAGCCCCACCTCGGCTTACCCTGAGCGGAAGGGGAGCCCCACACCTGGGTTTCCCACTCGAAGAGGAAGCCCAACGACAGGATTTATCGAGCAGAAGGGGAGCCCCACCTCAGCCTATCCCGAGCGCAGGAGCAGTCCTGTGCCCCCAGTGCCAGAGCGCAGGGGCAGCCTCACCCTTACCTTCTCCGGAGAGTCCCCGAAGGCCGGGCCCACCGAGGAGGGGCCGAGCGGCCCCATGGAAGTCCTGCGCAAAGGCTCCCTGCGCCTCAGGCAGCTGCTGAGCCCCAAGGGCGAGCGGCGCATGGAGGATGAGGGAGGCTTCGCAGTGCCACAGGAGAACGGGCAGCCCGAGAGCCCGCGGCGGCAGTCACTGGGCGGGGGTGACAGCACGGAGGCTGCCACAGGAGAGGAGCGGGGCTCCCGGGCACGCCTGGCCTCTGCCACGGCCAACGCCCTGTACAGCAGCAACCTTCGGGATGACACGAAAGCCATTCTGGAGCAGATCAGCGCCCACGGCCAGAAGCACCGGGTGGTCCCTTCCCCGGGCCCCGGCCCAGCCCACAGCAGCCCCGAGCTAGGCCGTCCACCGGCTGCTGGTGGCCTGGCCCCAGATATGTCCGACAAGGACAAGTGTTCAGCCATCTTCCGCTCCGACAGCCTGGGGACCCAAGGCCGGCTGAGCCGCACGCTGCCGGCCAGCGCGGAGGAGCGCGATCGGCTGCTGCGCCGCATGGAGAGCATGCGCAAGGAGAAGCGCGTGTACAGCCGCTTCGAGGTCTTCTGCAAGAAAGAGGAGGCCAGCGGCTCCGGGGCTGGGGAGGGCCCGGTGGAGGAGGGCACCAGGGACAGCAAGGTGGGCAAGTTTGTGCCCAAGATTCTGGGCACGTTCAAAGGCAAGAAATGAGTTTCCTGGCCCAGCAGCCCAGGCCAGGGTGTCCAAATTGCTGCCATGACCACCCGGAGCCTCCACAGAGCAAGGAGAGCACTGCTCCTGTGCTTGAGTGGTGACTGCCAGGCCACGGCTGCTTGGGGCTTGGCTGAGTGCGCCACAGCTCGGCTCCTGTTGGGGCTCACCCGGCAGCTGCCGTCTGTGCTCCTGGCCTTTCCAGTACTAGGGCTCCAGCCCCTCGCCACCAGTGCCTTTCTTCCCTCAGCATCTTCTCTCCTCAGCATCTTCATCTCTGCACCATCAGCCTTGCATGGCGCGGCGTCTGGCTCCGCCATCTCTTTGTGCTTCAGTACCCCCACACCTTTTTTTTTTTTTTTTTTTTTTTTGAGACCCAGGCTGGAATGCAATGGCGCCATATCTGCTCACTGCAACCTCTGCCTCTCAGGTTCAAGTAATTCTTGTGCCTTAGCCTCCCAAGTAGCTGGGATTACATGTGCCTGGTATCGTGCCCAGCTAATTTTTGTATTTTTAGTAGAGACAGGGTTTCACCATGTTGGCCAGGCTGGTCTCCAACTCCCGACCTCAAGTGATCTGCCCGCCTCAGTCTCCCTACATGGGGGGATTACTGACGTGCGCCTCCGTGCCCCGCTGAGTCCCCTGTCCTCTTTCAAGGGCCCCACGTTTGTGCCTCAATTCCCCATTCTCTGGGGCTCCTTTCCTCCTCAGGGCCTCCTGCTCTCAGGGCTCCCCTCCCTCCCTCCCTCTCTCTCAGGGTCTCCTCCATCCTCAGGGCTGCATTTCCTGTCCCACTTGGATTCTCCTGCTCACTGCCTCCCAGCATCTTTCTCTGAGGCCTGTGCTCTTGCTGTGGGGAAGATTGGGCTGCTGGCTGCAGGCCGTTTGCAAGGGAGGGGTGGAGCCGGACCGGAAGGATGCCCCTTGGAGTGGCAAGGAAGCTGGGCAGGGCAGACGGCTGGGAAGGGGCACAGGGAAGCCTCAGGGGCTGCCTTGGCAGGTCTGCCGTCTCCTCCAGCAAGGCTCTGGCCAGCACTGGGTGAGAGTGGGGAGGGGCACTGGGCTTTGCAGCTCAATAAAACGGTCCAGATGGACAACCTGTGGCCGCAGCCTCATGAGCGTCCCTTGCGTAGGCCCAGCCTGGGCACCAGAAGGGCTGGATGGTGGGGTGCTTGTCTTTGACAGGTGTGGGGCCAGGTGAGGGCAGGGGACAAGGTGCAGCTGAGGCTGATCCCAGCTGTTGAGACGCAGGTCCTGGGCACCCCTGCAGGTGGGAGTGGTCTTTGCCCTCCTGGTGTCCAGCAGACACCCCACCCCACCCCTGTTCTCAGGGCCTTTCCTCTTTGTCACCAACACCAAGAATGGGTCCAGGCTTCCTGGCTTATCTTTTCTTTTTTCACCCCCAGTGAGGAACCGTAGCGGACTCAGAATGATGCATTTTGGCACCACATGCGTGGAAAGTCCCCCATTGTTAGACGCTAGCTTTGTGCAATTCGTGTTTCTGTATGCTGTGTTTTTAAATTGCATCTACACCACCAGGATCTGCTATTTCTTTTCAAAAAAAAATTTTTAATGTAATAAATCCTAAGAGGGAACTGACTTAAGAAACAAGGCCGCTAGAGGCAGCAGTTCGGACTCCAGCAGCTGGGAGAGGAGGGGAAGTGGCCCTGCTGTCTCTCTGTCCAGCTCTGCTGGACAGCCCCAGCTGGTTACCAAAGCCACCGCCCAAGCAGGGACGACAGCAGGGACTTCTGGCCAGGTGGGAAAGGTGCCTGGAGCGGGTGCACCTGTCTCTTGTGGGCACGTTTGCCTTGGTGCTGCCTGGGGTGTGGCTGAATGGACAGATTCTCAAAGTGGAGCCCATGGAGAGGCCAGAGGCTGGCCGCCCTGCTAGGGCCTTCGGAGTGTCCTGCCTGCACCCTCCACATCTTCTAAACCAGGATGGGGCACATTTCGGTGTTAATAAAACACAACCCACAAAATAATCTAGCATGTTCCCCGTGTGTATAATTGCCCAGTTCTATCCTGCAGCCTCTAACCATGTGGCCTCTTGGGTTCCCCTGTGGCCTCACCACCCATCCCTGTGGGGGGCACTAAAGGCCCCCAGCTTCACTCCGAGGTCCACCGAGGTCCCTCCAACTTCACGCTGTATGTGCTCTCCTCTCCCTGTCCCCGATGCCGGCACACTCCTGGGCACCCACCTGTGCTTCCCCACTCAGCAACCCCACCACACTCTGCCTAGCCTGAGGCCAAGCCTCTAGCCCTGCAGCCCCCTGGCCTCTGTGTCCTGCTTGTTCAGCACCCTGGGGCTGTGCCTTGGGTTTTGGAAGTTCAACAAGCAGACCACTGGGCAGACCCCTCAGGAAACAAGCCCATGGCAGGATCTCTGACTGGCTCACCACCTCCTCCAGCCCTCCGGCTCCCTCATTCACCTCCTCCAACCTTCTCCCAAGCCCAGCCTCCCTTTTTCAGTCTCCTGTAGGTGCTTGGCCCAGCACCAGTGCAGTGCCAGCTCCCACCCTCTGCTCAGCTCCCCTGCTCACACCTTGTCCTTCCTCTCCCTTCCCCATAGTGACAGTTTCTTCCACAAGCCAGCAGAGCCCCTGCTCCCGGCAGCCCACCCACAGCCACAGCACAGGCTGTGCCCTTCAGGCTGAGCTCCTCCAGCCTGTGAGCTTCCCAGACAGTGAGCCTGGAGCCCAACCCCCCACCAGCAGCACAGGCCATGCCCTTCAGACTGAGCTCCTCCCTGTGAGCTTCCCAGCTGCCTGTGTTCCAGCCTCAGCTCAGGGTCAGATGCAGCTGGGGACACCTGGCACCCTAGGACACAGCTCTGTGCCTATAGGGACCTTTGATCTCTGCAGCCCTGCACAGCCCTGGCCTGAACTCACACCAGGGTTTTTGCCTGTGGGTGAGCAGAGGAGGTAACCCTGATCCCACACCCACCCTCACCTACGTAGACTGGAGACAGATCAGGTGGTGGCTGTACAGGGGCGGGGTGGGGGCGCAGGCTGCAGTCCCTGACAGTGGAGGAGGGGTGGGGCTGACCACTTCTCTCCTCTGGCTCAGAGTCACAAAGATGGCCATGGGGTGACCCTAGGTCCCCACCCCACAGGTCCACCCTGGACCCCAAAGCCACAGCAGGTAGGGAGAGAATGGACAAAGGACAGGAAGCGGCCCCAGGCAAACCTAGAGGAAAACGCTCAGTGCAGGATGTGGAGTGGGCAGGACCTCTGGGGTGGAAGTCTGAGGACAGGGGTGGTGGGGTCCTCAGAGGGCAGGCTCCAGGAAAGGGGTCAGGGCCCCCAGCTAGTACGTGCTATGGCTTCAGAAGGGAGTGGAGGAATGATGGCTGCTTAGGTTGGGGGCAGACATGAGTGTATTGGAGGAAGTTACTGGGGCTGGGGCAGGGCCCTCACCTCCCCCAAGGAGACCCAGGCAAGCTCCCTGGAACTTCAACATGGCCAGGCAAAGCAGGGAGGGCTAAGGGGTGCAGGAGACCGGGAGGGTCCGGGAAAGGTGCTGGGGCAGGAACAGGGCCAGATGAAGGGAGTAGGGTGGCTCACACGCGGTGCCCCTCTAGCAGAGGCAGGTGGCCCAGTGCCGAGTGGCAGACGGTCCCATAGGCTTGAGAGTAGCCTCCAAGCAAAGCCCTGGCAGCCCCCTGAGCCCCCTGCGAGGCAGACGTGCAGAACATCCTCCTGCCGGGCCGGGGAGGGACCTGCATACAGTCGAGAGTCACATAAGGGGAAGTGTCAGAGGGGGTGCAGCGAAGGGGAGGCCTTGAGGACCTCAAAGGATGCGAACTGGACAACGGAGGGGCAATGGAAAGGATGGGGAAGGGAGCGAAAAGGAGGGGAAAAGGAGGATGGGGGAGGGGGCAGCCTGGGGCCATGCTCACCCCACCGCCCCGGTTCCGATCACCCCGGATCAGGGCCTGGTTGGCCACCTGAGCCACAGACTGTGAGGTCAGGGAGGACGCTGCTCCCCTCTCACTTGGCTTCACCTGGGAAGGGGCACATTACAGGGTCATTGAGAGGCAAAGAGAGAGGGTCCCTCCTGTGCCCACCCCACCATAACTTACCAGGGAGAGTGTCAAGGGGGGCTCTGCCTTTGCCCCAGGGGGCCTTTCCCCCCTCCCTAGGGGTGCAGCTTGGAGCAGGGGAGTGGAGCTCTGCCTGGGAATGTTCTTGGCTACACGGGGGCACTCTGTAGGGTCAGAAGGTCAACCCCAGGGTCAGCCACAGGAGGAAGCCTGGGCCACACTCCATGTGGGTGGCCAACAAAGGTCACACACCGTGCTCTGGGGGGTCGTGGCCCAGGCCACTCTGAGGCCTGGGTCTGGGGCCCTGCACAGGTGTCCCCGAAGACAGCTGAGGGTTGGCTCTGGGCTTGCACAGGTGTGCCTGGGATGGGGAGGCCCTGGGCTCCACCCCTGGGGTGACGCCCTCCAGGCCCTTCTCTCTTGAGGTGCAGTTGCTGCCTCCGCGCTCCAGGATCATCTGCGGGACAGGAGGGTGCTCAGAGGTCGAAGCCTGCCCACGGGGCGTTTGGGGGTCTCTGACATAGGAGGTGGCCTCCACGGCACGTGTAGACCAGGGATGACGGGGGTCATGAGCCGGAGCACCTGGTAGACGCGGCTGCGGTACTCAGGCACAGAGAGCTGGAGCCCTTCGTGCACCTGGAGCTGCACATCCTCTTTTCGTGCCCACTCATCGCTGGAGCAGTGGAATCTGCAGGGAGCCAGAGAGGTGGGGCCCAGGCTTCGGTCAAGCCAGCCCCTCAGGCTGTCATGGCAGGGCCCAGGCTTGGGGGCTCACCCTTGTGGGTAGGTATCTCTGGCCCCCACCCCCGCACCTGGGGGACTCTCCCACTCCCACCTTTGCAGGTAGGGGTGCTGCAGTGCCTGGGTTGCGCTTAACCGCTTGTCCGGGGCAAACACCAGGAGTCGCCTGAGGAGGTCCAAGGCCTCTGGGGAGGTGTCTGGCGGCAGGAGGGCATCCAGCGTCCGCCGTGGCCTGTGGGCTGCCGTGTGTTGTCTCCAGGGACCCACCCAAGAGCCCTCCTCAGATCCATGTTCATGGCTGGGGCTCGGCTCCCATACAGGGGGCCCACTCTGCTGTCCTCCTAGGTGGATGCCCCCATGCCTGACCTGCAGGCAGTCTGGGCCCTGCAGAGTGCAGAGACCCCTGCGGCCCCTTGGTGCCTTCCTCTCCACGCCCTGACACAGCTCCTCGGGGCCACCCTCTAGGAGTACCAGTGGCTCCTGCTCTCAGAGCAGCCGACAGTTGTTGGGTTTGGAAGCACCAGTTTGAAAACAGGCAGAATCTGCACTGGTACAAACTGGCCCCAGTAACCCTGCAGGAAGGTGGCCCTGCTCTCTCAAGACAAGCCATCCTCTGATCCTCACCAAAGTGCCCCCACTCACCGGGACCCCAGGTGGTGCAGCACAGAGGCACGGCAGCCTGAGCCGAGAGCCAGGAGGTCTGGGGCAGCAGAAGGTGGTGTGACCCAGGCAGGCCTGGCAGGCTGGGGCAGCTCAGGCATCTGGGGCCAGCCATCTCTTCCAACCCCGGGCAGCACAGCCTCGACAGGGTTTCCGCAGTCTGGCAAGGGCTCCAACACCCCATCACCAGGGCGTGCCCCCAGCCTGTGCTCAGAAGCACCCCACATGACCCCCCACTCCCACCTGCACCTGGCCCTGGGGAGTGCTCACACAGGTGGACACTGGCACCCACCTCCACGGACCAGGAGGCTCCACCCAGACAAGCAGATGCGCCTGGTGGTACAGCTCCCTCTTACCCCCACCCTGAAAGGGACCCCAGGGACCCCCTCCTACCACTGCCTTCCTCCACCTCTTCCCTCAGCACCCGAATCTCTCCTGCCAGCTTTCTGTGCACACCCCAGCTCCCAGCAGTGATGGTCCCTGCTCCTCAGCACCCAAATCTCTCCTGCCAGCTTTCTCTGTACACTGCAGCTCCCAGCACAGTGACAGTCCCTGTCCCTGCTACCCCAATCCCTTGGGGACCTTGTCCGGCCTGCCGGCCCCTTCATGGCCACTGCTGGGCTCTCATGGTGCCTATGCCAGGTGCTGCCTGCCCACATCTGCCCCGAGCAGCTCCTCCTGGGCCTCCATCACCAGTTGGTCTTCCTGGGGCTCCTGTCCTATCCTCTGGATCCTCCTTGTTGCTGTCGCCGTCCCTCCTCCTGGCACAGTCCTGGCCTGTCAGCTGCTGTCTCCCCACAGCTGTGTTGTCTAACCTGAAGTATCCCGGTGCCCAGCCCCAGCCGCCTGGCTCACCCTCCTCGGAGGGTGGTGGGATGGTCTCCAGGATCAGCTCCAGCTGGTGGAGGGTGGATGTGCCCGGGAACAGGGGCTTCCCCCGCAGCATCTCCGCCAGGATACAGCCCAGACTCCACATGTCCACCCCAAGGGTGTACCTGGGGCAGGAAGGGGTGTAGGCATGGAGGGACCTAGAGGCAGAGGTGGGGATGGAGTTGCTGGGAGGGTGAGTGAAAGAACACTCGTGGCCTGGGAGCTCTGGCTGGGCAGGAGGGCAGCCCCGGGGCCCCCTGCAAGGAGGTAGAGGGTGGGTTGGGGGTGTCTCACTGCTACCGGTGTGAAGACAGCAGCACCTCCGGAGCCCGGTACCAGCGTGTGGCCACATACTCTGTCAAGGCCTGGCCCTCAGGCCCCTCGGGGAGGTCTCTGAGGGAGCGGGCCAGGCCAAAGTCGCACAACTTCACCGTGCAGTTGGCATCCAGGAGCACATTGGACGGCTGCAGAGAGGAGGCAGGCTGAGGTCCTGGGGCTGGGTAGGGCCAGGTGGGGCTGGGAGCCGGACTCAGGCGCTGTGGGTGCCACACCTTCTGGTCCCGGTGCACGATGTGCCCCGAGTGGAGGAACCGGGTGGCCCGCAGGAGCTGGGAGAAGATGCAGCGCACGTGGACGTCCTGCAGCAGCCCGCCCTTCCGGATGACGGCGTTCAGGTCCGTCTCTGGGGAGAGGGTGCACGCTCCAGTCTGGGGGGTGGAGGTGGAGGGGGTGGGAGGGAGCACCCTGGGGGGGTGGGAGGGGACGCCCTGGGCGAGTGGGAGGAGGCAGCTGGGGGGGTGGGAGGGAGCACCTGGCAGGTCTCACTTTGAACCAGACCATGGCCTGCCTGCCCCGCTCCTCCATCCTGCGCACAGCCTGTGGGCACAGTGGTGGGGTCTGCAGCTGTGCCTATTTTATTTTTTTTATTTAAAAAATAAAATAAAATTTTAAAATTATTTTTATTATTAAATTCTTTTTTATTTTTTATTTTAAAATAAAAAGCATTTTATTTCCTATCGCTTTGTTTCATAAAATGAGAAGAAGAATGCAGCTGCAGACTGGTAGGAGCAGGAGCCTGGAGCGGGTGGGATGCAGGAGTTGCTGCTGGCTCTGGAGGCTGACACTGGCAGGTGTCTGTCCCTGAGTCCAGGGTACATGGTGAGGGAGCAAGCCACTGTGGGGCGGCCGCAGAGGGGTGCACAGAGGGCGTGAGGACAGGCCAGAGGTGGGGCCAGGGCGCTGGCCGAGGCCTCACTCACCCATGCACTCAAACACCAGGTAAATGTCCCTGTCGTTCTGTGCCCGGATCACGTCAAGGAGGCTGATGATGTTGGGATGCTCCCCAAACTCCTAGGGAGAGAGTCGGCGGCAGCCGGAAGGCCAGGGATTGCCTCTGGGGGCCAAGAAGCCCAGCTCCTCTCCTGTCTGGAGAGATCTGTTCCTGGGGAAGGGAATGGGCTGGAGGGCCCAGGCTACTCACCTGGAGGAGTGTGATTTCCCGGAATGTTCTCTGAAGAGACAGAAACACAGGTGTCTGGGTGGATGGAGCAAGAAGGAAGCCCGTGTCCTGACAGGACCCAAAGGAGCTGATGTCCATCACCCAACGCCCACCAGACCAGGTGTGGAAGAGGGGGCAGTGTTCCGAGACAAGCCATAACATCTGCTGTGACCGGCTCCCAGCTCCCACCTGATTCCAGGCACCAGGGCAAGGGGCTGCTGCTCCCAGCCTCCACCCTGTCCCACACTTCTCCCCACACACTCACCTGGGCATCTGTCTTATCCCTAAAAGCATCAAAGATCTTCTTGATGGCCACGACCTCACCTGTTCTCCGGTCCACTGCCTTCCACACAATGCCATAGGCCTGGGAAGGAGTGCCATAACACAGGGCCAGCCCCTTGCCCCACCATCCCCTGCCCCACCATCCCCTGCCCCTCCCCCCCAGACTGCCCCTGCACACATGAGGCTCCTCCTTCCCATTCTGGGTCCCCAGAGGGGATGGGAGTGTGCGCTCCACAACTGCAGGCCACCCTAGACTCTGACATCTTCCAGAGTAGGGGAGGCAGAGGGGAGGGTGAGAGCTGGTGAGGCCCTGGAGGAAAGGAGGCCACAGAAGGGAGCATCTGGGCAGGAGATGAAGCTGGGGAATGCCCTACCATCCTTCCAGCTGCCCAGGCACTCTCCCTCCCTCTCTCTCACACCCATCCAGCCCCAAATCCCGTTGGGCCCATCTTCAGATTCCTCCAGAATCTAGCCCCTGCCACCATCCCTGCCCCCACCCTGGTCCCAGTCTCTGGCATCTCTCATTGGGTGGCTGCATTCACCACTTAAGGAATCTCTGTCTGCCACTCCCTTGCATGACAACAGTGGGTTCTCAACACAGGGGGCAGGGTAGGCCTTATAAAGTGACACCAGCAGCTGCTCCTGCTCCTGCCGTCAGCAACAGTGAAAACCAAAGTCCTGGAAATTCCCGAAGCCTCCACACGTTTGGACCTCTCACCACTCATCTCTCCATCTCTTACCCAGTTGCACACAAGCCTGCATTGGGCCTGAGCACTTGCTGTCTGCACTGCCCGGAAGGATCTTCCTCCCGCTCCCCATGGCACTCTCCCCACACACACAGGCTTACCTGCTCACTCAGGCTCACAGATACACTTGGCTCCGGCCTTCACTCTGAACCCACCCTATACCTGCTCAGGCCCTTCTTGGGCCTCGCCCCTGTGCTCCTGAGCCTGGGGCCTGCCCTCCCTCTCAGTGACTGAGGCACGGGCCCAGCCTCCCCAGAGCATCCTGTGCACCCAGAAAGCAGGCGACTGTGGGCACATGGGAAGTGGGGCACCAGGATCCCTCTGCTTGAGGCTGCTGGGGGGGCCTGGCTGTCACCTGCCTCCAGGAGCCGGGATCCTGGGAGTCATGGTCGCGTTACCCCCTGAGGAAACTGAGGCACGAAGGGGCTCCAAACCACCCCTCCGCCTAAGGAGGAGGTAGGACGCCAGTGTGTGATGGAACAGGCCTCGGAGGGGACCAACCATCCCGCTCAGGTATTCTCTCCGTAGGGGCGCCCCTCGTAGGGCAAGCGCGCGTCCCCGGGCACTCACCCCCTTCCCAAGCCGCCGCCTGAGCAGGTATCGCCGGGCAACACGAGGGTCCACTGGGGCGCACATAGCGGCCAGGACACCCCCGGGCCGTACTGTTGAGTCGTACTGTTGCCGTGGGAACCGATGGACGCCGGCCCGCCCCATCCCTCTGTGTGCCCCGCCCACCTCCTAGCAGGCCCCGGCCCGCCCCTTGGCATGCCCCGCCCACCCACCCCCCTGCAAGCCCCGGCTCCTCCCCACCGTGCGCCCCTACCCCCCCACGCCCACATCCCCCAACTCCCCCCCCCCGCCACCGCCCCATAGTGCACGCCGCCTGCCTCCCCACAGACCCCGGCCCCGCCCCAAGATGCGTCCCGCCCAGCCACCCCCGGGCAGGCCCTGGCCCCGCCCCTTGGTGCTCCCCGCCCACCTCCCCCGCAGGCCCCGGCCCCGCCCCTCAGTGACCTCCGCCCACCTCCCCCGCAGGCCCCGGCCCCGCCCCTCAGTGACCCTCGCCCACCTCCCACACAGGCTCCGGCTCCGCCCCACAGTGCACCCGGCCCACCTCCTCGCAGAACCACGCCCAGCCCAGTTGGCTAAAGGAGAAATAATGACAATGACACCAATAGCAAAAAGGAAAAGGGGATAATGGAAATATATATTTATACTATTACAAAAATAACGTGAGAATATATATTGTAAGGGTCTTACGTTATATATGCAATATTAATAGTATAATATTATTTGGGCCGGGCGCGGTGGCTCACGCCTGTAATCCCAACACTTTGGGAGTCCCAGCTACTTGGGAGACTGAGGCAGGAGAATCGCTTTGAACCTGGAAGGTGGAGGTTGCAGTGAGTCGAGATCACGCCACTGCACTCCAGCCTGGCAACAGAGCGAGACTTTCAGAGAAAAAGGAAAGAAAGAAAGAGAGAGAGAGAAAGAAAAAAAGAAAAAGAAAGAGAGCAAGCCGGGCGCAGTGGCTCACGCCTGTAATCCCAGCACTTTGGGAAGCTGAGGTGGACTGATCACCTCAGATCAGGAGTTCAAGACCAGCCTAGTCAACATGGTGAAACCCTGTCTCTATTAAAAAATACAGAAAATTAGCCGGGTATGGTGGCAGGCACCTGTAATCCCAGCTACTGGGAAGGCTGAGGCAGAAGAATCACTTGAAACCAGGAGGTGGCGGTTGCAGTGAGCCGAGATTGCACCAATGCACTCCAGTCTGGGTGACAGAGCGAGACTCCATCTCAAAAAAAAAAAAAAAAGAAAACAAATAGTAAGATGGCCAACTTAAAAATTTACCATTTAAACTGTTACATTATACATAAATGATATAAATACTTCAATTAAAAGGCAGAGAGTATTAGGACCTTATTTTAAAAAATTAAAATACACAAATTTGCCTTAATTATATAAAATTATGTTACAAAAATATCATGTTGATAAAATTATAGGCCAGGCACAGTGGCTCATACCTGTAATCCCAGCAGTTTGGGAGGCTCAGGCAGCTGAATCACTTGAGGTCAAGAGTTTGAGACCAGCCAGCCCAACATGGCAAAACCCTGCCTCTCCTAAAAATATAAAAATTAGCCGGGCATAGTGTCATCTGCCTGTAATCTCAGCTACTTGGGAGGTTGAGGGAGAAGAATCATTTGAACCCGGGAGGTGGAGGTTGTAGTGAGCTGAGATGGCACCACTGCACTCCAACCTGGGCAACAGGAGCAAAACTCCTTCTCAAACAAAAAAATTATAAACATAATACATATATCAGTCACATGTTATGCAACTATGCAGGAAATACACCTTATTATTATCACTATTAATTTTTTGAGACAGGGTCTAGGTCTGTTACCCAGGCTGGAGTGCAGTGGTGTGATCTCAGCTCATTGCAACCTCTGCCTCCTGGGCTCAAATGATCTTCCCACTTCAGCCTCTTGAGTAGCTGGTACTACAGGTGCAGGCCACCATCTTCAGCTAATTTTTAATTTTTTGTAGAGTCCGGGCATGGTGGCTCATGCCTGTAATCCCAGAACTTTGAGAGGCTGAGGTGGATGAATCACTTCAGATCATGAGTTTGAGACCAGCCTGGACAACATGGCGAAAACCTGTCTCTACCAAAAATACAAAAATTACCTGGGTGTGGTGATGAGCACCTGTAATTCTAGCTACTTAAGATGCTGAGGCATGAAAACTGCTTGAAACCGGGAGGTGGAGGTTACAGTGAATCGAGATTGTGCCACTGCACTCTAGCCGGGGCGATACAGCGAGACTCTATGTAAAAAAAAAGAATTTTTGTAGGACATGGTTTTCTATATTGCTCAGGCAGTAAAGCACTTTAACTATAAAGACATAGTTAAAAGGATGGAAAAATATATACTATGCAAACACTAGTCAAGAGAAAGCTTTAGTAGTTATATTAATATCTGACATAGGTGCCAGGGCATGGGATATTATCAGAGATAAAGAATAGTTTGTTAGAATAAAAGTTTCAGTTATCAAGAAGATACTATAATTCCAAGAGTGTGTGCACCTGATAACAAAGCCTTAAGATATATATAAAGCAAGCCTGACATAACTGAAGGAGAAACAATCAAACCCACAGTTATAGGTGGAGACTTTAACACTCCTCTGCCAGTAATTGCTACAACAGGTAAGCAGAAAATAAAGATGCAGTGGACCTGAGCAATATCATAACCCAGGGTGACCACTGGCACCCTGAAGATGAGGCATCCACTGATGGTGGACACCTTCTTTTCAAGTGTGTATGAAACATTCACCAAGATAAACCATATTCAATGGTTTATCATAAAACAATGGTACCATAAAACAAAGCTTAACAAATGTAAGATAATTAAAATCTGGGCCAGGCTCAGTGGCTCACACCTATAATCCCAGCACTTTGGGAGGCTGAAGTGGGCAGATCACAAGGTCAAGAGTTCGAGACCAGCCTGGCTAACATGGTGAAACCTCGTCTATATGAAGAATAGAAAAATTAGCCAGGCATGGTGGTGCGAGCCTGTAATCCCACCTGCACAGCAGGCTGAGGCAGGAGAATCACTTGAACCTGGGAGGTGGAGGTAGCAGTGAGCCGAGATCGTGCCACTGCACTCCAGCCTGGGTGACAGAGCAAGACTCTGTCTCAAAGAAAAAAAAAAAAAGAATTGAAATAATATAAATCATGTTCTCTGATCCCACAAAATTGGATTCGAAATAAATAATAGAAAGACATTTAGAAAATCCCCAAAGATTTTAAGATTAAGCAACACACTTCCAAATAAACAATAAGTCAAAGAAATCATCAGGTAAACTAAAAACTATCTTGTACTGAAAGATAACATCATAATGTATCAGAACACGGGGCCTGCCCCCAAAGCCAGGCTTGGAAGGCAATTGACAGTGCTCAATACAGGAAATGCCCATGGACAGCAGGAGCCTCCATCATAGAACTGATGGAGAAGAGCCAGTTCTGAAGGGACTGCAGGGCAGCTCAGGTTGGCTGGGATGCAGCTGCCAGGGGCAGGAAGGAAGCCCAGCTGGCCCCCAACACCAACAGTGGTGAGGACTGGCGGGCCAATGCCCCCATTCTTCACCTTCCCTGAGGAACCCCAAGAGAGAAGTCCTGACCCTGACATTCTGCCCCTGAGAATGGGACTCATAAGTAGAATTATACCAACACAAGTGAATTTTTAGCAAACAAGAACTTTTTTTTTTTTTTTTTGAGACAGAGTCTAGCTCTGTCGCCCAGGTTGGAGTACAGTGGCCTGATCTCGGCTCCCTGCAACCTTCACCTCCCAGGTTAAAGCAATTCTCCTGCCTCAGCCTCCAGAGCAGCTGGGACTACAGGGGCAAGCCACCACGCCCAGCTAAGTTTTTGTATTTTTAGTAGAGACGGGGTTTTACCATATTGGCCAGGCTGGTCTTGAACTCCTGACCTCGTGATCCACCCACCTTGGCCTCCCAAAGTACTGGGATAACAGGTGTGAGCCACCTCACCCGGTGCAGGAAAAAATTCTTTAGCATGAACTTCAGTACACTGAATTATAAAATCAGTTTTCTATTTGGCAAAATTAAACCATTTCCAACTTTTTCTGTTTCCCTTTTTCATTTTACTGCAGTTATTTTCACCTGGGTTTATACTTTGCCAGATAGACTTTCCAGCAGACATTTGATTTGTCCATTAGTTGGGTGGGGGGTGTTGTTGTTCATTGAGACAGTCTGGCTGTATTGCCCAGGCTAGAGTGCAGTGGTGCAATCCTGGCTCACTGCTGACCCCAGGTGATCTGCCCACCTTGGCCTCCCAAAGTGCTGGGATTACAGGCATGAGCCACTGTGCTCAGTCTACTTGGATTTTTTAAATCTGTTATTGTGTAGTTTCTGTTGGGACCACTATTTCTACCAAATCCAACTTTCCCTTGTACAGATATTCTTGCCTATATAAATTTTGTCAATAGTTTTATTATTAAATCACAATAAGTTTTTATTTACTTATTGACACGGAGTCCTGCTTTGTCACCCAGGCTGGAGTGCAATGGCGTGATCTCAGCTCACTGCAACCTCTGCCTCCCAGGTTCAAGCATTTTCCTGCCTCAGCCTCCCAGGGAGCTGGAATTACAGGCACTCACCACCACACCCTGCTAAATTTTGTTGAGACGGGGTTTTACCATGTTGGCCAGGCTGGTCTCGAACTTCTGACCTCATGTGATCCACCTGCCTTGGCCTCCCAAAGTGCTGGATTACAGGCGTGAGCCATCATGCCTGGCCTAAGTCACAGTAAGTTTTGTTGCACACAGTTCTAACTTTCAGCTTTATTTTGGGTGCATTATTGACCTGGACCTTGTATTGAATTTTTAACCACTCCATGGGGAAATCATGGGTGAGGTCTGGGGAAAGTCATCATCCAGGAGGCCCAGAGTCACAGGATGGGGTCCGGATCACAGACCCCGGTGAAACAGTGTGTCTGGAGCCTCCTGTAATCCAGGAAACTAAACTCCCTTGTCTCCCAGCTCCCAGCTGTCACAGTTCCCATGCACGGACCCCACCCTCTCCCAGGAGGGCACTGTTGTGTGCCGTTGTGTGGGCCAAGACCCTACCTTATCTCTGAGTATCACAGTCTGAGAGGGTATCCCCGCCCTGTCCCCTCCTGCGTCACAGCCACGGCCCACCACCCATCCCATCTCATGCACAGCCTCTCCCTGGTGGATTCCAAAATGGCCCTCCCCTCTCTCCACCTCCGGGTGTGGGCTATAGACCCAGGTAGCCCAGGTGATCCACGCTGGTCACTCCAGTCACTTACTTGAAACCCTCTGTGGGGACATATGCCAGTTGTGGACATGGTTGTGTCTGACATCATACATTTGGAGGCACAGACTCAGAAATGAGGGTCCCCAAGGAGGCATATCCCTGGCTGGGCACCCTGATGGCTGCATCAGGGGTGTCTCTGGAGCTGAGTGAAGGTGTCATCATCAAAGACTGTGTAGGGGCTCCAAATCCTGGGCACCCTCCTTTTGGTCTCTTCCTCAGAGCAGGTGACCCCCCCCATGAAGGACCACCTGGACCACACCCCAGTCCCCTACTGGCCTGGGCAGGGACCATCAGGAATGACCTGGCTGGGGCCTCGTGCTCACACCTGGAGAGGTGCTGTGGACAGGCAGAGGGCAACTGTGACTGTGGGAGCTGATGCACGTCACGGTCTTGGACTGGAGTTTCCATCGGGGTCTGGCCGAGGGACTTGTGTAGATCTGGCATGGGTTCTGAGTTACCTGGTCATGGGAGCAGGGTCTTTGCCTCAAACACCCTTGCCTACGCCAGCCCCAGTGGGTGGGTATGGTAAGGCCTGCCAGGGATATGGGGCAGAGGACAGGCTTGGGTTGTGTCCAGGGCACAGAAACGAACAGGACTGGGGCCCCAGCGCCTGACCCCAACTACAGCCCATCATTCCCCTTTCCCCCTTGGCCGTCACCACCAGCTCTAAGCTGCTGCACGAGGGGCAGGGTGCACAAGGTGGAGCTGCCCATGGGTCCTGGGCTCCCATGTGGGCTCAGCCCACCCTCAACTCCACAGGTGGAGCTGGCCTTACCAAGTGGGTGGGCAGCCTTGGCGCACAGAGGGGTCACAGCACTAGCCATGTGCTGGTCCCAGGGCACAGGGCAGCTTGGGGGACTCCCCTACAGGGAGTGAAGTGGGAGTCCATCAAGGTCCTAGTAACAGCCCCAGTGCTCCCAGGGGGCTTTGGACAACTCACCTTGCCTTGATTTCTCCATCTGTCAAATGGGAACAGAGGCTGCTGGGAGAGCTCAGCAAGGGCCAGGCACACAGCCCCACCCCTGCGGCTGTGCTCAGCGGGGGGCTCACCCCGGCTCAGGAAGTGAGTTGGGCAGGTCCTCACAGGGAGCAGACAGCACCTTCTTCCAGGGCCTTTCCAGCTTGCCAGCCTGTTTCTGAGGGGGGTGTGATTGCGGGTCCTGGGGGGACAAAGACCAGCACCCCACTTGCAGATGGGGCTGGGAAGGCCCCCAAGGGTGGGACGTGTGTCACAGGAAGTGAATTCTGTCTCCATGTACAGTGCAGGACCTCTGCCTATTGCTGCCTCAGTTTCTCAAACTGTCAAATGGGGACAGTGACCTCCTACTGTTGTGAACTGAACACGAGCCCGGGAATCTCATCCAGTGAGAGGGTCCCAAACCTGGAAGAGAGCGTGCCGAAAAAAAGGAGAAAGAAAAGAGCGAGGTCTGGAGGACTACACGAGCTATGCCCATGCAGCAATTTTATTTTTGAAGGAAGTTCCATTATATACTTTTCTGCTTAATGTTGTTTACCTCAGATCAAAATACTTAAGTCACGAGGTAGGCAAGTTAAGCCCACTAAGTAAGTTACGCCCAGTAAGTAAGTTACGCCCAGTAACAATTGTAAATACTGAAGTTAATATTTTACGAATGTAGGAAGGATCCAAAATGAATACAATGAAGCAATAAACCATAAGGAACCAAAAGTGGACACAACGCCTCCCAAGCCCTCATATCCATAAAGTAATGTCTGTTAATTATTTTGAATAGCATAGTCCCTCTCTCGGTTCCTGCTTTCCCTCAGCTCGACTCCCCCAACCGGGGATCTGTGTCTGGGCTCAAGCTCACCGTATGGCGAGGCCCATTTCCTAGGGGCCTCACACGGGAGCGATCCCCACAGATCTCCCTCATCCTACAAGGCCTGAGGGCATCAGGGTGGAGAGCACTGGGGTAGGGCCATGGCAAGGAACCAGAGGCCCCGCTGTGGATAAGGGTCCCTGCACATGAGCCTGTGCCTTACCCACTGCACATGAGTCCCTACTGCCGGGATGCAGGTGATATTTTTCTCATGATTCTATGTGGTCTTTTCCCAATTTTCTGTGAGAGGAGAGGCACCATTTTCCTATTAAAAGCCCATATATTAAAGCCAACATTCAGATGCAGTTTAGGAGTTTATAAGTCAATGTCCCCTTACAATGTTAATGCTAAATAGACTGACTTGTTTGGTAGTTTGCGTCCTCTTACTTTTACTTACAAAATACATTTTTTTATAAGGAGTAAAATGCTTCAATCATGTTGGTAATTTTAAAAGGCCCTGCTGCACCTTTCAGGCAGGTTAGCTGATCAGAGCCAGCCCTGCCATGTCTGTGAGCCACCAGGGTTCTAGAACTGACTTCCTAAGTCTCCACCCCACCATGTCTGTGAGACACCAGGGTTCTAGAAGCGACTTCCTGAGATGGTCTCCACCACAAACCTCTGTGCAAATGTGTTCTGACAAGGCTACAAGTCCAGGATCCTCAGATCTGCCCACATCCCAGCAGATGTGGACAAACGGAGCAGAAACTCAAATCTATGATGTCAGGACACAAAATAGGGGTACATTTATGTTATGTGTCAAAGGATGCTGAATGCACCTGTTCCTGAGGCACCTAACAGGATGGGAGCTGGGGAGCACTGGTGTAGATGGAGGCAGATCCTACAGGACCAACAGGTTGAAATGCCTGCTGTGCAGTAATGACCAATACATTGGGACAGCAGAGTCTGCAGCAGAGAAACAGTGTAATGATCCCTGGGCACCGAGCAAGGAGATGGGAGGGGCCTTCCAATCTGTCTCCCTGAGTTCTGGGCTGGGGTTTTTAAGGGGATTGTGGAGGGTCAGGAGCTGTAAAATGGGGTCATCAGTTGGGCAGGAAAAAAGAATGAAGCCATCAGCATGTGGACCCTGCATTATTTGGTGCATCAGCTCCTCATGGGGATGCTTCAGACCAGCTGGGTCCGTCGTGTCATGGGTATTCAGGACCTGTCAAATAGAAAAATCACATTTTACAATGTTTAGTTGTCATCTATAGAGCAGTTATGGGGAACGCTAATCTTGTGACAGGGTCTGTGTGATTCTAGGGCCACAGGCACCAAACAGCTCTGAGGAAGGGGTTGGGAGGTGGGTGGCCTCATGATGAACACTGAGTGAGCTTTCCTTCCTCCCCTCCCTTCCATGATTAATTAAAAATTTATAGGGATGGCTTCAATAATAATGATGTATCCCAAAGTTAACAGAAAAAAAGAAAGTGCCAAGTCCCTGGTGGATCCCTGTGCCCTCCAGCCATCCGGGCACAAGGCAAAGGGAAGCTACCCAGCTGCAGAGCCAGGGATGAGCTGAGCGGGTGCCGCACTCATGGGCTTAGGAACTTGAGAGACAAAAGCTCTCCAGCATCCCAATGGACTCCACACTTCAGGAACCCCAGTTCCCACGGGGGCCTCATGGAAGGAATCACGAAATGCTCAAGGAAAGCAAGGACCCCTGGAGAGGCCAATGGTCCAGGGAAGCGCTCCCTCCTGACAACACAGAGATTTCACTCCGGAAAGGCGGAAAGGTGGGGGATGTGGTGAAGCTCTGCCTCTCAGGGGCAACCCGGGAGACCGCCCAATGCTGGACCAAAGGCAAAGGGCGCTGCTGGAGTCTGTGAGACTCAGAAGCACTTCGAAGTCTGCCTGAAGCCCAGTCTTGTCAGCTCAGGCCTATCTCGAGGGAGTTGTGTGGAACGAAGGAGTTGGCCATCGCCAAGTAACGGGGTGGGGGTGGGAGAGGACGACTAGGTTCTGTCTCCATAGAGACCATGGCCTCCGAGCAACAACATGACCAATGTTGGGCGAACCCCGACGGACAGCGAAGGCCCAGAGGGAGTCCCCGAGTGAAGGCTGGCAAAGTTGCCCTGACCCCCGAGCCCCAAAGCCCCGATCTGCCTCCCCCAAAGCCTCGTGACCCGGAGACGCTCCCCACCTCTGGGCCTGGGGCCTAGAATATTCAGGGAGGAGAAGAGGAAGGGCTAAGCTGAAGGAGGGGCCAGGGTCCCTGCTCTCACGAGTCCTGGAGGTCCAGGCACCAACCCATGGCACCCAAGAAAAAGCGCGGGCTGAGCGCGGGGAGCCAGCTAGGTGGTGCGGGTACCGAGCAGCCGCTGTCGGAGCGCGCGCGATACCTGCAGCGCGAATACGCGCTGCTTTCGGAGCAGCTGGAGGCCTGCGAGGACCGCGTGGACCAGGTGCTGCAGGAGAACGCCTTCCTGGACCGCGAGGCGCTGCGCCTGCGCGAGGAGAACCGGCTCTACGCCAGCTACGTGAGCGCGCGCGCCCAGCGCTGCGCCAACGCCATCGTCCGGCTGGACGAGCAGAACCGCGTGGACCTGGCGCAGATCCACTGGCAGCGGGCGGAACTGGCCTCGCTCTACCACGGGCGCGAGGACAGGGTGCGTGCGCAGCTGCTGGAGATGGAGGCGCGCGCGGCGCAGATGGCGCGGCAGGTGCAGGAACTGCAGCCCTACAAGGCCAGTACGCGGGCCCGCGGCCATGATGCGGCGGGGCTGGGCGGGCGTTCGGGCGGGGGGCGGGGAAGGGGGAGGGTGGACTGACGGCGCCCCCGCCGCAGGTGCTGCAGCTGGAGCAGCTGGCCCGGATCCGCGCGCTGGAGCGCGAGCTGCTGCGTATGCGCGTGGAGCACACGCAGATGCTCCACCGCGTGAAGCGGCGCTTCCTGGAGGACAAGGCGGCTTTCGAGCGCGAGGCGCGTCAGCGAATGCAGTCCCTGGTGCGGCGCGCGGAGCGGGAGGCGGCGCGCTCGCTTGTTGTGCACACTCAGGCCATGAAGGCCGACAACTGGCGCCTGCGCCAGGAGCTGCTGCGGCTGCTCCACCGGACCCAGCTGCTGCACGACACGCGGCGCCAGCTGTTGGAACAGCGTGAGCAGCTGCGCCGCGAGCACGAGGACACGCGGGACCTGGCGCGTGTGCACAGCTGGCTGCCCAGGGGCCCCGGAGGCCCGCCGCTGTGGCAGCCGCCGGCCTCCTCCCAGCCCACCTCGCGCCCCTGTTCATCAGCCGCCCCCATAGACCCATCGGACACCGCCTCCCAGACCCAGTCCTTGGTCCCGTCGCGCGCGGCCTCCCGGGCCCCGTCCATGGTCCCGTCGCGCGCAGCCTCCCGGGCCCCGTCCGTGGTCCCGTCGCGCGCGGCTTCCCGGGCCCCGTCCGTGGTCCCGTCGCGCGCGGCCTCCCGAGTCCCCTCATTGGTGTCATCGAGCATGGGCTCCAGGGTCCCATCGCTGGCCGCTTCAAAGCTGGGCTCCCGGATCCCATCCCTGACCGCGTCGCACGCAGGCTCCCGGATCCTGTCGCTGGCGCGGTCACTCGAGGGCTGTCGGATCTCTTTGCGGTCCTCATTACAGGTGTCCTTGCAGGACGCTCCCCGATCTACGAAGGGTAGTCCCAAGCTTGGCTTCAGCCTGACATGGGATCGGGATCCCGCCCTTCCCCAACCACAGTCGGAGGAGAGCGTGGTAGCTGACGCTGCGGCAGAAGCCTCCTCCGGGAGAGCCTGAACCTGCAGGGAGGGAGGCCCGGGAGGCCCTGGTGTGGGCGACCCTCGTGCGTAGGCCGCTTACTGGGATAATGCAGTCGTCAATAAAAGTGTGGCCACAGACCGCTCTGACACCCACAGGCGTCCTCTAGCACTTCCCGCTAGCACCGGAGCCGCTCATTGGTGCGTCCAATTTCCAAGCTGCAAGGGAACTCAGCGCCTGCTTTCTCTGAGTGACCTCTGGGACCCCGCGTCCCCGCCCTCAGTGGGCCCCCACCGCGAGCCGGCAGGCACAGAGCAAGCCCGGGCACCCGCGGGCACGGCCGGGCGATGAAGCAGCAGCTGGCAGCACGGGGAGGCCCAGGAGGAGCGTGGGCTTCGTTCTCCTGCGCCAAGGGGAGAGAAGGAATGTTCAACCTAATTGCTTTTTAAATAACTTAAAAACTTTGATACATACCTTCCAACTTAGAGAAAGTTGCAAGAATAGCACAGGGACCGCCATGGACCCTTTATCCGGATGCCCGGCCACGACGCTGCCCGTAAATTTGGTCTGTGTGAATCCCTGTGAGTGCGCGTTGCTCCGGAAGCGTCTGAGATGTGGTGGGAGGCGCTGGCCCCATGGCCCTAAGTGCTTTCATGTGTATTTCCTGAACAGAGGGATGTTCTCCGACGCCGCAGTAGCGATCAGAACCAGGACACCGACTGCGGAGGAATAGCCCCATCACACATCACAGCTGTGTTACCTGTCCCGTGTTTTTGTAGCTGGCCCCATCTTCCAGGGTCACGTGTTGCATTTAGTTGTTGCGTCTGGATGAGTACAGGCGGTTATTAAAACGCGCCTCCTTGGAGGGTCAGCCCTCCGGGCTGCGTGGGAGGCCCTCCCGGCTCGTGTTGGAGCCGATCGTGGACGTGACGCGGCCAGCGAGTGCCTGCGGCTACAGCGGCGCCACGCTTCCGGTCGGGGCGGCACGGTTTCCGGGTGTGTGTGTGTGTGTGTGTGTGTGTGTGTTGGTGATGGCCTTCCTTGCCCTTTGTCCCGGGGGCTGGCTCCTGTGCAAGCCTGTGGCAGTGAGTCCTGGCTTTCCTCTTCCTGGGGCCCTGAGCTCCTTTGTTGAGGTCTCAAGCGGGTATCTCCAGTTTCCCCCAGCACCTCCCAGGACCTTGAGGACCCCCAGGGACCAGGGTGGTCCCACCTCAGCCAACTCTGTCCCCTTACGAGGAGTTGCCGACACTGGGGCTCTGTGACCCAGGCGGGTGCAGCTACTGCGAGGCTGGGAGCTTCCCCGGCTTACAGGGCACCTGTACACTGACCCGGACCGCAGGGTCCGCCTCGCTGGGTTGTCCCTGTGTGTGAAGCGAGGGCGTCTGGCCCTGAGGCAGGGACTGTGTTGGGAAGGGGCACCGCTGGGCCCTGGGAAACGTAAAGGGAGCCCACCCACTGGGCCAGTCTGGAAGGTTGGTTCTTTGTGACTAAAGATCCAAACGTTAAAGTGAAACAGCTGGTAAATCAGTAAATCCAGGACACTGACACCAGCAGAGGCTGCCGAGGATGAGCACGATGGTGGCTCTGTTCACTGCTGGTGGGAAGGCAAAAAGGCACAGCTACTGGGGAAGGCAGGTTGGCAGGTGCCAAACATACCCTCACCTACCATCCATGATAGTGCTCCATGGTATTCACCCAAAGGAGTTGAACATTTGTGTCCACCTGGAAACCCACACATGGAATTAGCCGGGTGTGGTGGCACACATCTGCAATCCCAGCTACTAGGGAGGCTGAAGCACAAGAATTACTTGAAGCCAGGAAGCAGAGGTTGCAGTGAGCCGAGATCCACCACTACACTCCAGCCTGGGCAACAGAGCAAGACTCTATCTCCAAAAAAACAAACAAAACTCACACATGGATGTTTACAGAAGCTTTATTAATAATGGCCAAAACTCATGCAGCCAGGATGCCCTTCAGTAGGAGAATGGATAAACTCTGGTCCATCCAGACAAGGGAATATTATTCAGCCCTGAAAAAAAACAAGCTGTCAAGCCATAAAAAGACACAGAGAAAACTTAGGTGCACATTGCTAAGTGAGAGACGCTCGTCTGAAAAGGCAGCACGCTGTACGATTCCAACTGTGACATTCTGGAAAAGGCATAACTGTGGGAACAATACAAGGATCAGTGGCTGCTGGGGGTTGGGGAAGGATAGGGTGAAAAGGTGAAGCATGGAGGATTTTTAAGGCAGCGAAACTACCCCATAAAATACTACAATTGTGCAGTTGTACAAAAACGTGGTTTTTCCAAACCATGGGATGTCCAACACCAAGAATGAAGCCCTAATGTGAACTGGAAGCTTTAGTTAAAAGTCACATATCAATATTTCTTATCAGTCACAGAAGATGACCCACACTAAGGAAAGATGTTAATAATAGGGGAAAGTGGCCCGTCGCAGTGGCTCCCACCTGCAATCCCAGCACTTTGGGAGGCCAAGGCGGGTGGATCACCTGAGGTCAGGAGTTAGAGACCATCCTGGCCAACACAGTGAAACCCCGTCTCTACTAAAAATACAAAAATTAGTTGGGCATGGTGGCAGGTGCCTGTAATCCCAGCTACTCGGGTGGCTGAGGCAGGAGAATCACTTGAACCTAGGAGGCAAAGTTTGCAGTGAGCCAAGATCATGCCACTGCATTTCAGCCTGGGTGACAGAGTGAGACTCCATCTCAATACAATAATAATAATAATAGGGAAAGTGCCTATGAAGGGGTATCATGGGATCTCTGTACTCTATGATCAATTTTTCAGTAAACCTAAAACTGCTCTAAAGATATAAAGTCTGTTACCTTCTTATAACAGTGAAAATATTAAGTATTGGAAGCAAATCTGAAAATAATTTGACGACGTGAAAGCATTTTTTAAAAAAGAAAATCCAAGCCTAGGCATGGTGGCTCACACCTGTAATCCCAGCACTTTGGGAGGCTGAAGAGGGTAGATTACTTGAGTCCAGGAGTTCAAGATCAGCCTGGCCAACATGGTGGAACCCCATCTCTTAAAAAAAAGATACAAAAAAGTTAGTTGACCATGTTGGCACATGCCTGTAATCCCAGCTGTAATTGGGAGGCTGAGACAGAATTGTTTGAACCCACGAGGTGGAGATTGCAGTGATCCAAGATTGCACCATTGTATTCCAGCCTGGGTGACAAAGCAAGACTTTGTCTCAAAAAAAGAAAGAAAGAAAAGAAAACTCAGAGGCATAAAAGATTTTCTGTGGGCTGGGCATGGTGGCTCACTACCTGTAATCCCAGCACTTTGGGAGGTCACAAGGTCAAGAGATTGAGATCATCCTGGCCAAAATGGTAAAACCCCATCTCTACTAAAAATACAAAAATTAGCTGGACGTGGTGGCACATGCCTGTAATCCCAGCTACTTGGGAGGCTGAGGCAAGAGAATCACTTGAACCTGGGAGGCAGAGGTTGCAGTGAGCCAAGATCACACCACTGCACTCCAGCCTGGTGACAGAGCAAGACTCTGTCTCAGGAAAAAAAAAAAAAAGATTTGCCGGGTATGGTGGCTCATGCCTGTAATCCTAGCACTTTGGGAGGCCAAGGTGGGTGGATCACCTGAGGTCAGGAGTTCAGCCTGGCCATCATGGTGAAACCCCATCTTTAAAAAAGAAAAAAAAAAGATTTTCTGTGAAGACAGGACTTATGGTAAACTACACCGTAAATTGGAAGACAAATGGCAATCTTGGAAAAAATATTTACAACAAATAAAACAGAAAAAGGATAACTCTTTATAAGGAGCTGTTAGAGACTGAATGCTTGTTCCCAGGCAAGGAAAAATTAGCATTCAGACAAAAAGTTTTCTCAGCAAGGCAATTTCACTTTCTGCCGAAAGGGTGCTCCCGTTAGCCATCTTGCCACAAGAGTACAATGAACACAGGAAAGGCAGCATTGGCTCCTCACTGCTGTGTCCAATCTTGGTTGGTTGGAACCAGACCTCCCAATCTAAACTGAACCTGATTGGCTAACAACTTAAAAACTTTTCTAAATATGTAAAAGCAGTGGAGAGCTGGGACATGCCTGTGAGCACCTCCAGCACAGGGATCTTGGTTAAAGTATAAGGACATAGAATGTGCTACGTGCCTGTAAACACGGCATGTCTAACAGCTACATAGGATAGAGCTTAGCAGAGAGCTACTAGCAAAAAGCAAGACAGCTTTGAAGAAAGTTAGCCTTTAAAACAAACTATTATTTCTAACATTTATTATTATTATTCCTTAACAAGAAAGGAGCTTTGAAGAGGAACTTTTGCTTTCTACAGAGCTATAAGAAAAGACCCAACAACCAGCCAGAAAAAGCAGGCAAATGACTTGAACGCCAACGAAGTACAAATGCTGAAGCATGTCTGAAGAGAGCCATGCTGCCCTAGGAGCCAGGGAGGGGCAGGTTGAGGCCATGCCAGGAAGACCCAGAGCAAGGGGCAGTGGAGGGCACCCCATCATTGCAGGGCCTGGGAGTGTGGAACAGTCCCATCGTTGTTGGCTGCCTGCTGCTATTCAATCTAAAACAGCCCTACTCTCAGACTCAGCAGATCGACCTCTGGGAGTCCATTCCGCACCTTTGCTGTGGGTTGCTTGAGTCTCCTGAAATATATACATTCAAGCCCTAACCCCAGCACTTCAGAGCATGACTGTATTTGGAGAGGAGGTTGTTGCAGATGTGATTAGCTGAGGTCGTTAGGGTAGGCCCTAATCCATTGTAACTGGCGTCACATGAAGACAGACACAGGGAGAACACGTGTGCCAACAGAGGCAGAGATCGGAGTGACTGTCTCTAAACCAAGAACTGCCAGGAGCTCCCAGCAACACTGAAAACTGAAGAAGCAAGGGAGGCTCCTCCCCGACAGGCTTCAGAGGGAGAACTGCCCTGCTGATGCCTTGACTTTGGACATTAGGCCCCCAGAACTGTGAAAAAATTTCTGTTGTCTGAAGCCACCTGGTCTGGGTGCTCTGTCACAGCAGCTCCAGGAGCCTGGCAAGGTCCAGGTGCACGCAGACGCAGGAGCTGGGATACAGGCACCTGTGCACACAGATGTAAGAGCAGACACGTTCACTGCAGCGGGATTCACGATTTCACCCAGACACTGGGATGGCAGGACGGGGTCCTGGGACAGCATGGGGTTGCTAGAAGGGGCGCACACAGACGAAATGACAGACACACACACAGGGCACACGCACGACCATGCCATATGACAAGGAGCAGGTTTGTGCCTACACAGGCACTGGGCAAGTATTTGTGGTGTCAACCTAAAAAGAAACTCAGAGACAAGCTCTTGCTGGCTTGGGAATGGCAGAGGATTGCAATTCAGGGTATGCAAGCTTTGGCAGGCCATAGGTGTATCCAGGGGAGTTGGGGAAAAGGCAAATCTTAAAGACGAAAAGGGCCAGGCGCCGTGGCTCAGACCTGTAATCCCAGCACTTTGGGAGGCCTTGGGGGGCGCGGATCACCTGAGGTCAGGAGTTTGAGACCAGCCTGGACAACATGGCAAAACCTGTCACTACTAAAAATACAAAAATTAGCTGGGTGTGGTGGCTGTGCCTGTAATCCCAGCTACTGGGGAGGCTGGGGCAGGAGAATCCCTTGAACCTGGGAGGTTGAAGTTGCAGTGAGCCGAGATCGAGCCACTGCACTCCAGCCTGGGAGACAGAGCAAGACTCCATCTCAAAACAACAGCAACAACAACAAAAGAAAGAAAGAAAGAAGCCCATAGAAGCTGTTTTCAAAGCCAAGGGTCACAAGGACCGAACAGTCCCAGGGGTCTGTTACAGGAGCTGGAATAAGTGCAGGGGCTGAGACAGTCCTGCTTGGCAAGGACTGTCTGGAGCAGTGCAATGCTGAGGACGCTCTTGGGTCGGGGAACTGTCTCCGCACGGGACCGTCTTGGGCTGCACCGTGTCACGGGCCTGTGGGTGTGCAGACTCCAGCTGTCACAGTGAACACTCCACCCCCCATAGAGCTCGTTCCACAGGAGTGGGGCAGTGTTTCCCAGACAGCTGAAGGCCTGCGTGAATTGTAACTCAGAATAATATTCACTAAAATGACACGCACTTAGCTCTCTTTTGTAGACAGAAGCTGCCTGATATACTGGTCAAGGGAACCCAAACGCACTGCAACCCTAGTGGCAAGACAACATCAGGCAAATCAGACCCCTGGGATCCTCGGTGAGGGGGCTTGGCTGTGTGTGGGCAGGACATGGAGTGCGGGAGCAGGGCAGAGGACGCGAGCCTGGGTGTTCTGGGCCCCAGGTGGAAGGTCTGATCCGCTGTGCTATGGGCCAGACACCTGCAGGGGGTTTGCTGTGGGGGGCTTGAGCAGAAAGAGGTGAGTTCCCTGCAGGAGCGGCAGGGGCTTGTGTGAGGGTCTGCAGTGGGATGGTCCTCGAGAGAGGAGCCATGGGGCCAGGTGTTAGCACCCCTCCATCCACCAGCCCCTGGATGTGGCCCCAGGAAGGGCATAACCTTGGGACAAACATGCACTTCAGCCCAGGTGAAAGCAAAGGTGGACGGCCCCTGAGGGCTGAGGCCAGCAACACTTAGCGGCTGCGACGAGGGGCGGCCAGAGGGGGATTGAAGGGCATTCTCAGCCTCCCGGGTAGCTGGGACTACAGGTGCACACCAACACACCCAGCTTTTGTTTTGTTTTGTTTTTTTGAGACAGAGTTTCGCTCTTGTTGCCCAGGCTGGAATGCAGTGGTGTGATCTCGGCTCACCACAACCTCCGCCTCCCAGGATCAAGCGATTCTCCTGCGTCAGCCTCCCGAGTAGCTGGGATTACAGGCTGCGCCACCACGCCCGGCTAATTTTGTATTTTTAGTAGAGACGGGGTTTCACCATGTTGGCCAGGCTGGTCTCGATCTCCCGACCTCAGGTGATCCGCCCACCTCAGCCTCCCAAAGTGTTGGGATTATAGGCGTGAGCCACTGCGCCCAGCCGTGGGCTGCATTTTATCTGTGGGATTCGAGGGGAAGATAGAATCAGGAAAAGGGTAGGACTAGGTTTGCATCTGCACACTAAATAGATGGCCGGGAGAATCTGCCCTGGAGAACAATGTAGAAGCCACAGAAGATCTGGTGTCTTTTCCTTTAGCCATCTCTCCTTTCGCAATCTGCCAGCCATCTGAGAGGGCCGCCCCCTGCCTTTCAAGTCATGTGTCCAAGTGACAGACCTCAGGCCCCTTTAGGAAACGCTAAGGGGCTCAGGCGTGCGGCTTTGCTGAGTAAACCTGAAGGCAGGCGATGGAGAAGGTGTCCTGGCTGCACAGAGTGGGTGCCGCACGGCCACAACAGCACCGGGCTGCTGGGTCCATGCAGCGTCTGTTCAGCAGCATCCAAAGGCTGAAACCTTAACTAGCGATGCACTTTCCTTATTCCTTTATGAATAGTTTCTGCCCTTTCCGCTCTTTGCATTGTGGTTTTGTCATACCCCACATGGTCCCGAAGTTGCAAAAAGGCCCTGCGGCTGTGACATGCACCCTGAGCACCCGGCATGGGGGGGCAGCGGGCCCGTGGCCCCAGGAGACACTGCAGCTGGAGGTGGGGTAAGTGGATTGAGCACCTCTGAAGCAGTGTGACCAGATGACGGGGCTGGCCAACCCCTCTGTGGAAAGACGCAGGCCTCCAGCTGTGGCGACGGGTGAGGCCAGGCTCGCCTCTCCCGAGGCTGGGCTGCTCTCATGGTACTCCTGCAGTCTGGACTGCTACACTTCCTACGTGTGCACGTGTGGGTAGCGGAGTGGAGCGTGTGAGTGATTCTGGGTGCTCAGGCACATGACAGCCTGGTTTCCCCTCATCAAGTTACCACTGTCATCGGACTCCAGGCTTCCACCATTGCCCCTGGAATTGTGCACAGCTGGCCCCAGGAAAATCCAGTGTGGTTCCAACATGAAGCGCACACTGGGAGCAGCTCCAAACCCACCCATTTCACACTCCCTGAAGCATTTCCTGTGGTGGGCCTGCTAGTTAGCTCCCAAGAGGTCACACACACAAACACAACAAAGTGAGCTATTAGGGCTGCACGTGCGCTCAGGGACGCAGCTGTCCCTCTACCCTGGCCCAGCTCGGGTTCTGCCAACTCCACACCCACAGTCTTCGTTTGAAGGGTCCCGGGTTTAAGGACCTGTACACATCTAGAGTGGACCCCATTAACATCCAGAACGACATGAGTAGTTTAGGATACGTTGTCACTAGAATGACCCCCAAATGTTTTTATTTACTTGCACTGTACTTCCCAAAGAATATTGCACCCTCTGGGCCTCCCTTTAGAGTGCAGGGAGGCAGCTGCGGGAGCTGAGCCTGCTGGGATGCACCTCCTCCTCCTGGCCCCACGGATGCCTTATCCTTCAGCCAAGGCCTCAGTGGCTGCCACGTGGTCCTCCCGTTCCTGGAGTTCTCAGCTCCATCTGCCACCAGCCCTCTCGACACTGTTTTTTGAGATGGCATCTCGCTCTGTTGCCCAGACTGGAGTGCAGTGGCACAATCTTGGCTCACTGCAACCTCCGCCTCCCAGGTTCAAGCGATTCTCTTGCCTCAGACTCCTGAGAAGCTGGGATTACAGGCACCCACCACCACACCCAGCTCATCTTGGTGGACTTTATACTGGGCACCTGTGTCCTGAGTGCTGACACAAAGGCAAGGCAAGCAAGCGCCCCCAGAAGACAGGGATGGGAGGCCAGGTCACAAGCGTGGCTGTCAGTGGACCCTACTGTGCACCCATTTGGCCACAAAGTAGTTTCATGCATCCTCTGCCCAGGATGAATGCAGAGAAAACTCGGCCGTACAGGCTGATAGGGAGCAACGGTTGCTGGCCCCAGGAAGGAAGGTGCTCTGAGCGAGACACCTGCTGTGAGCCCTCCTGTCACTCACCCCACTTCCGCCCGGGAGGATGGAGCTGGTGGTGAGGAGGCCAACAAGGCAGCCCCTTGCACCCCCACGGCTTCATCACCACCGTTCTCTACCCGGGGCTCTTCTGTGGGCCCGATCTCCAGCGACCCCGGGAAGCAGGAAGGGAAGCCTGAGTGTTAGGAGGAAAGATGGCCAAGAGCTACAGCTTGCCATCAGCTGAGCAGGGCCACGCTCCTCCCGGGGATTGCCAAGGGAGGGACCCCTGCTCTACCCAGAGCCCTGCTAAGCAGGGTAGAAAACATGCAGCCTGGGGAGCACCATGCCTGTGGCCAAACCATCCAGTGCGTGAGCCCCGGACAACAGGGCTGCCAAGAGCAAAGGCAGCCTGCTCGAAAAGCTGATGGTCATCAGATGACGCAGCTCATCACCAGTCTCATTGTTCACATGTAAATCCCCCTCAATTGTGTCACAAAGTGACAGAATTGTGAAGCACTAACGACCAGGCTCGGATGACCCTAGATGTGGCCAGCTGCTTCCTACAGGGCAGGGCGCTCAAAACCTATTTTCATGACCCCCCGTGTCTACTGCTGGGGCATCAGCTGCTCTGTCACCACCTGCGCTCAGGCACCTGCAGGCCCTTCCTATGGTGCCCACTGAACAGTGGTCAAACCAGACACGAAACACACATGACTCTGTGAGTTAGAGAAGGGCACCCACACACCCCAGACACACGGGTGCTCTTACCAGCCTGGACTCTGTGCTAGAGAAGGGCACCCGCACACCCCAGACACACGGGTGCTCTTACCAGCCTGGACTCTGAGTTAGAGAAGGGCACCCGCACACCCCAGACACACGAGTGCTCTTACCAGCCTGGACTCTGTGTTAGAGAAGGGCACCCGCACACCCCAGACACACAGGTGTTCTTACCAGCCTGGACTGTGCTAGAGAAGGGCACCGGCACACCCCAGACACACGGGTGCTCTTACCAGCCTGGACTCTGAGTTAGAGAAGGGCACCCGCACACCCCAGACACACGGGTGCTCTTACCAGCCTGGACTCTGTGTTAGAGAAGGGCACCCGCACACCCCAGACACACGGGTGCTCTTACCAGCCTGGACTCTGTGCTAGAGAAGGGCACCCGCACACCCCAGACACACGGGTGCTCTTACCAGCCTGGACTCTGTGCTAGAGAAGGGCACCCGCACACCCCAGACACACGGGTGCTCTTACCAGCCTGGACTCTGTGCTAGAGAAGGGCACCCGCACACCCCAGACACACGGGTGCTCTTACCAGCCTGGACTCTGTGCTAGAGAAGGGCACCCGCACACCCCAGACACACGGGTGCTCTTACCAGCCTGGACTCTGTGCTAGAGAAGGGCACCCGCACACCCCAGACACACGGGTGCTCTTACCAGCCTGGACTCTGTGCTAGAGAAGGGCACCCGCACACCCCAGACACACGGGTGCTCTTACCAGCCTGGACTCTGAGTTAGAGAAAGGTACCCACACACCCCACAGGGCTGATCTCCACTTAACCCTGCAGGGCCCTCATGGCCTCACTGAGCTCTGCCAGAGTCCGCCCTGTAGCAGTGCTTTTCGCACAGAAGGTCTGTGGGCCAGGATTGACCCAGAGGAGCTTCTGCTACGGCCGAATTTTCACTGTGAAATTCCCATATGCAGCACTTAATCCCAAGGCAGTGGTATGAGGAGGTCTCTGAGAGGTGAGTTGGCTTCGATGGGGTCATAGGGGTGGTCCCTCCCCATGGGATCTGGTCCCTCACAAGGGAAAGATGACACCAAAGCCCCTCCCCAGGAGGACACCTCTGTGAACCAGGAGGTGCTGAGCAGAAACGGACGGAGCCTGTTAGCACCTCTCCCTGGACTTCCAGCCTTCAGAGTTGGAGAAAATAAACCTGTCCTCGGTGCCACCCTGTGTGGTGTCCTGTTAAGGCAGCCTTGTAACTCCATCACTTACAGATCTCTCTACAGTCTTCGGTGAGCACGAAAGAACTCACGTGTATGCTGTAAATAAAAGATTTGGTGAATTTTCAAGCACACCAACATCCCAGCTTCAACAGCTGTCCATGTTCAAATACTACTACGTCTTTCTCCTTTTTATTAGCATTTTAAAGCACATCCCAGGTGCCACATCATTTCCCAATAAACACTTGAGAATGCATCTGAGTGACGGATCTTCCTTAAGCACAACCCTGTGTCACCATCACTGCCAACAGCCAATTCCCCACCCCACCCTACTCACAGCCCATGCTCACATTTCTACATCAGTCTCAAAAGTGACTGCAGAGGCCGGGAACAGTGGCTCACGCCTGTAATCCCAGCACTTTGGAAGGCTCAGGTGGGTGGATCATGAGGTCAAGAGATTGAGACTGTCCTGGCCAACATGGTGAAACTCCATCTCTACTAAAAATACAAAAAGATTAGCTGGGTGTGGTGGTGCGCGCTTGTGATCCCAGCTGCTTGGGAGGCTGAGGCAAGAGACTCACTTGAACCTGGGAGGTGGAGGTTGCGGTGAGCTGAGATCGCCCAGTGCACTCCAGCCTGGTGACAGAGCAGGACTCCATCTCAAAAAAAAAAGAAAGTGACTTTGCACTTGGTCTGCTCACAGCAGGGTCACACGGAGCCCCTCGGCCTTTCTGCATGCCCGGCGCCCCTCGGGAAGGCCCCGTCTGGTGGCATCTCCAGCCAGACCTAACTCAGGGCTTCCTCTCCGAAGGTTCCACCTTCTCCTCTGCCCTAGAAACTCATTTCTGATTCCGACGTTACATGTGCATGTGTTGGCTGGATTTCTTAAAGAAAAACAGGCAAAAACAAAACTCCTGCAACAGTTCAGCTAACCTGAAACATGGGGGTCTCCCCTTGGGACCACCACTGGTAGATGTTTATTTCTGGCTGGTTAAGCAGACATCTTAAGTTTAAAACAAAGAGGTCACCTCTTCCCCACGAAACGCCCTGTGGCAAATACAGCCACTGCACTGCCCTGAGACCCAACTCGATCTGCCAATTCCAGGTGCGTGACCCAGATTCTGGGCGTGGGGGCTGGGTGGAGGCCATTTCTGCAGCCAGGGCCATTTCTGAGCACCCTCGCTAATCCTTGAACGAGCCTTCAGTATTACAAGTGCTCTTGTTTCCATGGCCCAGCCGCAGAGGCCGCAGGAGGGGTTTTGCATCTGTGCAATGTGCACGGCTGCCTCACGTCGCCCAAGACGGACAGGAAGTGAAGCCAGACCGGGCATCGAGTATGGGGTGCAGAGGCAGGAAGAAAGGCCCAGCACACAGTGACCCGGGGCCAGGGTGGAGTCCCTGAGCCAACAGCTGTGGGCACTGGGCAGGCTGCTCCGCCCCTGAGCCCGGGCCGGGAGTGCAGCTCGCTCCATGGTTGCACACGCTGTCAGCATGTCCCCAGGGTGCCCGGCGCTGGGGCACAGCCCCCACCATCTCCAGCGTCCTCATGGATCTGCTTCTCCCACCTGGCAGTTTTCCCAGTAAAACTCGGGGGTCTGGGGAGCTGTGAGGACCAAGAAGGCTTCCTGTCAGGTTGATGCTCCAGGCTGAAGAGCATCTTCTCACCGCAGCGCTCCCTCAGGCCCAACCCTGCCGCCGAGGCAGCACCCCGCCCTCGGGCGCCTCTACACCGCCCCGTGCCTGTGAGTGCCCTGATGGCGCGTGAAGAAGCCCAGGTGGCGGAAGCCCTTCCCGCAGTGGTGGCACTTGTAGGACCTCCTGGTCAGGTGCAGCCTCCGGTGGATGCTGAAGCCCTTGGGCCACCGGAAGGCCTTGCCGCAGTCGCCGCAGGTGTAGGGCCTCTCCCCGCTGTGCACCCTCCGGTGGTGGCTGAGGTTCTCCTTGGTCCGGAAGGCCTTGCCGCAGTCGGCACAGTAGAAGGGCCGCTCCCCGCTGTGCACCAGCTGGTGCCGGAGGAGGTTGGACTTCTGCTTGAAGGCTTTCCCGCAGTCGCCGCACGGGTAGGGCCTGTGCTCCGTGTGGACCTTGCGGTGCTGAGCCAGGCGGTCCTTCAGGCTGAACGCCTGCCCGCACGCCTCGCAGCAGAAGGGCTTCTCGCTCGTGTGGTTCTTCTGGTGCCGCTGCAGGTTGGAAGCCCACCGGAAGGTCTGGCCGCACTCGGCGCACTGGAAGGCCTTAGTCCCTGTGTGCACCGTCTGGTGGGCGAGCAGTCGGCTGTGGCAGCCGAGCGCCTTCCCACAGGTGCCGCAGATGAACGACAGCTCCACTGTGCGCCGCCCCCGGCGCCCTCTGCGGCCCGGCCGCTGCCCACAGCACTGCGTGAGAAGCTGACACCGGAAAGCCGCGGCCGCGGTGTCTGCCTTTTCCGGAGCAGCTCCGGGAAGCTGCCCGTCATCTGCGTCCAGCCTGAAGCCCTTCCTAGAGCTGATTCCTTCCCGGGCTCTTTCTCGCCGCACGGGGCTTTTCTTGTGAGCCCGAGCTGGATGATCCCAGTGTCTCTTGGGGTCTGCAGACTTCCTTGCCCCTATGGAAGTAACAGAGACCCTTACACAGAGCCAGTGGCCCACGGCCAGGCCAGGCAGTGCCCCCAGCAAAGCACAGAAGACCCTCCTGCTGTGTGTCGATTCCCTTCCATCTACTCAGCTCACTCTGCATGGCTACGAGTGAGCAAGAAAACTCATTCAAAGAAACACAGATGAGCCACAACTATCAACAGCAGAATCCAAGATGAGCTCAGACGCCTCCCCAGCTCTGGTGGCAGGCAGGCCACTCACTCCTGGCACTGCTGATCGGAGGAGGCACCCGCACATGCCTGCCGACCCACAGAAGCAACTGGGCCAAGAGGATGTCCTTCTACCTTGTTCACTCAGCAGGTGCCGCTTATGAGGGTGGAGGTGGGGCCGGATTGTCTGGAAGACAGACAGCTCCACGTGATTCTCCACCACTCAGCCTCGGAATCACAGCTCTCTCCAGTCGGGGCTCCACACACCCAGAGACCCCACACCTCCCCACTGGGGGCTCCACACACCCAGGGACCCCACACCTCCCCACTGGTGGCTCCACACACCCAGAGACCCCACATCTCCCCACTGGGGGCTCCACACGCTCAGAGACCCCACACCTCCCCACTGGGAGCTCCACACACCCAGAGACCTCACACCTCCCCACTGGGGGCTCCACACGCCCAGAGACCCCACACCTCCCCACTGGAGGCTCCACACGCCCAGAGACCCCACACCTCCCCACTGGGGGCTCCACACGCTCAGAGACCCCACACCTCCCCACTAGGGGCTCCACACACCCGGAGACCTCATACCTCCCCACTGGGGGCTCCACACGCCCAGAGACCCCACACCTCCCCACTGGAGGCTCCACACGCCCAGAGACCCCACACCTCCCCACTGGGGGCTCCACACGCCCAGAGACCCCACACCTCCCCACTTGGGACTCCATACGCCCAGGGACCCCACACCTCCCCACTTGGGACTCCACACGCCCAGGGACCCCACACCTCCCCACTCAGGGTTCCACAGACCCAGGGATCCCACACCTCCCCACTCGGGGCTCCACACACCCAGGGACCCCACACCTCCCCACTCGGGGCTCCACACACCCAGGGACCCCACACCTCCCCACTCGGGGCTCCACACACCCAGGGACCTCCCAGGGTCTCATGTTCACACAGCTGCTCCACCTCACTCTGAAAATCTAAGTAAAGAGCAAAACCCCTCTGACCACTGCCCCAGTTTTGCAAACCAGAACGTGGAGCAAACTACCCAGGACCATACACCTGGAGACCCTCACGAGCAGCCAGTGCCAGGCCTGTGACCCCATGTGACCATCACCGGGAGGTCACTCACACCAATGGCCTCTGCAGGACAGCACCTGGGTGGCGAGGTGCAGCCTTCAGGCCCCTCCCGAGCTGCAGCTGTACATCTCCCTGCACCACCGTACCCTGCGAGCCCTGGCCCTGGCCAGTGTCCATGGGGACAGGAGCATGGTGGCCCCTGCATTTCTCCTGTCTAGTTTAGAAAGCAGCTGTGTATGCCCCTCCCATGGGAGGAACACACGCTCGGTCACTGCATGGTGCTGAGCACTCACTGAGGGGCTGTGGGCTGCAGGGACGGGGCCAGCTGAGCCCACACAGCCCAGCACTCACCTGGGCTGGGGCCCCTCTGCACTGCCTGCAGCTCAGGTCTCTCCCGGTCTTCAACCCACGGCTCCTCCCACTGTTCCAAGCGGGAGATGAGGTCTGGTCTGGGGCTGCAAAATCCTTCTCAAAGGAGAGAAAAGGTTCCGTTTTACTTGTTCTGAGGACAAAGTGAGGGTTGAGGCTCAGAGTTCTGCCGGGAGGCCCTGGAGAAGCCACCCCTAAGCAGAGATGACAGGAAGGGAGGGGCCTGGCAAGGTCTGAGGAAGGAAGATGAGGCTGCCTCCAGGGTGAGTGGGCCCCTCTGTCCACACAGCCCAAGAGATTGCAGCTCCTGAGCCCTCTCGGTTGGAAGGCCCCGCTAACATCCCAGACCACCCAGGCCCAGAGGCAGCAGCAGAAGTTACCCAGCGCTCACCCTACGCCCACCCAGCACTCTGCCCACACTCACCCCGCACTCAACCAGCGCTCACCAGCACTCAGCCAGCGCTCAGCCCACGCTCACCCAGCACTCACTCCACGCTCACCCAGCACTCACCCCACGCTCACCCAGCACTCACCCCATGCTCACCCAGCACTCAGCCAGCATTTACCCGGCGCTCAGTCCACACTCACCCAGCACTCACCCCATGCTCACCCAGTGCGGCCACATTGCTGAAGGTGTCCAGCATCACGTCCCGGTAGAGGGCCCTCTGGCTGGGTTCCAGGCACTCCCACTCCTCCCGTGAGAAGTAAATGGCCACGTCCCAGAAGGTCACTTGTTCCTGCAACATACACAGCTCCTGAACTGGCCTTTCCCAAGAAAAAGAGGGCTCAGCCCATGGGTCTGGGCAGGAAGGGGGAATGGGGGTGGCCCTGATGTGAACAGATTGTGTCCCCTAAATCCATGCACTGAAGCCTGGAGACCCGAGTGGCTGTGTGTGGGGCTGGGCCTCTGCGGAAGAGATTCAGGTTAGTTACGTGAGGTCAGAGGTAGGACCCTGACCCATGGGCCTGGTCCTCATAGGAGGCTCCAGAGAGCTCCGGCTCCATCCCTGCACACGTGTGAACACAGCATAACAGAGGCTGTGTGCAAGCTGCTCACTGGCCCCTGCCAGAAAACGGATCTGCAGCACGCTGAGCTTGGACATCAGCCTGCAGAACAGATGACACACACGTGTGTAAACCGCCCACTGTGTGGTATTTTGTTAGGCCGCTCTGGTGGACTAAGTACCTGAGAGAATCTAGTTCATTTTCCTATAACAGCCACTGCTCTCCTAAGGTCAATAATGAATCCGATTTTCTTTTCTCTTCCCCCGCCCCTTAAGAGAGAAGGCAAAAAGGGGGACACAGGCACCATGCCTGGGAAGTCGTGGCCACAGACCCTCCCCGCGTGTGCTGGCTTTTCAGGCGGCTGGCAGGGCAGAGGGGAGGCTGTGCTCATCAGCGGCAGGGCTCACCTGGGCCACATCCATGGGAACAGCAAGGCCACCCCTCTGCGGAAGCACAGCACCAAGGAGGGCAGATCTGAGGAGATAAGAAATGTGAGCAGGTGCAGCGGCCTGGGAATGCCCACCCCACCTGACCCCAGGACCCCCCACTCAGCAAATCAGGAAGAATTCAGGAAAAATCAGTGATGAGCACATACGGTCTGCTCACAGCCACCATGTGTGGGGACACTCGAGGGTGGTGAGGGGCCAGCCTGTCTTTAGGTTAAGGGACAGCTGGCCACCTCCCACACACAAGAACTCTGAAATACCAGAGCAAGCCAGGCCTGTCATCAGAGGAGGACAGAGGCCAGCCATTGCCGGCTGAAAGCTTAGCTGCAAACACATGACTGGAGAATCTAACCCCAACCGAGGCAGCTGGGGCTCCTCCTCAGGAGACAGGCAGGGCAGACCATTCCCATTCCAGCGGTGCTGTGCGTGGAAGATGTTCTCAGGCACGCTACGAGGCCACCCTGCAGCCTTCCCCCACTGAAAACCTGGCACAGCCCCGAGAAATCCCATTAATTTTCACTGAGACTCCAGATCCAGCCACGAGCTCCCTAAACCTTACAGCCCAGGACTGTGGAGAACGCCTCAGCATCCCACTGCTCTCCTGCCACAGTGGGTCCTGACTCCTTCCTGAGTGAAGCTCAGAGCCCCAAGATGCAGAGGAGACCAGCCCCACAGTGCCCCTGAGGAGAGACAGAACCAGCTGGAGGAAGATGGCCCATGCCCAGTCACCTTGTCAGAGGGAGGAGGGGAGATGTCATTTTTGGCCCCTACAGACGGAAGAATCATAAAGGGCCATCGGGAGCAACTCTGATAAAAAGGGCCATCAGGAGCAAAGTATGCAAACAGCAACTGAGATGAAATGGACAAATGGGATGGAAAACACAGTATTAGGAAACTGACAAAACAAAGGGGAAGCCACACAGCCTTCTATCTGTTGAGGCAACTGAAAATGTGACTTGAACCCTTCCCACAAGGAAAATACCACAGCCAGCGAGATTCCCTGGTAAAGTCCACCAAAGCCGACGGAAGCACAGCACTGATCTTAGAAGCTATTTGCGGTGAACAGAGGAAGAGCAGACACTATCCAGTCTGTCTGAATGAGGCCAGCAAAACCCAAACCGAAAACCTGATAGAGATATTACAAAGGGCCAGGCAGGGTGGCTCACGCCTGTAATCCCACACTCTGGGAGGCTGGGGCAGGAGGATTGGTTGAGTCCAGGAATTGTCCAGCTGGGGCAACATGGCGAAACCCTGTCTCTACAAAAAACAAATAATTAGCAGGGCGTGGTGGTGCACATATGTAGTCCAGCTACTCAGGAGGCTGAGGTGGGGAAATTGCTTGAATTCGGGAGGCAGACGCTGCAGTGAGCCGAGATCATGCCACTGCACTCCAGCCTGGGTGTCAGAGTGAAACCCAGCCTGCCAGAGTGTAGGATTACCGGCATGAGCCACCCTGCCTGGCCCCTTGTAATATCTCTCTCAGGTTTTCGGTTTGGGTTTTGCTGGCCTCATTCAGACAGACTGGATAGTGTCTGCTCTTCCTCTGTTCACTGTAAATGGCTTCTAAGATCTCAAAAAAAAAAAAAAAAAGATATTACAAGAAAATTATCTACCTCTCTCATAAACACAAATTCTTTAAAAAAATTAGGAAGTCAAATCTAGCAGTTTACAGAAAGAATTCTCTGTCGTGACCAAGTGACGTGGCCCCCTAAGAGTGCACAGCTTGTTTGATCCCCATTAGCTGCAGCTAGTGCCCAGGAGGCTCCTCCACCACCTGTGCTCATCACTGGGTAGGGGAGGCTTGGTCGCACTCACCCCGCCCCTCGGCCCTCCCACCTCCAGCACAGCGTGGTCTCTCTCCTTCTGACACTCATGGATAGTTACATTAACCGCAACGTGTTTTCATGAATGTGCTTTTCAACTGGAGATTTTTTTTCACCCTTTCAGGAGCACAGCATCAACTGTGATCACAATGACTTCCCCAACATTTGCTATCATTTAAAAATGACATAATTATAATCACGGTAACAGAATAAAGGAGAAAACCATGTAATACCTATTATCTCAACAGATGCAGAAAAGGCATTTGTTAAAATTCAACACCTAATCCCAACAAAAACACTCAGCAAACAAGGAACAGAAGAGAACTTCCTCAACCTGGCAAACCCGCAGCCAGCATCCTGCTTCATGGGCTGGCCGATATGGAACTCTTCCCCTCTGAGACCAGGGACAAGCAGGGTGTCTGCCTACAGCTTCTCGTTATCATCTTATTGGAGGCCTGAGCCACTGCAACGGGGTAGAAAAAATACATAAAGCCGTAAGATCAGAAAGAAAGAAGGTCAGGTGTGGTGGCTCACGCCTGTAGTCCCAGCACTTTGGGAGGCCAAGGCAGGTGGATCACCTGAGGTCAGGAGTTCGAGACCAGCCTGGCCACATGGTGAAACCCTGTCTCTACTAAAAATACAAAAATTAGCCAGGCTTGGTGGCAGGCACCTGTAATCCCAGCTACTTGGGAGGCTGAGGCAGGAGAATCACTTGAACTCGGGATGCAGAGGTAGCAGTGAGCAGAGGTTGCATTAAGCCAGGATTCCGCTACTGCACTCCAGCCTGGGCAACAGACACTGTCTCAAAAAAAGAGAAAAGAAAAGGCTTGGGTCGGGCATGGTGGCTCACGCCGGTAATCCCATCACTTTGGGAGGCTGAGGCAGGTGGATCACGAGGTCAAGAGATCGAGACCATCCTGGTCAACATGGTGAAACCCCGTCTCTACTAAAAATACAAAAAATTAGCTGGGCACGGTGGCGCATACCTGTAATCCCAGCTACTCAGGAGGCTGAGGCAGGAGAATTGCCTGAACCCAGGAGGCGGAGGTTGCGGCGAGCCGAGATCGAGCCATTGCACTCCAGCCTGGGTAACAAGAGCGAAACTCCGTCTCAAAAAAAAAAAGGAAAAGGCTTATAGAAGAAAAAAAAATCAGTCATTATCTTCATAACACTGGGGTAGGCACAGATTTCTTTCATAGACCCCCAAAAGCACTTTAAAAAATTACAAATCGGATTTATCAGAATTAAAAATTTTTGCTTATCAAAGCAGTTAATGAAAAAAAAAAAGAAACTGGGTGCAGTGGCTCTTGCCTGTAATCCCAACACTTTGGGAGGCTAAGGCAGGAGGACTGCTTGAGGCCAGGAGTTTGAGACCAGCCTGAGCAACACAGGGAGACCTCTGTCTCTATCTTTTTATTTAAAAAAAATTTTTTTAAAAGAAACACAAAGGCAAGCCACGGACCAAGAGGAAATATTCCCAATATACGTATCTGACAAAGGACTTATATCCAGAACTGTCACTCCTACAAATCAATAAAAAATAAAATAAAACCAGCTTTGCGCAGTGGCAGTATCGTAGCCAATGAGGTTTATCTGAGGCGCGATTATTGCTAATTGAAAACTTTTCTCAATACCCCGCCATGATGACTTGAAATCTAGTCGGCGTTGGCAATTTTTGGCAGTCTCTATGGAGACTGATTCATTAAAAAAAACATAAAATAAAAAAATAAAACTTAAACTGGGCAAAATATTAGAACAGACTAATAGAACTTCAAAGTTATACAGTGGTTTACAAACACACACTGAGCACGTGGGTCATGGGTGGCATTTTCGAATCAAACTCTGACTTCCTCTAGCAAGTAGCAATGACCGCAGTGATAAAAACAACAGCTCCCGGCCGGGCGCCATGGCCCACACCTGTAATCCCAGCACTTTGGGAGGCCGGGCGCCATGGCCCACACCTGTAATCCCAGCACTTCGGGAGGCCGGGCGCCGTGGCCCACGCCTGTAATCCCAGCACTTTGGGAAGCTGAGGCGGGCAGATCACCAGGTCAAGAGATTGAGACCATCCTGGCCAACATAGTGAAACCCTGTTGCTACTAAAAATACAAAAATTAGCCAGACATGGTGGTGTGTGCCTGTAGTCCCAGCTACCCAGGAGGCTGAGGCACGAGAATCGCTTGAACCTGGGCTGCAGTGAGCTGAGATCGCACTATTGCACTCCAGCCTGTGTGACAGAGCAAGACTGTCTCAGAAAACAAAAACAGGCCAGTCATGGGGGCTCATGCCTGTAATCCCAGCATGTTGGGAGGCTGAGGTGGGTGGATCACAAGGTCAAAAGATCGAAACCATCCTGGCCAACATGGTGAAACCCTGTCTCTAGTAAAAGAATACAAAAATTAGCTGGGCGTGGTGGCATGTGCCTGTAGTCCCAGTTACTCAGGAGGCTGAGGCAGAAGAATTGCTTGAACCGGAAAGGCGGAGGTTGCAGTGAGCCAAGATCGCGCCACTGCACTCTGGCCAGGCGCCTGGTGACAGAGGGAGAATCTGTCTCAAAACAAACAAACAAAAAACCCAGCTCCCCTCAGCTGAACAGCTGTGTTTGCACCACAACGTGGGCTGGGCTTTGCAGCCTGGAAAGCCAAGTAAGGGGAGAGAACCATGAGACAGGTCAGGAAAGGAGCTAAGGCCAGATGAAACCTGAGCCATGGTTTCATGTGTAACACAACAGAAGTTTTTTTTTTTTTTTTGAGGGCGTTTCACTCTTGTTTACCCAGGCTGGAGTGCAATGGCGCTATCTCGGCTCACCGCAACCTCCGCCTCCTGGGTTCAGGCAATTCTCCTGCCTCAGCCTCCTGAGTAGCTGGGATTACAGGCACGTGCCACCATGCCCAGCTAATTTTTGTATTTTTAGTAGAGACGGGGTTTCACCATGTTGACCAGGATGGTCTCGATCTCTTGACCTCGTGATCCACCCGCCTCGGCCTCCCAAAGTGCTGGGATTACAGGCGTGAGCCACCGCGCCCGGCTACTGCAACAGAAGTTTTATACAACACAAGTTTAATAAAGGAGAACAGACAGATATCGTCATCAGCTCCTTTTTTCCCCCTGGGCAAATTGACACAGGATTTTTGTTTCTCTGAGGCAGCATCTTGCTCCGTCACCCAGGTTGGAGTGCAGCAGTCACAGCTCACTGCAGCCTCGACCTCCTTGGGCTCAAGTGACCCTCCCATCTCCCGAAGGCGCGTGCACCACCATGCCCTGCAATTGTTTAAATTTTGTGCAGAGACAGGATCTCACTATGTTGCCCAGACTGATCTCAAACTCCTGGCCTCAACGGAATCCCTGGCCTCAGTCTCCCAAAGTGCTGGGGTTACAGGTGTCAGCTACAGCACCCGGGCTAAGCTACACACACACATTTTATGAGATGGAGTCTCGCTCTGTAGCCCGGCTGGAGAGCAGTGGCCTCATCTCTGCTCCTTGCAACCTCTGCTTCTGGGGTTCAAATGATTCTCTTGCCTCAGCCTCCTGAGTAGCTGGGATTTCAGGCATGTGTCACCATACCAGGCTAATTTTTGTATTTTTAGTAGAGACAGGATTCCACCATGTTGGCCAAGCTGGTCTCGAACTCCTAGACTCAAGCGATCCACCTGCCTCAGCCTCCCAAAGTGCTGGGATTACAGGCGGGAGCCACCGCGCCGGGCTAAGCTACATTTTTAGAAAGAACCTCTGTGATGAACAAATGAGAAAGCAGCAAAACAGGATAGGGGTGGGGAGAAGACAGGGAGGCGTCCAGGTGACAGAGGAAAGCGGCCAGGATCGGGACTTGGAGGATGGGAACGGCGGGGAGTACGGAGCCAACGCACCAGTGACTGACTGCGTGGGGCCTGGGCAGGGAGGAGGAGGAAGCGAATCTCGGGTTTCTGCCTCCTCCCCTTCGGGTGGAATGCCTGGGAGGACCAGTGGGTGGGGCGTGGAGGCTGCAGGAGCTCAGCCTGGGGCAGGGGAGCTTTGGGCATTTTGACCTAAGTCTAAGTGCTTGCGTCTCACCGGGGCGTGCGGGCTGGAGGCACAGGTGTGGAACTGTCTGAGGGACAGCTGAGGTCACGATCGTGGACGGGGTCAGCCGGGGAGTCCAGCTCCAGGAGGATACGCAACCGGGTCCTGACAAACCTGCAAGCGCAGGCGGCGAGGAGAGAGGAGGAGGCTGAGCCGGGAGACGAGCCGGGGGCACCGGCAGCCTCCCGGGTCGGTCCCAGCAGCCGCGACGCTGGGTCTCACAGCCCTGGAGCGGCCGCAGAATGAGCTTAGCCAGCCCACGACCCAGATCCACGGGCGGCGGGCTGCACGGACGCACTCACCAGTGGGGCGTCCGCAGCCTCCGCTACGCCGCGCCGGTAGCCCAGACTTTGACAAATTTCCCGAGCGGAAGTTGCTATCCGAAGCTTCCGGTCCCTCCAGGAGCCCACGTCTCGGTGGTGCGCGCTGGCCGCCCCGCCTGTGGTTCCGCCCCGGCCGGAAGGACCCACCCGGGTCACAGGTAAGCGCCGCAACGCCAGGCTAATTTTTGTGTTTTTAATAGAGACGGAGTTTTACCATGTTGGCCAGGCTTGTCTTGAACTCCTGCCCTCAGGTGATGCGCCTGACTTGGCCTCCCAAAGTGCTGGCGTTACAGGAGTGAGCCACCGAACCCGGCCTCTTAACCTATTTTAAAGTCTAAAGGCCTAAAGGTTTTTCCCTACAAAGTGAACTGTAACCTAACTGGAAGTGTGAACAGACTGTCACCTGCTCTTGTACCAGTCACCCAGTTCCAGCCTGCCAGTCACCGGCGGCCAACTGTTCAAACCCAGGAGCAACTTTCTATGGGTTCCAGGTCTTACAGGAATCACTCAACTTAGTCGACCAATTGCCAACCCGAAAATCCTTGAATCTACCTATTACCTGAAGGCACCGAAAGTATGGCAAAGACATCTATTTAAGAGTAAAATATTTTGATTTCCTTTATCTGTCATGCGATGTGCCAGAGTCAGGTTGGAAACTAAGCCACATTATATAGGGTTAAATAAAACCCATCTGATGAAGTATTATGGTTTGTAGGGCAGACTCCCCAGGCGCTTTAGAGAGGATCTTGGAGCAAGAGAGAAAAAGATCAGAGTTTAGTCCTCCTTGGTAAAATAATGAGAGACACGAGGCAGGCAGACAGATGCCCAGGCAGATGGGGGCGGGTCCCCTGTGAAGCCCCACCTCCAAACGGAAGATAGTTTAAAGCCTACAAGCCAAGGTACAAGTGAAATCCTCCGACCGGAGTGAGTACCTGCCTTCCTGTTTGGCGGGCGTTCCTCTGACTGATCCCCACCGTTCACCTGTTTTACACATACCTACCCTTTCCTAACTGGTTTTCTACACCGCATGCCCACCTTTGAGTGCTGCCTTCACTCTAACCTGTTTCGCATTACTCACAAACCAGTGAGCACGCCCTTCCCATTCTGAGTCCATTAAAGGCCCTGGACCCAACCACACCGGAACTTTCCTGCCTTCCTGTAGGAGGACCGCCCCGTGTCCCCTCTCCACTGGAGGCTGTGTCATCACTCAGTGAAACTCCCCGCCTTGCTCACTCTTCGATTCTCAGAGCCTCCTCGTTCTTCTTGGCCATGGACAAGCACTCAACTCAGGTGGAGTTGGCAAGCCGTCCCCAGCAGCAGGTAGCCTGGTCAAGCGAGGCCCAGGCGGGGTGTCGCCGGCCACAGGACCCTGGCTTGCAAAGTGACTGAGAAGAACAACCTGCATCAATAGGAATGACTTCAAAATTGTGAAATATAATTTAATACTTGTTGATTTGCTGTTACTTATGTTTGTGGTTTTGAGCCTCTGGAATCAGGGGGCTGGACAGGTGGCCATGGCGAGGCCTGGGGACAAATTCTCAGTGTCTAGAACAACAGCTCCTAGGCAGAATCAAGCCCCATGTGGTCACATTTTCCCAGCTTTGCCTCCTGGCTCTTCTGGGAGGGGTTGGGTCCTGGGCATCGCCTCCACAGCTCTGTCCTGAGCTCTACACCTAGGATGTGACTTCAGGCCTCAGACAGCTTTGCCCTTCACAGCCTCCCTGGGTGCCACGCAGCTACTTGACACCCAGGAGGACTGGGGAAGACTGTAGGGAGGGCTGTAGGAAGACTGTAGTTTCAAAACTCTTTTTTTTTTTTTTTAGATGGAGTCTGACTCTGTTGCTCCTGGATTCAGGCAATTCTCTGGCCTCAGCCTCCTGAGTAGCTGGGATTACAGGGGCCCGCCACCACACCCAGCTAATTTTTTGTAGAGACAGGGTTTCACCATGTTGGCCAGGCTGGTCTCGATCTCCTGACTCAAATGATCCGCCTGCCTTGACTTCCCAAAGTGCTGGGATTACAGGTGTGAGCCACCTTGCCCAGCCAGGACCCCATCTCTTAAAAAGAAATTGTGTGTGTGTGTGTGTATGAATATAAAACGTTGGGAAGAAAAAATCTATAGTATTATAAAAGGTGTATGGATGAAAGTATGGCCAAAAGATGACATACTTGATATATTTATTTATAAGGTTTTATTAAAATTAGCTTTAGTGTTGGTAATGCACTGATGGGCTGGGTGAGGTGGCTCACGCCTATAATTCTACCACTTTGGGAGGCCAGCCGAGGTGAGTGAATCCCTGAGTCCAGGAGTTCAAGACCAGCCTGGGAAACACGGTGAAACCCTGTCTCTACAAAAAAAATACCAAAACAGGCTGGGCGCAATGGCTCAAGCCTGTAATCCCAGCACTTTGGGAGGCCGAGGTGGGTGGATCATGAGGTCAAGAGATCGAGACCATCCTGGTCAACATGGTGAAACCCCATCTCTACTAAGAATACAAAAAATTAGCTGGGCATGGTGGCGTGTGCCTGTAATCCCAGCTACTCAGGAGGCTGAGGCAGGAGAATTGCCTGAACCCAGGAAGCGGAGGTTGGGGTGAGCCGAGATCGCACCATTGCCCTCCAGCCTGGGTAACAAGAGTGAAACTCTGCCTCAAAAAACAAACAAGGCCGGGCGCGGTGGCTCAAGCCTGTAATCCCAGCACTTTGGGAGGCCGAGGCGGGTGGATCACGACGTCAAGAGATTGAGACCATCCTGGTCAACATGGTGAAACCCCGTCTCTACTGAAAATACAAAAAATTAGCTGGGCATGGTGGCGTGTGCCTGTAATCCCAGCTACTCAGGAGGCTGAGGCAGGAGAATTGCCTGAACCCAGGAGGCGGAGGTTGCGGTGAGCCGAGATCACGCCATTGCACTCCAGCCTGGGTAACAAGAGCCAAACTCGGTCTCGGAAAAAAAAAAAAAAAAAAAGAAGATATGAGTGGCCGGGCATGGTGGCTCACACCTGTAATCCTAGCACTTTGTGAGGCCAAGGTGAGTGGATTGCTTGAGCTCATGAGTTCAAGGCCAGCCTGGGCAACATGGCAAAATCTTATCTCTACAAAATATCAAAAATTGGCTAGACATGGTGGGGTGCACCTGTAGACCCCATTACTCAGGAGGCTGAGGTGGGAGGATGGATTGAGCCCAGGAAGTGGAGGTTGCAGTGAGCCAAGATTACACCCCTCTACTCCAGCCTGGGCAAAGAGCCAGACCCTGTCTCAACAATACATAAAAATAAATAAGTCCAGTGTTAAGTGTGGCTTCATGGAGAGCCTGGATGGACGAATCCCTAAAGCGTCCATTATTAAAAGCTCTGCATTCCGTGACTCTCCATGAAAAAGATAAAGTGATACAAGTTAAATAAAACATCTTAGCAATTTAGAAAAGTCACCCTCTATGACCAGTGTTTGGTTTATCAAACCCACAATCCTGGGAAGAAAATCAAAACTTTAGGTATGTTTCTGCTACCTGATGGGTCTTTAAACATGTCTGGAGGGATTTAATTCAATTATCATTTTAAGTGCATGTTTTCTGGTTGTGTAAAAGCTTTCCCATGCAAGAGGGCTGACGCTAGGACAGTAACTAAAAGGTTGTTAGGAAATGTGTTTTCCTCATGGGACATTTCTGGAGAAATCTCCAATGACTGGAGTACTTGTTTCTCTGGACGTGGGAAGTAAAAAAGTTCCTCTTCAAAGTTTCCTTTGCTGTTTAAACAAATCATAAGTGTTAGAAATTATAGATTGTTTTTAAACACTTTCTTCAAAGCCGTCTTGTTTTTTACTAGTGACTCTGTTAAGCCCTGTCCTTTGTAGCTGTGAGACATGCTCACAGGCACATAGCACATTCTATGTCCTTGTACTTTAACCGAGATACTGTGCTGGATGTGCTCCCAGGCGTGTCCCAGCTCGCAGCCTGTGCCCCTTCCTTATTTGGACTTCCTTTTGCTCTCTATTGCTTTGTTCTGTTTAGAAAAGTTGAACGTTGTTGGCCAATCAGGTTTTAGTTTAGATCGTGAGGTCTGGCTCCAACCAGCGCAGACCAGACACAGCAGTAAGGACAACCCAAAATACATAAGGGATAAATATGTTTGCTTTTCCTTTGTTCGCTGTACTCTCATGGCAGGATTGCTAACGGGGGCCCCCTTTCTGCAGGAAGTAAAAGGAATTGCTTTGCTGAGAGATCCTTTGTCCCAGAACTGATTTTTCTTTGCAACACTGAAAATTTACATGTAATACTGGACAAGTTGTAAAACGGTTAAGTAAAGTAATCCAGATACAATAGCATTAGACAAAGATAACGGAATTGACTGGATTGCCCTGGTCAGAGGTGTTGTAGATTGATGAAAATCAGACGTATGCAGAGTGGGAAAACAGAATTTGACCTTTTATAAAAGTGGCTGAAAGGCCTATACACCTAATAATAAAACCTCATGTATCTTCCACTCCTGAACTCTGGTAGGATAAATGCTACAATGCAAGGTGCCAAAGTGTATTTTCACCAGCTAAGGAAGCTTGTCATGGTCCACTGAGTGAGGACAATCATGCCCTTCGCAATCTAGAACCTGGAGAGTGAGTCTTCTGAAAAGGAAACAAGAGAAGGCTGCAGCAAAACTGTGGTGCTCTGAACCTCCGCTTCATCATCTCACAACTCAGAAGGGCCCTGCCAGAGTCTTGTGTTGTTTGTTTGTTTTTTTGGGTTTTTTTTTTTTTGAGACGGAGTTTCGCTCTTGTTACCCAGGCTGGAGGGCAATGGCGCGATCTCGGCTCACCGCAACCTCCGCCTCCTGGGTTCAGGCAATTCTCCTGCCTCAGCCTCCCAAGTAGCTGGGATTACAGGCACGCGCCACCAGGCCCAGCTAATTTTTTGTATTTTTAGTAGAGACGGGGTTTCACCATGTTGACCAGGATGGTCTCGATCTCTTGACCTCATGATGCACCCGCCTCGGCCTCCCAAAGTGCTGGGATTACAGGCTTGAGCCACCGCGCCTGGCCGTTTGTTTGTTTTTTGAGACAGAGTCTTGCTCTGTCCCCCAGGCTGGAGTGCAATGGCGCGATCTCGGCTCACTACAACCTCTGCCTCCTGGGTTCAAGCCATTCTCCTGCCTCAGCCTCCCAAGTAGCTGGGATTACAGGTCCACACCACCATGCCCAGCTAATTTTTTGTATTTTTAGTAGAGACGGAATTTTGATATGTTAGCTGGGCTGGTCTCATTCTCCTCACCTCAGGTGATCTGCCCCCTGCAGCCTCCCAAAGTGTTGGGATGACAGGCGTGAACCAGCACTCCCAGCCTCTGCCAGACTCTTGGAACTACACACACATTGGAGACTTCAGGGTAAAGCTAACCAGGGAAGTTTCTCCCCAGAAGCAGACCAATAAGCATCCCAGAGGTGGGCAGTTGTTTGCCAAGATCGCAGATCAAGACCTCTCTGATGTCGTGTAACTCTTATCTCTCAATTTCTTTCCTTCTTTATACCTCTGTGAACAACAGTATCAGAAAGGAGTCTCTGGTGCACACCCACAGGGTACACTTTAATTTGTGGAGGATTTCACAGCCAACATTAGACACAGTACACAGACAGCCTTATGCCTTGATTGATGGAGCAGTGTAGGTGATACATGTGGATGGTCCATTTGTTGTTTCATAATCAGTTAGAAACAGAACACTGGTCAACTTCTGTTAGCCAGCTCAACAGGTTAGAGGGAACATTGCCAGAGCTGCCCCTGGATTTGCTGAGCTGGTAGGGCAGAGGGCAGCAGGCTGTCTGGAGCACTGCCCGGAGGCCTTCACCCTTCAGGATTTGTTAGGTCTTTCTCTATGGTTTGGAGTACATGAGGCAATGATGAGAAATGCATCCTCATAACAGGCGCTGGAGCAGATTCCACTGCAAAGGCTGTGGCTACACAGCAGATTTTAAATTCTCTTGTGCTGCGTAACGGGATTGCTCTAGATGACTCGAAATGGAAGCATCTGTCAGTTGCTGGCACTTCTGGTTGTACCCGGAGGAATCCGTTAGGTATTGTGGAGATTCGGTGGGAAGGAATGAATGCACAGGCCGTTTGTTTCAAGCGCGTAGACCCTTAATCAAGCTCCCTCTTTGATGTATTTGATTCAGTTTGTTTCATTGCGGAGGACTCTGGCCAGGAACACACTCCAGACTCTGTCCTGCCTCCTGATACTCATAACAGCAGTCTCGCTGGGCCCGCCTCTCTCAGAAGCTTTCAGTTTGCATGCAGCGTCTCCAGAATGTCCAATGGCCTCCTGTTGACTGAAAACACAGACACTCAAAGACAGAATGGTCACGAGGATGCCATAACCTGTGAATGGTGTGAGGTTGATGGCAGTGGCCGAAGGCAGACAGGTGGCAGCTGGAGCGGCTTCGGAAGCAGCAGTGGTGGCTGTGGGACCCCTGAACCCCACTCCCCCTGCCCCCCATCTCCTGCGGCCCTATCCCCTGTGCCCCCACGCCCCCTGTGCCCCCATACCCCCTGCATCCCCACGCCCCCTGCACCCTGTGCCCCCTGCACCCCGCATCCGCTGTGCCCCACCCTCGTCCCCTGCAGGCCACCCTCTGAGGGTGGTCCAGTGCTGTCCTGCAGGTGCCCCTTGGCATGAACAGCCTGGGCACAGTTAACAGTGGCAGGGATCAGACAGGCTCCCAGATGGAAGGGGATAGGTCCCCACTGAAGGCCCACCTTCAAGCTGGAGATGGCTTGAAGCCTGGGAGCTGAGTAGCCAGTCTCGAGAACCAGAGGGGGAACTTGTGGTGCTTTTCCCTGGGCCTACCAATGGCCGCCCATGAACCAATCAGCACACGCTTCCCTCTGAGGCCCATAAAAACCTCAAAGAGAGGATGGGGAGATGATGGGACTACCTGAACTGCCTGCAGAGAGGAGCCACCCACTCCAAGGCCTCCTGACTGCTGAGAGCTGCAGAGATGACAGGGGGACCTGCCTGCAAAGACAAGCCACCTACTCCAGGGTCTCCTCTCTGCGAGGAGCTGAACACTCACTGGGACACCCTGGCTGCAGAAAGTAGCTACCCCTTGCAGGAGACTGAGCTGTTCTCTTGCCCAGTAAAGCTCGTCTTCTTGCTCACCCTCCGCTTGTCTTCGCACCTCATTCTTCCTGGTCACAGGACAAGAACTCAGGACCTGCCGAATGCAGAGACTGAAAGAGCTGTAAGAGAACTGGCTGGGCGCGGTGGCTCATGCCTGTAATCCCAGCACTTTGGAAGGCCGAGGTGGGTGGATCACTTGAGGTCAGGAGTTCGAGACCAGCCTGGTCAACATGATGAAACCCTGTCTTTACTTAAAATAAAAAAAATTAGCCAAGTATGGTGGCATGTACCCATAATCCCAGCTACTCAGGAGACTGAGGCATGAGAATCACTTGAACCTGGGAGGCAGAGGTTACTGTGAGCTGAGATCATGCTACTGCACACCAGCCGGGGTGACAAAGTGAGACTCCATCTAAAAAAAAAAAGAGCTGTAACACAAACAGAGCTGAAACATGTCCCTTGCTGGCCACCTTGTGGGCAAAGAGGAGAGAAAAGCAGTGGCCCTTTGGGGAACCCAGACTTGAGAGCTCCCAGAACCAGGCCGTGACTCCCTCTTTGGGGGCCCAAGGTTCCTGGCGGCTTCAAGCTTCCAGGTACCATCACATTCCCAGTGCCAGCTGGGGGAGCTGCGTGCAATGCACCAGACTAGCTGCAGCCTCGCAGAGAGCCGGTGCCCATGCCAGCATCTGAAGCTGCCGGCCCCATGGCAGCAGTCGCCATGTTTGACTGCACAGTGGCCAAATCCCACACTCGCTCACACACCCCTTGCTGCTCTACGCCTGACTCACAGCCCCCCATGGAGGCATGGGATCCAGGCTGGTAGCGTGAGCTGAGCACACCCCGCCAGGCCAAGCAGACAGACCAAGCCCAGCAGGCCCAAGCAAAACTTGGGCAAAGGCATCACCAGCCACAGAGGTTTCCGGCCAGAAGAGCAACACTCCAAGGATCCTCCATCACTGGGAACAGAACCCTGAAATGACGGTAACTGAGAGTGGCACTGAGGCCCCAAGCTTTGGTCACACACTGACCTAAGTGAGAACCTCACCAAAAGGGGGGAATTTTAAAACAAAATTATGGAAGGCCATTGTTTTGGACTGAGCTTGTGTTACTAGGCCCCAGCAGACGGGACCGAACCAACATGGAGTCATTCATGCTAAATAATCAAACTACAACTTTAAGGGGTTTAAGCTAATTTTTTATACTTTTAGTAGAGACAGGGTTTCACCAAGTTGGCCAGGATGGTCTCGATCTCTTGACCTCATGATCCACCCGCCTCGGCCTCCCAAAGTGCTGGGATTACAGGTGTGAGCTACCACCCCTGGCCTTTTTTTTTTTTTTTTTTTTTTTATGGAGTCTTTCTCTGCCACCAGGCTGGAGTGCAGTGACACAATCTCAGCTCACCACAACCTCTACCTCCTGGGTCAAAGTGATTCTCCTGCCCCAGCCTCCCAGGTAGCTGGGAGCATGCACCAATATGGTTAGCAACATTGTGTATTTTTAGTGGTGACGGGGTTTCACCATGTTGGCCAGGATGGTCTCGATCTCTCGACCTGGTGATCTGCCTGCCTCGGCCCCTCAAAGCGTTGGGATTACAGGCATGAGCCACCTCACCCAGCCATCTAGCTAATTTCTTTTTAATTTTATATAGAGACAAGATTACACTATGTTGCCCAGGCTGGTCTTGAACTTCTGAGGTCAAGCAATCCTCTCACCTTGGCCTGGGATCACAAAGTGCTGGGATTACAGACGTGAGCCACCATGCACAGCCATGAACTGTTTGAAGTTTACAAGGCTGTGAGTAGCTCCCAGTTGAAAGCTGTGTGTATGTATGTATATGTGTGTATGTACATTACACACAATTTAACTGTGAGAAAGTGCGCATGCTGAAACAGCAAAAAGCATGTTCAGCTGCAAAGACAAATAAAATGTATCAAGTGCCCAATTATGTCTATACAACTAAGAAATAAGTTGCTAAAATCTATTGTTGAAACAGGAAGTGAAATCTCACAATGCTGGCGCTGCTGTAATTGCTGACAGGCCGGGTCCTGTGACCTGACAGCATAAAGAGGAGTGAAAAGGGTCCCTGCTGTTCAAGATGCTTGAGGTGCGCAGGGAGCAGGCAGCAAAGCCATCGCTGCAGGAAAACAGTGTGAAGTTCTGGCAGGCGTGTGCGACACTGGCCCTCAGGAGGGGCTTGACGAGGTGATGCACATGTTTCAGGAAGATACAAGAAAGCACCTTTTCAGGTTAAGGTAATGGATGTTAACGGAATTGAGTACAGGTATTTAAGCAGAAAGACATTTCACATAAGGGAATTAGGTACTTACAAATTTGTTGGAAAGACTGGAGATTCGGGAGCCAGGAGACTGTCACGGAAACCATTGATTTCAAGAGCATAGCACTGTAACTGTGACCTGGAGATAAGAAACGGAATTAGGAAGCCATGGCTGTGCCACCACCATCAGCACTGAAGCTGCATTCCGAAAGCCATGAAGCTGGGGCCTGGGTACTGGAGCGCCTGTGCCCCTCCACCCTTACATCTCAATGCACTTGCCTTCCAGGGGAAACAGCGTAAGGGGGGTGGCCCTGCCTCATCTTACCCTCTGGGTCTCACATGGCTCATCTACTTTGCAGAATGTAATTCCCGTCCAGAACCTTGGTTGCAAGGGGGTTTGAGAAATACAGTCTTAACTTTCCAGCCCCTACAGTGCAGGAAGGAATGGATGCCGGGCGCTGATCAGATACATCTAGCCCATGGTGGAAAAGTGTCAGGAGATGATTTTTTTTTTTTTTTGAGATGGAGTCTCACTCTGTGGCCCAGGCTGGAGAGCAATGGTGCTATCTCGGCTCACTGCAACCTCTGCCTCCCGGGTTCAAGTGATTCTCCTGTCTCAGCCTCCCGAGTAGCTGGGATTACAGGCATCTGCCACCAGCCCTGGCCTTTTTTTTTTGTATTTTTAGTAGAGACAGGTTTTCATCATGTTGGCCAGGGTGGTCTCGAACTCCTGACCTCAGGCGATCCACCTTCCTCGGTTTCCCAAAGTACTGGGATTACAGGCATGAGCCACCGTGCTCAGCTGGAAGTTTGAAGTAGACCTGGCATAATGGGATTTACATTTGAGAGGAAGCCGTCCGTGTGCAATCTCAGCTGCGTGACTGTGTGGGCCAGCCGGGACACGGTGTCACGTTACTTCACCTTTCTGCATCAGGCTCCGATCAGTCAGCAGACAGAACCTGCAAGGTCATTTGAACAGGGGAGCTTAATACAAAGGATTATTTACTATAATGGAATTATCTGTATAGTGTTAAAGAGAATGCAGAAGAATATTCTGGGGCTGAGAGGAAGTCCCGAGGAAGGAGCAGATGTGAAAGAGTGGCCTCCTCCCCAACACTGAGGCTCTGCCCTGTCTGGGGCAGGCTGAGGCTGGATGCTGCCCACACCAGTGGGGCACCTGCAAGCTTCACTGGGATCTACCCATGGCATTGCAAGTGAAGTTGGATGGGGGTGAACAACACTGGGTGTGCTGGCGGCCACATGGCAGGAACAAGAAGAAAACAGAAGAAGAGGAGGAGAAGCGCTTTCCTCCTGCGGGGTCCCTCCAGCACCCTCTACTTACAAAGCTTAACATCATACAGCTTTAAAGAAGAAACAGTTTAGGGCCCAGCTCCATTTTCACCAAGCAGGCAATGAAATACGCATTTGAAGCTGAAAGACAGTACGTGGAGAACTGGCAGTTTCAAGCCTCAATTGGACCCTTAGTTTTAGTGGTCAGTCTGTGCTCCCTCACAATCAGTCTTATTTCTGATTCTCTAAGTAGCTCTTTCAACACTCCTTAAACATCTTATTCCACCATCTTTCTTCCCACTTGGAAGATAATCTTGTCTCTTTTTTTTTTTTTTTTTTGAGCTGGGGTCTCCCTCTATCATTAAGGCTGGAGTGCAGTGGTGCGATCTCAGCTCACTGCAACCTCATCCTCCTGGGCTGGAGCAAGCCTCCCACCTCAGCTGTCTGAGCAGCTGAGACAGCAAGTGCATGCTACCACGTCCGGCTAAGTTTTGTATCTTCTGTAGATACAAGGTTTAGCCATGTTGGCCAGGCTAATCTTGAACTCTGGGCACCTGCCTACCTCAGCCTCCCAAAGTGCTGAGATGACGGACATGAACCAGCATGCCCAGCTCTTGTCTCTTATTTTACAGGGGAAACACATAATAATTCCTGTTTGGTTAAAACTGAACAATGCAGGCTTTGGGAAGTCTACCTGTTATGAGTTGAACTGCTTCCTTGAAATTTAAATGCTGAACCTAACCCCCAGTACCTCAGAGTGTGATTGGATTTGGAGAGAGAGCCTCCAAAGAGGTATTAAAGTTAAAACGGCCTTTGGGTGGCCCTAATCTGATCTGACTAGGGTTCTTCGAAGACGAGGAAATTCAGATGCACAGAGAGACATGGGATATGTGCCACGCGGGGACAGCATGGGGTGTGTACAGAGGGAGGGAGGGCCACGCGGGGGCACAGCATGGGGTATGCACAGAGGGAGGGAGGGAGGGAGGGCCATGCGGTGACACAGCATGGGGTGTGTAGAGGGAGGGAGGGAGGGAGGGCCATGCGGGGACACAGCATAGGATGTGCATAGAGGGAGGGAGGGCCACGCAGGGACACAGCATGGGGTGTGTGCGGAGGGAGGGAGGGAGGGCCACGCAGGGACACAGCATAGGGTGTGTGCAGAGGGAGGGAGGGAGGGAGGGAGGAAGGGAGGGCCATGCAGGGACACAGCATGAGGTGTGCACAGAGGGAGGGAGGGCCACGCAGGGACACAGCATGGGGTGTGTGCAGAGGGAGGGAGGGGCACACAGGGACACAGCATGGGGTGTGTGCAGAGGGAGGGAGGGAGGGCCATGCAGGGACACAGCATGGGGTGTGTAGAGGGAGGGAGGGAGGAAGGGAGGGAGGGAGGGAAGGCCATGCGGGGACACAGCATGGGGTGTGTGCAGAGGGAGGGAGGGAGGGCCACGCAGGGACACAGCATGGGGTGTGCACAGAGGGAGGGAGGGAGGGCCACACGGTGGCACAGCATAGGGTGTGCACAGAGGGAGGGAGGAGGGCCACGCAGGGACACAGCATGGGGTGTGCACAGAGGGAGGGAGGAGGGCCACACGGGGGCACAGCATGGGGTGTGCACAGAGGGAGGGAGGGCCACGCGGGGACATAGCATGGGGTGTGAACAGAGGGAGGGAGGGAGGGCCATGCAGGGACACAGCATGGGGTGTGCAGAGGGAGGGAGGGAGGGAGGGCCACGTGGGGACACAGCATGGGGTGTGCACAGAGGGAGGGAGGGAGGGCCATGCAGGGACACAGCATGGGGTGTGCAGAGGGAGGGAGGGAGGGCCACGTGGGGACACAGCATGGGGTGTGCACAGAGGGAGGGAGGGAGGGCCATGCAGGGACACAGCATGGGGTGTGCACAGAGGGAAGGAGGGAGGGCCACACGGGTCACCGCATGGGGTATGCATAGAGGGATGGAGGGAGGGAGGGCCACGCGGGGCACAGCATGGGGTGTGCAGAGGGAGGGAGGGCCACACGGGGATGCAGCAAGAAGGCGGCCATCGAGAGCCGAGGAGAGGAGCCTCTGGAGAAAACCCAGTCTGTGACACTTTGGTCTCTTCTGGCTCCCAGAACTGTGAGAGAATAATTAGCTTCTGTTGTTAAGTCACCTACTCTGAAGTGCTGTTGATGGCACCCATGGCCGGTGCTGGACTATTTCCTAACTGTGGAGGCCATGGAAGCAGCCCCCATGCTGTTAGGGTGGCAGAGTCACCCATAGAAGGAAAACGTGCTTCTACCAACAGGCATCCTTGGGAGAGGTGAACCCCAGAGAAAGAAGCGATGGGGGAAGAATGGAAGTGAGAATCATCCCCTCCTCCCACTGGGGCTGGGAAAGGAGGAGTGCGGCAGTTTTAGGGCTGTGTGAGGCTGGGCCTGGCGGCATGTAGCAAGCTGTCTGCTGCAGGTGGCCGGCCTGTGCTCACGTTGGGTGGGAGGGCGGGTTCCTTCCCAGGCCATGGGGGGAGCAACCAGGACTGAAAAAGGAGATCTCAGACAGCCAGCAGGCAGCAACTGAGCCTCTGCTTGTGGCTGGAACAGGGACAGCTGTGGAAGCAGCAGCACCGAGGGGCCGTGTTTCTCCCTCCCTCTGTGCACACCCCATGCTGTGGCACCCTGGGCTCCGGGGTGACATCCACAGATTTGCATGCAAACTGTCTTGTGAGCGGCAAGAGCCACCAGGACTGGCTGCAAGAAGAAAGCCACTGTCTACTTCTTGCACGGTTTGGGAGTGCTGCCCAGGAAGCAACCTCCTTCCTGCTGACCAGGAGGATGGGCAGGAACTGCTGAATGTTTGGGCTCCAGAGGTGGCTATTTTTTTTCCCCCTGGAATGGAGTTTCGCTCTTGTCACCCAGGCTGGAATGCAGTGGTGTGATCTCGGCTCACTGCAACCTCCACCTCCCAGGATCAAGCGATTCTCCTGCCTCAGCCTCCCGAGTAGCTGGGTTTACAGGCACGCACCACCATGCCCAGCTGATGTTAGTATTTTTAGTAGAGACGGGGTTTCACCATGTGGGCCAGGGTGATCTCAAACTGCTGACCTCAGGTGATCTGCCTGCCTCGCCCTCCCACAGTGCTGGGATGGCAGGCGTGAGCCACTGCGCCCGGCCATGGCTTTTTTTCTCTAAAGTTGGACGGCTTCTCACTCGTCACATCCCATCCTGCCACCACGCATTCCTGCCTGGAATACATGAGCCCTGACTGGCCTCTGTGCCCAGGCCCTCAGCAACCTGCAAGCCATCAGCACAGAAGCCGGAATTATCTGACCCTCTGAAACACATGCCCCATCATGTCACTCCTCTGCTTGACCTCCTGGTGGCTTCTGCAGCCTTAGCCCATCCCTCCATGCCCTCCTGTCCCCGCTGCACTCAGCTCCGGTCACACAGGCCTGGTTCTTCACACACGGGGCTGTGCTGAGCTCAGCATTTGTGAACGTGCTGTTCCGCCTGGAATGCACTTCTCTTAGGTGACTTCTTGGGCTAGCCTTTTACCTCCTGCAGATCTGCTTGTCAAAATGGAATTCCACCTGGAGTTGTTAAAAAGGCTGTGTCTAAATGTAGGTCTGTGCTGTGCAACATTTTCTCTGGTGACTCTAACTTCACCAGACATCTCTTTCCCCCTTCCTGCTTGATTTTTCACCACTTGTGGCAGAAACAGCTAATTTCCTTCAGTGTGCAGTGTCCCCTTGGCCCAGCTCTGTCGTCCGTGGGGCTAGGGCCAGGATTCAGTTTCAGCCAATGGGACATGAGCAGAGTGTTGCCTGCGTCCTCTGGCTCAGGCTCCTAAAGACTGGACTGCTCACTCCCCACGCCCTTCGTCCATCACCCACTGGCAGAGACTGGCAGCAGCCGCAGCGCCCCAGGACAGCGAGGGAACACAGTGCGTAGGGGTCCCCTGCACCTGTCCTGGGTCACTCGTGTGGAACTTGGGAGAGAACACTGTGCTACCGTATCCAAGCAGCTGTGCTAGGAGTCTCCGTTACGCCAGATCATCTTGTATCCCAACCAATGCCCATTCCATCTAACGACCTACCGTCTTTCTATCATCTACCTAGCTACCATCTAAACGCCGAGGTAAGGGCTTTAAGAGGTGGTTGGATCCCGAGGGCTCTGCTCTCATTTGTGGATGAATAGATCAATGGTTATCAGGGAGGGGATCTGATGGCTTTGTAAGCGGAAAGGAGTCCTGAGCTCTCATGTGACCATGCTCAGCCCTTCACCGTGTGATGCCTGCGCCATCTCCAGACTCTGCAGAGACCCCACCAGCAAGAAGACTGTCACCAGATGCAGCCCCTTGACCTTACACTTCTCTGCCTCCATAGCTGTAAGAAAATCCTCTTTTATCCCAGCCAGGTATGTTGTCACACACCTGTAGTCCCAGCTACTTGGGAGGCTGAGGCAGGAAGATCACTTGAGCCCAGAGGTGTGAGGTTACAGTGGGCTGTGGTTGCATCATTACCCTCTGGCCTGGGCAGCAGAGTGGGATTCTGTCACACAAACCAACAGATGAATAACCCAGTCACAGGTATTCTGTTGTAAGCAACAGAAAACGGACGAAGACATAAAGTTGGTACTGAGAGTGGGTGCTAACAACCAACCGAAAATGTGGAAGCGGTTTGGAAACCGAGTAACGGCCAGAGGCTGGAAGGATTCGGAGGAGCAGGCCAGAAAACACCTGCTTCTGGGGAGGGCTTAGAAGACAAGACTAGGGAACGACTGGACCTCCTTCGAGATCCATTAAATGGTCACAGCCAGAATGCAGATAGAAATATGAGCTGTAAAGGCCATTCTGACGAAGTTTCAGATGGAACAGAGGAACAAGGTGTTGGAAAATAAAGGTCATCCTTAATAGAAACCGACAATAAGCTTTGCTGAATTGAGTCCATGCCCACGGGCTTTGTGGAAGGCCAAACTTGAGAGTGGAGAACTAGGATATCTAGAAGAAAAAAAAACAGAAGGAGCTGCTGGTAGCATGCGAGGTGGCTCACACCTGTAATCCCAGAACTTAGGGAGGCTGAGACGGGTGGATCACCTGAGGTTGGGAGCTCGAGACCAGCCTGACCAACATGGTGAAACCTTGTCTCCACTAAAAATACAAAATTTTTGTGCTGCCAGGTGTGGCAGCACATGCCTGTAATCCCAGCTACTCGGGAGGCTGAGGCAGGAGAACCACTTGAACCCTGGGAGGTGGAGGTTGCAGTGAGCTGAGAGCATCCCACTGCACTCCAGCCTGGGCGACGAGTGAAACTCCCGTCTAAAATTTTAAAAATTTAAAAAAGATGGAACTGCAGATTATTTTTGGCCTCCTATGCTGAGCTTTGCTAAGCAAAGGAATAGTTTAAAGACAGAATTTGTAATTTAAAAGGAAGCAGAGTGGAAAGATTTGGAAAACTCAGCCTGGTCATGAAGAATAAAGAAGTGTGTTCAGGAGAGGAAACCACAGGTAAGCCCAGTGCAGTCTGCCAAAGACACTAGCTTGGGTAGAAGGGAGCCAGGTGCAGTGCTCCCAAGACAATGAAAGGCCCAGCAGGCATTTCCGGTTCTCGAAGCTGCCTCTTCCAATCAGAGGCTCAGAGGCCTAGGAAGGCAGAATGCTTTCAGGGGACAGACCCCGGGAACTCTCCCCAGGCTCGCCCAGGCCCACTTTAGGACTCTGCTCCCTGCACTACAGCAGAGAGAGAGCCCCGAAGTCAACCAGCCAACGTCCAGGCAGCCCCCAGGTGTGAAAGATGCCCCACTCCAGAAGGCTCAAGCCCTAAACCTTGGTGGCATCCCTGAGGTGCTAATTCTCAGGCTTAGGGAAAGCCAGAGCTGTGAAGGTTTGGCAGACTCCATCCAGATTTCAAAGGATACCATTTAAAGCCTAGGGGCCCAGGCAGAGACTTAGAGCAGGGGTGGAGCCACTACAGAGAACCCCTACTAAAGCAATGCTGAGTGGAAATGAGGAGTTGGAGCTGCTAGAGTCCCCATCAAGGTAATGCCTAGTGAGCCACAGGAGTGGGACCACCACTGGGACCCAAGGACTGTGGAGCCACTGGCAGATGCAATGCTTGCCTGGAAAAGCTTCAGGCACCAGACTCTACCCCCAGGAGGTGGAGCAAAGCCATGAGTGTGGTCACCTGAGGCCTTGGGGACCCAACGTGGTGTGTCCAGGAAGCAGCCCATGGAGTCAAAAGAGACAATTCTCCAGCTTCAGGATTTAAGGCCTTCCCTGCAGCATTTTGGACTTGCTCGGGCCCACTAGCCCTTTCTTACTGCTCACCCCTCCCTGATGAAGTGGGGATGTCTGTTTTTCGCCTGTACATACCACCATCGTATCTTGCAAGTAAATAACTTGTTTTCATTTCACAGGCTCACAGATGAGATTCTGGACTTTGGACTTTTGATTCCATGCTGGAATGAGTTAAAATCTGGGGACTCCTGTAATCCCAGCACTTTTGGAGGCCAAGGCAGGTGGATCATGAGGTCAGGAGTTTGAGACCAGCCTGGCCAACATGTTGAAACCCCTTCTCTATTAAAAATTTAAAAATGTACCTGGTGTGGTGGCGGGCACCCATGCTCCTAGCTCAGGAGGCCGAGGCAGGGGAATCATTTGAACCTGGGAGGCGGAGGTTGCAATGAGCCGAGATGGCGCCACTGCACTCCAGCCTAGGCAGCAAAGCTAGACTCCGTCTCAAACAAACTGGGGATTATGGGATTGGAACTGATGTGTCTGTGAGAAGGATATGAGTTTTGGGCAGAATACTACGTTGAGTATCTGCTCCTCCAAAATTCATGTAAGAATTTCATCCCCAATATGGCAGCACTGAGGTGGGGCCTTTAAGAGGTGACTGGATCATGAGGGTGGAGCTCTTATAAATGAATTAACCCATTACAGGCATGGGCACAGTGGCTCATGCCTGTAATCCCAGCACTTTGGGAGGCCAAGGTGGGTGAATTACAAGGTCAGGAGTTTGAGACCAGCCTGGCCAACATAGTGAAACCCCATCTCTACTAAAAATACAAAAAATTAGCTGGGCATAGTGGTGGGTGCCTGTAATCCCAGCTACTTGGGAGGCCGAGGCAGGAGAATCGCTTGAACCTGGGAGGCAGAGGTTGCAGCGAGCTGAGATCGCGCCACTGCACTCCAGCCCAGGTGACAGTGAGATTCTGTCTCAAAAAGAGAAAAAATCTGCTCATGGATTAATGACTTTATGGGTTATCATGGAAGTGAGCTTGATAAGGAGAGAGACCTGAGATAGTATATTCAGCGCTCACCACATGATGCCCTGTGCTGCCTCTGGCCTCGGCAGAGTTCCCACAGCAAGAGAGCCCTCACCAGGTGTAGCTCCTGGACTGTGGACTTAGCTTCCATAGTTGTTAGAAGTAAATTCCCTTTCTTTATAAATCACCCGTTCATGTATTCTTTTACAAGCAACAGAAAAAAGCCTGGACAACTGGTAAATGTCCAGCTACACTGATCAGGAAAACAGAGAAGAAACAAATTACTAACATCAGGGAAAAAAAGAGCACATCCTTTTAAATATAATTAAAATAGAATGTAAAGGCCGGGCGCAATGGCTCAAGCCTGTAATCCCAGCACTTTGGGAGGCTGAGGCGGGCAGATCACCTGACGTCAGGAGTTCGAGACCAGCCTGACCAACATGGTGAAACCCCATCTCTACTAGAAATACAAAATTAGCTGGGCCTGGTGACACATACCTGTAATCCCAACTACTCAGGAGGCTGAGGCAGGAGAATTGCTTGAACCTGGGAGGCAGAGGTTGTGGTGAGCTGAGATTGCACCACTGCACTCCAGCATGGGCAACAAATGCGAAATTCTGTCTCAAAAACAAACAACAAACAAAAATAACAAAAAGAATGTAAAATAAAATGTAATAAAATGTAATGGAATATTCTGAACTTTGTGCCATTAATTCAGTTTTACACTAAATGAATACTTGAGAGATGAAAGTTACCAAACTTCGCACAAGAAGGAATAGAAAAACCTGAAATGTTATAGTTGTTTTAAAAAACTGTATTTATGGCTGGGTGCAGTGGCTCACTCCTGTCATCTCAGCACTTTGGGAGACCAAGCTGGGCAGATCGGGAGGCCAGAAGTTCAAGACCAGTCTGTGCAACATGGTGAAACCCCATTTCTACTCAAAATACAAACATTAGCCAGATGTGGAGGCAGGCACCTGTAGTCCCAGCTACTAGGGAGGCTGAGGTGGGAGAATAGCTTAAACCTGGGAGACAGACATTGCAGTGAGCGGAGTGACACACCACTGCACTCCAGCCTGGACGACACAGTGAGACTAGGTCTCAAAAAAAAAAAAAAAAAAAAAAAAAGAACAAATGGACAAAAGAAAAAAATTGCATTTTTAATTTTAAAAAATCTTCCCACAAAGAAGTACCAGGTTTCTCCAGAGTGAAATCTCGCAAACATTTAAGGAAGAAATAATATCATTATTACATAAACAACTTCAGAAAACAGATGATGACAGAGTAATTCACAAATCTTTGGGAGTAACAGTATCCTATCAAAACAAGGATGTACTCTCACCAATTCTAAGGAAAACGGAACAAGATATCCTACTCAGTACAATGAGAAAAAGGAACAAAGTCCATATGAATTGGAAAAGTAAAATTCTTTATTCACAGATGATTATCTACATCGAAAATGCTAAAGAATCTAGAAAAAAATCTACTGGAACTAATAAGTTAACTGATCTAGGTTGCTTGATACAAGGTCAATGTACAAAAGTCAAATTCATTTCTACATACTAGCAATAACTAGAAAATAGCTTTTTAAAAACCTTACCACTTGCAAGAGCATGCAGAAATATTAAATACATGAATTTAACAAAATGTGAGACCTGTAAACTGAGAGAAATTAGAGATCTAAATAAATGGGGCACTATACTGTGTTCAACAATTGGAAAGCTCAGAATTGTTAAAACGTAGTTTCTCCCTTAATTGATCTATAAATCCCAGAAGGCTTTCTTTTTGTAGAAATTAATAAAAGTTGTTTTCTGTTATTGTTATGATGGAGTTTTGCTCTTAGTTGCCCAAGCTGGAGTGCAACGGCGTGGTCTCCGCTCACTGAAACCTCCCCCTCCTGGCTTCAAGCGATTCTCCTACCTCAGCCTCCTGAGTAGCTGGGATTCTACAGGTGCCCACCAACATGTCCGGCTGATTTTTTGGTATTTTTAGTAGAGATGGGATTTCACCATGTTGGTCAGGCTGGTTTCAAACTCCTGACCTGAAGTGATACGCCTGCCTCAGCCCCAAAGTGCTAGGATTACATAGGCATGAGCCATGTGTCCAGCCTGAAGTTGATTAAAAAAAAAGGAAAAAAAACAAAACAAAACTGAAGCTCTTCCAGTACCTGAGTATGATACTTATTGTAAAACTACAGATGGCCAGGAGTGGTGGCTCACACCTGTAATCCCTTTGGGAGGCTGAGGCAGGAGTTCAACACCACACTGTTCCACATAGTGAGACCCTATCTCTACAAAAAATGTAAAAATTAGCAAGATCTGGTGGTGCTTGCTACAGTCCCAGCTACTTGAGAGACTAAGGCAAGAGGCTCACTCAAGCCCAGATGTTTGAGGTCACACTGAGCTATGATTGTGCCACTACACTCCAGCCTGGGCAACATAATAAGACTCTGCCTCAAATAAAACTACAGTAATCAATAGTGTTATATTGGTGTAAAGCTATACACACAAGAAGATAAGGATGGTGTCCAGAACAGACCACGTCTATGTCACTTAAGTTGGGAAAGTGGAGTCTTTCAACAAACAGAACTGAAACAAGCAACTATCCACACAGAAAAAAAATCTTGGTCCTTATTGCATATGGTACACAAAAATGAACTCAAAATGGATCACAGACCAAAATGTAAAAGGTAAAACTATAAAAGTTCCACGAAATAAAAAACATAGGAAAAAAAGCATGTACTTTGAGTAGGCAAATTTCTTAAACTCAAATTATAAAATCTCATGAATCATCATTATTATTTTATCTCTCTCACAGCAACCTCTGCCTCCTGGGTTCAAGTGGTTCTCCTGCCTCAGCTTCTCAAGTAGCTGGGACTACAGGGGCACAACAATGTACCCAGATAATTTTTGTATTTTTAGTAGAGAAGGGGTTTAACCGTGTTGGCCAGGCTGGCCTTGAACTTCTGGCCTCAGGTGATCTGCCCACCTTGGCCTCTCAAAGTGCTGGGATTACAGGCATGAGCCACTGCACCCAAATCTTTGATAAATTAGACTTAATAAAAAATACTCAAGACACCATTAAGAAAATGAACAGGCAAACCAAACATGAAAGGAAAATATTTATATTTGTCACAAATAGGGACAAAGAATTATATATGTTATGTAATACATGTTTTTCATCTAGAATATGGAAAGAACTTGAGCCAACAATAAGCAACCCAAGTTAAAAATAGGCAAAAGATATGAACAGACACATCACAAAAGATGACACAGAACAGCCATAAGCAGATGAAATCATAGGCATACATTACTCAGTGCACAAATACAAAGTAAAGACTAGAGTGGATTAAATTTTAAGAGACTGAAATACCAAGTGTTAGCAAAGATAAGGAGCAACTGAAATCTTCCCATACTATAGTAGGAATGTAAAATGATTCAACCACTATGGAGGGCTGTTCAACAATTATTATTATTTTTTTAAGATGGAGTCTTGCTCTGTCACCCAGGCCGGGATGCAGTGGCACGATCTCAGCTCACTGCAACCACTGTTCCCAGGTTCGAGCAATTCTCCTGCCTCAGCCTTCCAAGTAGCTGAGATGATAGGCTCACACTAGCACACCTGGCTAATTTTTGTATTTTTAGTAGAGATGTGGTTTCGGCCATGTTGGGCAGGCTGGTTTTGAACTCCTGACCTCAGGTGATCCACCTGCCGTGGCCTCCCAAAGTGCTGGGATTATAGGCATGAGCCACCATGCCCATATGACAATTTCTTAGAAAGTTAACACTTATTTCAATGGACTGAATACTTACATCCTTGCACAATTCATGTCAAATTCCTAACCCGCAAGGGGTTAGGAATGACATGGGGTCTTGGGGAGGTAACAGAATCACAAGGGGAGAGCCCTCACAATTGGGGTAAGTTTGCTAGTCCATTTCCACCATGTGCAGTTACAGTGAGAAGACATCTACTTACAAAGGAAGCAGGCCCTCACTAGACACCAAATGCTGACACCCTCATCTTGGACTTCCCAGCCTCCAGAACTGTAAGACATAAATTTCTGCTGTTTATATCCCCCGCTATTGATGGTATTTTGTTATGGCAGCCTGAGTGGACTAACACACTTATAACTCAGCAATTAAAGTCCTAGGTACTTACCCAAGAGAAGTAAGAACACATGTGCAAATACATACTTTTACACAAATGTTCAGAGTTTGAAGAGCTGAGACTGGAAACCCAATGACACATAAGTATAAACAAATGATGGCTCATCTATACAGTGGAACAGTATCCAGCGAGAACTACTAAAACACGAAGCAGCTGGTTGAGTCTAAAAGCATACCGAAGTGAAAGACATCAGACACCAAAGAACACATACTAAATAAATCCACTTGTGTGACGTTCTAAACCAAGCAAAACTAATCTCCATGGATACCAAGTGGTCACCTGCAGCTGGAGTCTGCTTAACTAGGAGAGGGTGAAAGGGAACTCTTTTGGGTGACAGAAATGTTGTTCTTGGTTCTGGTGGTGATGGTTAAACCGGTATATGAATTTATCAAAACCCTGTACACTTTAAAATAGGTGTTTTATTATATAAAAACTGAATCTCAGTAAAGTTGATTAAAATGGTAAAACCTACAGCATTTGAAACGTCTCTAGTAATGCTGATTTTCCAGAAAACATAGATGTCTTTTTTGGATTATTTGTCCTCTCAAGGGTTTTAGGGTTCGTAGTATTTGTTAAGAATTCAAACTATGGCCTCATGAGAAAAAAAAATTGTATCATTACAAAACCGGACTTTTGGGGTTCATGTTCAGACTGAGAGTTTTGCCAGGTGGTGGTGTGGACTTTCGGGGTTCATGTTCAGACTAAGAGTTTGCCAGGTGGTGGTGTGGACTTTCAGGGTTCATGTTCAGACTGAGTTGGCCAGGTGGTGGTTCACTGTGTATTTAGTATGCCTGCTTTTGCACAGCCCTAGCAAAAGGGCTGTTGTGACTCCAAGTTTCTTCAGGATCCTATTTTCTCTCCTCTCCTGGATCGTATTTGCTTCTTTAGCTGATCTCTCTGGCTCAGCTGAAATGTCACCTCTTCTGTGAAGCCTTCCCAGCCCCGTGCCACATCAGTCAGCCCCTCATCTGCACCCCTTCACAACTGAGAGAACACACTCGACTCACTGTACTGTGATCTCTGTCTTCCCCATTACACTGTGGGTGACTTCGGGGTGGTGTGTTGCTCATCTGTTCTCCCAACATTAGGACTATTCCATATATATATATCTCTCTCTCTCAATACATTTTTTACTTTTTTAAAGACAGGGTTTCACCATGTTGGTCAGGCTGGTCTTGAACTCCCAACCTCAGGTGATCCGCCCGCCTTAGCCTCCAGAGTGCTTGGATTACAGGGGTGAGCCACCACGCCCAGCCTACATTTTCAAGTAAATGACAAAATGAACCACAGAGCATGGAAAATGACATCTCAATTCAACCTTAGAACTGCAAAAACAGAAGAGTGACATAGTGCATTGAGGCTGTCCCCTTCAAGTGAGACTGATACAGACAAGTGAGTGAAGACTTCTCTTGAGACCTGCCTCCTTCTGTCCCCACTGTTCCAGCTGAGTCAGGTGTCAATGCCCTCCAGCTCACACGGACAGCTCTGCATGAGCTGTAAGGCGGCACAAAGGTGGGCGTGGATGTGCACAGGCTATTGCCTGCAGCTACTGAGTTAAATAGGAGCAGCAGACAGTGGCAGGGCTGAGAAGATACTTCTAACAATCGTAGATTATACTGATACAAAATGAACAAACAACAAAAAAACAGCCAACAGCTGACAATTTTTAGAATGGCAGTATAGAAAGAATAAAGCAAGAGATGGGAATTACACAGATTTGGGGGTGCATTTTTTATTGCCTCGTGCTAGACAGTGGACACACAGAAATCAATCAGACATGATCACTGTCCTCAGGAACTGACAGTATAATGAAAGTCTATCAAGTCATTCTGGCATATGCAAGTATATACAGTAATAGCAGTAACTACTGAGCCACAGAAGCATGGAGAGCACTGCCAGCTAAGCCTGAGGGAAACAGTCCCTGACATGATGTCTGAGGCGTGTCCTGAACCATGATTCGGAGTTAATTAGCTGAGGAGACCCTTCAGTAAGAACCAAGGTGAGAGAGGCAGGAAGCTGCATGGAGCATGGGGAAGAAGCAGCGGTCGGTGTTGCCGCAGCATCAACCGTGTGGCAGGGAGTTAGGCAGAGGGAGACGAGGCTTGAGGAAACAGGAGGCCTTAGGGCACACGTTAGGGTACAGGATGGGAGGCCTGCAGTTCCTCCTAAGGACAACAGAGAAATGGCTTGGGGGTTATCTTTCTTCAACTTAATTTAATAGATCAAAATGTGCTAGGTAACATTCTCCTAAGTAATAAGATTACACACACAGTTCTGCTCTAAAAGGGATTTAACTCAAGGATGGACTGTAACTGTGGATAACATTTTTTTAAAAACCTTTTTTTGAGACCTGTCTCCTCCCTGCCCCCAATATTCCAGCTCAGAGTCAGGGGTCAAGCCCTGTGACTCTCCCAAGGACAGTGCTCACAGCTGAGGAGGAGGGCTAAGTCTGGTAGTGCCACATAGTGGCAGGTGGCACCCACTCCAAAAACAGACCCATCCATGACTCACAAACTTCTGACATGTCCAAATCTTAGACGCCACATGAATCCTAATTCCACGCATTTCTAAACATCACTCATTGGGCAGAAGAATTATTATTTATAAGTTATCTGTGTGTTCCCCGTGATCTGCAGACCTCTCACCCAAATGTATGGGGGCCTTACTCAAGGGAAGTCCCTCTTGGTGAACACTTTGATTATTTTTAAAGTTTGTGGCTGAGTTAAAATCTCTCCCATACTGACTACACTCATAGAGCTTCTCTTCAGTATGAATTTTCTGGTGTTGAAGGAAGTTTGACCTCTGAATGAAGCCTTTCCCACAATAACTACACACATAGGGCTTTTCTCCAGTATGAATAATCTGGTGCAGCAGCAGCTTGGAGCTCTGGATGAAGGCTTTCCCACAGGCTTTACATTCGAAGGGCCTGTCCCCAGAGTGGATCTTCTGGTGCTCAGTGAGATGGGCCTTCTGGAGAAACGCCTTCCCACACTCTTTACATTCATACACCCTCTCTCCAGTGTGGATTTTCTGGTGTCGAATAAGGTATGAACTCAGAAAGAAAGCCTTCCCACACTCATTACATTCATAGAGTTTCTCTCCAGTGTGAATTCTCTGATGCTGGGTGAAGTTTGACGTCTGGCTAAAACGCTTCCCACACTGATTGCATACGTAAGGCCTTTCCCCAGTATGGATCCGCTGATGCTGAATGAGCTTTGAACTCCGAATGAAAGCCTTCCCACACTCATTGCATTCAAAGGGTCTCTCTCCGGTGTGAATTCTCTGGTGCTCAATCAGGTCTGAGCGATGACGGAACGCCTTCCCACATTCTTTGCATTCATACTGCTTCACCTCTGTGTGGATCTGATAATGGCGAATGAGGCTTGAGCTCCTTATGAAGGATTTCCCACACTCATTGCACTCATAGGGCCTTTCTCCTGTATGAATCCTCTGATGACGAATAAGTAAGGAGCTTTGACTGAAGCCTTTTCCACACTCTTTGCATTCAAAAGGTCTCTCTCTGGTGTGAACTCTCTGGTGCCTAATCAGGTCTGAACTGTGACAAAATGCCTTCCCACACTGCGCACATTTGAAGGGCTTTTCTCCCGAATGAACATGCTGATGCTCAATGAGACCTGCATAGCGAATGAAGTCTTTCCCACACACATTACAGACATAGAGTCTCTCTCCAGTGTGAATTCTCTGATGCTCCATGAGGTGTGAGCTCTGGCCAAAGCCTTTCCCACACTGATCACACGTGTAAGGTTTCTCCCCAGCATGCAAAATCCGATGCCTAACTAGGTCCGAATTAAATGTGAAGGTTTTTCCACAGATATCGCAAGGATTGGCTTCCCCCTCTATGAGCTCTCTTTGAAGCATAAGAAGGTCTGAGTTCAGAACAGGGTGTCTCCCTGATTTAGTGCACACTTGAGCTGTCTCCCGTGTTTGGATCTTCCAATGGGTCACTGTCACCTGCTTGCAGCCCCTGTCCTGAGAGGGCGAACTCCCCAGGCTCTGACCTTCTGGATTTCCCAACAGCTCCTCTAATCTGGGCTCACAGACTTTCCCAGACTCGGGGGAGGGGAGCTCCATCGCTGTGACTTTGTCTGACATTGTCCTATGTGAGTTTTCATCCTCAGAAATCCAGGCTTCAGTCACCTTCTTCTCACCAGTTCCTACATTAGAATCTGAAACAAAAGACAACAAAATCATCTCTCCTCACTTCAAGTATGGGGATCTCCTCAATGAGGGCAGGATGAAATTCATCTCCAAGAGGTGGAAAGTGTTCCCTCTGCCCCTCAATCCTGACCCAACATGCTGCTACCCTCAGCTCTGGTCTCACACCCAAGACTGTACCACGCAAGATGGCTTCTTTGTGGCTCCTCTTTTAACATCCGACACCAGGACAGATTGGCCTGTGGTGCACAACACTCCTCTGACCCCTAGTGAATCCTGGATGAGTTGCAGAGGGGTGGGAATATGCTTGGACTCCACCAAAAAACCAAGACAGATATTTTAAACAAATGTAGAAACGTATACCACTGTCACCTCTTCACTGTCCCTCATTCCCTCCTTCATGTCCTATTCTCCCCTCTGTAACTAGCTTAGACTCCATAGTCTGGCACTGTGTTCATTGTAAGTTACATGAGAATCACCCTCCTGCATACAACCCAGGCCCCCTGCCCTTTCCTGCCTCCGTCATGCTTGGATGGGAAAACCCAAGCTTTGGTTAAAACGAGCCTGCGTTCTGATTCATACCTGCACTCTTGCTAACTGAGTTCTTTAAATTCAGAGCTGCTTGCCTAATGGGGCCTGAGAGCTGCCAGTAACTCCTACCCTCCCCACTCCCTGACAGGACCACCCACCTCTCCTGTCTCCTTATAGACCCAGCATTCCCTTCTCCCTCCCCACTAATGACCTTGCTTCTTGCTTCATTGAGAAAACAGAAGAAATGAGCCAGGGACAGGCACTGCCTGCCACATCTCCTGCTAGCCTGTATCTCCACCCATCCTCTGCCAGGCTTGTTACCTGCGTTAAACTGTTCTTGATTTGACCTAAGATCAACACTTCCACTTGTGTGGGAGCTCCCTTTCCCTCTCACACGTGCAGGGACAGCACTTGAGCACCCGCTCCTCTCCCCGATCCTGAAGTCTTCGCCCTCCAAGCCCACCACTCTCCTCATCATAAAGAAACTCACCAGTTCCCAGCTACCCAAAACATGCATTTCTTGGGCCCCATGTCCCACTAATTACCACCCCATGACTCTCCTCCTCTACAGACCCATTCAAAGAGCCCTCACCCATGCTCCATTTCTCCATTTCCTCCTTGAGTCCACTGCAGTGGGGCTGTCACCCCAAAAATGCACCATATCACCAGATCAGGGGTCAGCTGTGACCACACTTCCAACTCAACCTGCGGCGGCACTGACACAGTCCCAATCCTTCAAAAGTCACTCTCCTATGTAAACCTGGGACAGCTTCTCTCTGTTCACTAACCGCCTCACCGACAGCTTTGACGCCTCAAGGTCCTGGCGTGTCTAGGGCTCAGCCCTCATCTATGTCTATTACAGAGGGAAGTGCACTCATTATTGAACACCAATGCCATCTATGCTGAAGACTCACATGCCTGCCTCCAACCTGGCCTTCTTCCAGCCCCCACATCTGACCAGCTCACCTGACACCTTCATTCAGGTGCTCTCAGAAGTTTTTCAACCCCAATGCATCCAGCCTCACTTCTGATTTTCCTCCTTCTACGGTTTTCTCCATTATCTCATTTGTTCAGGCCACAGATGCTGCAATAACCCTTGACTACTTTTCCCTTTGTTCACACTCCACATCTGTTCAAAACCATGCCCAGTGCCAGATCCCCCCCAAACTACAGGGCCGCCATCTGCACTGCCTTACGCCACAAAGTGTGACTGCCTCCCTTCCACCTTCTTACTTCTCCCCTTCTCCAGTGTTTGAGATGGAGTCTTGCTCTGTTGCCCAGGCTGGAGTGCAGTGGCACAATCTTGGCTCGCCACAATCTCTGCCTCCTGGGTTCAAGTGATTGTCCTGCCTCAGCCTCCTGAGCAGCTGGGACTTCAGGCGTGTGCCACCATGCCTGGCTAATTTTTGTATTTTTAGTAGAGACAGGGTTTCACAATGTTGGCCAGGCTGGTCTCAAACTCCTGACCTTGTGATTCACCTGCCTTGGCCTCCCAAAGTGCTGGGATTACAGGTGTGAGCCACCAAGCCTAGCCAGAGTCTCCAACTGTTTTCTACACAATCAGCAAAATTACACTTTAAAATCATAAATCAAATGTCACTTTTCTACTCAAAACTTACAAGGGTCTCCCATCCCCTATTCAGGCCCCACAAGGGCCCCTGGGCCTGGACTCCTACTGCCTCACCCTGCCCTCCCCTTCCCCCTTCTTTGTCACACTGGCCTCTGCAGTCCCTGCCCACTCAGAGCCTTTGCACTTTAGTAGAAAGACTCCAAAGCTATTTGCATGTTTCACCCCCAGATGTCCTTCAGGTATCTGTGTTGACGTCACCTGATTGGAGTCCTTCCTAGTCACACTATGAAACGAAACAGCAAGCCACCCCCATCCTTAGCATTCCCTCTCCTGCCTCTGCTTCCTCTGCACAGTTCTGACCACTTGACCAATCATTAAGTCACCCAATCAAAGCAGCCGTCGATTGTGGCTATACACTATTCTATGTACCATGAAGGAAAATAAAAGTGCCAATTTAAATGAAAACCCTCCATCAAGTCAGGCACAGTGGCGCACTCCTGTGATCCCAAGACTCTAGGAGGGAGAGGTAGGAGGATCACTTGAGACCAGGAGTTTAATATCTGCCTGGGCAAGACAGAGAGATCCCATCTCTACAAAAAAATTTTTAAAAATAGCCAGGCAAGGTAGCACACCTGTGGTCCCAGCTACATTGGAGACTGAGGCAGGAGGATCACTTGAGCCCAGGAAGTTGAGACTGAGTGAGCCATGCTTGTGCCACTGCATTCCAGCCTGAGTGACAGAGTAAGACTCTGTCTCAAACAACAACAAAAGACACTCCATCAATTCTAACAGGAATTCAATTTCAGAGTTATTAAAATATGGAGATGGTGTGTCTTAGAATCAATGAATTGTGATATATACATGTCTGCATGTATACATCACAAATGTGAGTGAGTGTGGGCAGGGATTTTGTTCTGTTCTTTGTCCTCAGCAACCCAAACAATTCTTGGCATAAAGCAATACACTTCATAAGTATCTGTTGCATGAATGAATGTTCTAATCATGCAAACATAATACGCTCAACACATGGTAATAAGCCAGGTACAGTGGCTCATGCCTGTAACTTCAGCGTCTCCAGTGGCCAAAGCAGGACTGCTTCAAGCCAGGAGTTCAAGACCAGCCTGGGCAACATAGCAAGACCCCATCTCTAAAAAAAATTTTTTTTAAATTAGCTGGATGTGATGTTGCATACCTGTGGTCCCAGCTACTCGGGAGGTTAAGGCAGGAGAATGGCTTGAGCCCTGAAGTTTGAGGCTGTAGTGAGCCATAATTGTGTCAAGGAACTCCAGCCTAGGTGACAGAGTAAGACCCTGTCTCTAATTTAAAAAAAAAAAAAAAGCTCCAACACTTCTATTATTAAACACTGAAATAAAAGTGTTATACACACCTTTAAGAAAGATAGTTTAGCAGTGCTTACTATAGCTCTTTTAGAATGTCTAGCAGGTTTCTCAGTTTTTACTGGAAAATCTCCCATAAAAAAATTAAGAGAAATAAATAAGACAATTATTTACCCACTTATTTTAATGCAGGGTCCTGGGTGGCTGAAGCCTATCCTGGCAGCTCAGGGTGCAAGGCAAGAACCAGGCTGAATAGGACAGGGTTCCACCAAAGGACAACTCACATACCCACACTCGCTCACACTGGGACCAAGGAGACACCCCAATTCACCTAATGTACATCTTTGGGACATGGAAGGAAAGTCAGGCAGACATGGGGAGAATGTGCATACTCCACACATGGTGTTCCCAGCCAGGAATCACTTTTTCCCTCATTGATGACATAATCAAACAATGCTATTTGAGGCCTTGCTATGTCAGAAAGGGAAGCAGCAGCTGGAATCCACTCTCTGAAAGCTGAAAGAGGAGACCAAAGGAATGGTGGCTGCTGTGAGGGAAAGTCTCTTTCCTGGCACCTGCATTTTACCAGCCTGAAGTCTGAGGATTTGTATTTTCTTTCTTTTTTTTTTTTTTTTCCCAAGACAGGGTCTTATTCCGTTGCACAGGCTGATCGCACAGTGGTGCGATCTCAGCTCACTGCAACCTCTGCCTCCCAGGTTCAAGCAATTCTCGTATATTTTTAGTAGAGATGGAGTTTCTCCATGTTGGCCAGGCTGGTCTCCAACTCCTGGTCTGGAGTAGTCCACCCACCTTGGCCTCCCAAAGTGCTGGGGTTACAGGGGTAAGCTACTACACCCAGGCTTATATTTCCTTTTTAATTTCCATACATATTCTGCTTATGCACTGAGGACCCATTAATGCAGCTCTCAGGAGAAAGCTGACTGCCTTGCCTCAAGAGCCTTCTCTGTGGGGTTCTTGCTGGGCAGTGGGAGCCAGGCCACTGCGAAGATCAGTAATGCTGCTTTCCCACCCATTACTACCGTCTCTGATACCTCAAGGCTGCTGCCAATACAACGAGAGAGGGGGGATCAGCTCAGCCCAGAAGCTAGTAAATAAAACTAGAGGTTCTGTTGGTTTACAAACCAGAGCTGCGCCAGGTGCGATGGCTTAGGCCTATAATCCCAGCACTTTGGGAGGCTGAGGTGGGCGGATCACTTGAGGTTAGGAGTTTGAGACCAGCCTAGCCAACATGGTGAAATCCCATCTCTACTAAAAATACAAAAAATCATCCAGGCATGGTGGCACACACCTGTAATCCCAGCTACTCGGGAGGCTGAGTCAGAATTGCTTGAACCCACGAGGCAGAGGTTGCAGTGAGCCGAGATCGTGCCACCATACTCCAGCCTGGGTGACAAAGTGAGACTCCATCTCAAAAAATAAATAAATAAATAAAAATAATGGGATGCACTGGTAGCAAGCAGCCCCAATGGTGATATTTTCAAGGGAATTAGGGTGCTGGAGAAACAGTAAGCCTGCCCTGTAGAAGTCTGTAGCTAGAGTGTTCTCAACAACACTCTAACACCCTAAATGCCCAGCAACAGACAACTTGCACATAACAATAATGCACAGGGAGAAAACTGCCACACACAAAAATGCAGGTGAACCTCACAGATGAAATGCTGAGCAAAAACAGCCAGGCAGAAAAGAGCTCATATTGTATGACTCCATTTACATAGAGCTGGAAATAAGAGCCAATCCCCAGTGGGAGGATGTAAGCAGAAATGGTCTTCAGGAGACACTGCTGCTGGCAGAGGCACACAGCACCGAGTCACATAGGTACTCACTTTGGAAAAGCTGAATGGGCCTGAGGTTATACGACCTCACGCAGGCCCTGGCAGGCTCTACCAGGCCCCGAGGTTGAGGGGAATGTCCCAGCCTGCAGTTTGGGAACTGTCACTCTGGGAACTGCTTCCAAGATGGGGACTCCACCCACCCAGTGCCAAGCGCTCTCTCACTCTGTTAGTTGTCCACTGCTGCAAAAACAATTTTCACAAACTCAGCAGCTTAAAGCAGCATACGTTTGTTACCCCACAGTTCTGCAGGTCACACAACCAGGCCAGGCCAGCTGGGACCTCCACTTGGGGTCAGACAAAGCTGCAACTGTATGTCATCAGGCTGAGTTCTCATCTGAAGGCTCTGGGGAAAACCGGTTTCCAAACTCATTCAGATTCATGGCATAATCCAGTTCCCTGCAATTGCAGGACTGAGAACCCTGTGTGCTTCCTGGCTGTGAGCAGGAGCCACCCCCAGGGGCCACCTGAAACCTCAAGGGAGGCACAGCATATCACATTTTTCTCACGTGTCTAATCTAAGCCTGTGTTCTCCAACCAGATGGAGGAACCTCTGCTTCCCAGGGCTTGTGTGGTTAGGTCAGGCTCACCCAGATGCCCTCCCTTTTCACCTCACTAACTTGGGACTTACGGACATCTGCAAGTCTCTTCACTGCAGTACCAGCTGAATGTCTGAATGAACTGGAAGAAGGGGTGTGTACATTAGGGGCCAGGAATCTAAGAGGCCATCTCGGAAATCTGCCCTCCACACCCAGGCCAGGTAACAGGAATCCAAAACTCCTGCCACTGTTTAAGGCACCGTGACGCGCACCCATGTAAGAGGCTGAACTGATCAATGTGTGTATTCTACATCCACTACTGACCAGCTGTTCCTGTCTCTCTCCCTTTCCTCGGGCCTCCCTCTTCCCTGGACACAGTATCGAGATTAGGCTAATTAGTCACCTTATCACAGCTTCCAAGTGCTCACATGAAAGGTGGAATCCCACGTCTCTCACTTTAAACCAAAAACTAGAGATTAAGCTCAGTGAGGAAGAGATCTCTAAAACCCAGTCAGAAAGCCGGGCCTCCTGCACCAGTCAAAGAGGAATGCAAAGGAAAAGCCACCAAGGAAGTTAGAGGAGCTGCTCGAGCGAAGACACAAATGACAAGATAGTAAGACAGCCTATCGCTGACGTGGAAGAAGTCTGAGTGGTTGAAGACTAAAACAACTTTCCCTGACGGGTGGTGTGACTGACAACCAAAGCTGAATCCACAGCATCGAGGTCCTAATCATCCTCAACTCTACGAAAGCCAAGACAGGTGAGGGAAGCTGCGGAAGAAAAGCAGAGACTGGTTCTGAGGTATAAGGAAAGAGCCGCTTCCACACATAAAAGTGCAAGGTGAAGCCGCAAAAGCTGCGGGAGAAACTGCAGCAAGCTCTCCAGATGTAGCTAAGATTGTTGACTGAGGTGGCTACACTAAGAAGACTTGCAACGTGGATGAAACAGCTTTCTACTGGAAGAAGATGGCATCTAGGACTGTGGTAGCTAGACAGAAGTCAGTATCTGGCTTCAAAGACTGAAAGGACTGACTGACTCTGGTTAGGGGCTAATACAGCTGGTGACGTGAAACAGCTCATTTCCCACTCCAAAAATCCTAGGACCCTGATGAATGATGCTACATCTACTCTGTGTTACAGAAATGGAACGACAAAGCCTGGATGATGGCACATCTGTTTACAGCATGGTTTACTGAGTATTTTAGGCCCACCGATGAGACCTACTGCTCAGAAAAAAAGACTCCATTCAAAACACTACTCGTTGACAATGCTCCTGGTCACCTGAGAGCTCTGATGGAGACGTACAGGGAGACTGATGTTCTTCCTATGCCAACACAATATGCATTTTGCAGCCCATGGGTTGGGAGTTATTCTGACTTCCAAGTCTTATTATTTAAGAAATATGTTTCACAAGGCGGTAGTTCCATAGATAATGATTCCTCTGACGATTCTGGGCAAAGTCAGCTGAAAACCTTCTGGAAAGGAGTCATCCTTATAGATGCCATGAAGTACATTCATGATTCATGGGAGGTTGTCAAAATATGGACATTTGATATTTTGGAAAAACTCGATTCTGGCCCTCATGGATCTCTGAGGTGTTTGAGACTTTAGTGGAGGAAGCAACTGCAGATGTGGTGAAAACATCAAGGGAACTGGATTTAGAAGTGTAGCCTAAAGATGTGACTGAACTTTCAGCTTCAATCTCACGATCAAACTTGAATGGATGAGGTGTTTCTACCTTTTTTTTTTTTTTTTTTTTTTTTTTTTTGATATGGAGTTTCATTCTTGTTCCCCACGCTGGAGTACAGTGGCACAATCTCGGCTCACTGCAACCTCTGCCTCCTGGGTTCAAATGATTCTCCTACCTCAGCCTCCTGAGTAGTACAAGCACCCTCTACCACACCCGGCTAATTTTTGTATTTTTTTTAGTAGAGATGGGGGTTTTGCTAGGTTGGCCAGGCTGGTCTCAAACTCGTGACCTGAGATGATCCACCCACCTTAGCCTCCCAAAGTGCTGGGATTACAGGCATGAACCACTGTGCCTGGCTGAGGTGTTGCTTCTAAGAGATAAGCAAAGCAAGTGGTTTCTAGAGATGGAATCTGCTCCTGATGAAGATGCTGTGAACATTGTTGAAATGACAACAAAAGATTCTGAAGATTCCATAAACTTGGTTAATAAAACACAGGCAGGGTTTGAGAGGCTTGACTCCAATTTTGAAAGAGGTTCTACTGTGGATAAAATACTAGCAAACAGCTTTGCATGCTACAGAGAAATCTGTTGTGAAAGCAAGATTCCATCGATGGAGCTAACTTGACTGTCCCATTTTAAGAAACTACCAGTCACACCAAACTTCAGCAACCACCACCCTGCTCTTCCAGCAGCCAGCAAGGGGCAAGGGCCTCCACCAGAAAAATGATTACAACTTGCTTAAGGTTCAGATGATCATTTTTTTTAGTAATAAAGTATCTTTAAATTAAGGTATTTACATTTTTTTTTAGATAGAATGCTACTGGGTACTTAATACTGACCACAGTATAGCTTAAACAGAACTTTTATATACACTGGGAAACAAAAACACCCCTTCGACTTGGTTTATCGTGCTATTCACTTTGTGTAGTGGTCTGGACCCAAGCCTGCAATATCTCCCAGGTGTGCCTGCATGTCCCATGTGTGGGGTGAAAGGCCCAGGGGTGGCTGCTGTGGCTCCCCAGCATTCCTGTTTCCTTCTTCCTTTTAGTGTTAGAAACCCCATCAAATTACTAATGAATGCCCCACAAATGATTTCCTAGTGTCCCCTCAAGTTAGGTGACTGTGACAAGATGAGAGGAGAAGGGAAGTGATGCGTGCATGCCGTCCACTTTCCTCTCCCCACAGTGCTGAAGAGGCAGGGCAGCCAGAGTCCCTGGAGGCCACCCCCCACCTTTGAGAGAATAAGAGAACTCAAGTTTCTTATTTGAAACATGGTATTCTGAATCTGTTACAGCAATGTTAACCTACGTTTTAAATAATACTAATATACAACCCAAATATTCAGATTCAATTCTCATGATGATAAAGAAATTCAAACTGGGCCAGGTGTGGTGGTTCCTGTTGTAACACATAAACATCACCCGTAAAAAAAAAAAAAATCACCACCTGAGGCAGCGGGCAGTGGCTCACACCTGTAATCCCAGCATTTGGGAAAAGGAGGCGGGTGGATGATGAGGTCAGGAGTTTGAGACCAGCCTGGCCAATACAGTGAAACCCATCTCTACTAAAAACACAAAAATTAGCTGGGCGTGGTGATGCACACCTGTAGTCCCAGCTACTCGGGAGGCTGAGGCAGAAGAATTTCTTGAACTGGGGAGGTAGAGGTTGCAGTGAGCCAAGATCGATACTCCAGCCTGGGCGACAGAGCAAGACCCCTTCTCAAAACAAAAACCAACAAACAAAATCACCTGAAATTGTTTCAACTGCACCTGTTGTGTATCATCAGCAGCCACAGTAGTGGCTCTGGGGTGTCTAGGGGTGTCCCATCCGGCACTAGAAGCTCCCAGTTCTTAACCCACACTGTTAAGGGGATATTGCAGCCTCGAGCTCCCAGCCAGAGTCACTGTGTGTCCCTTACAGCCGAAAGAAATAAACAGGAGGATACACCAAGCTTCACCCTCAGGAATAACAGAAAAAGCAGAGCCAGAGGGCAACCGAGTGGGACATGGACCAGAGACCCACCACCATCTGGCCTCCTTGCCCCGCGCCATCACCAAGGGGCCTGCTGTGCGCCAGACGCTAGGAAGGGAGGGCTTGTCTTCCTAGTGCTCCCCACGATGCCCTGGAGGTTCAGGGAACTAACAAGCTTAAGGTCAGAGAACTGGAGCCAGCTGCCAGCTGCCTCTGCCCCACCCAGGCCATTTGGCTTCTGCCCCCAGCATGCTGCTAAGGGCTCTGCCCAAGGACAACGAGCGCGGTGTCCTCTGCCGGGCCATCTTCCACGACCGTGAGGCAGCGCCCACAAGCTCGGCAGCTCCCTGAGCTGCTTCACACCAACTTCCCCAGTCTGAGGCCCGCAACCAGGTGCTGCTCAGACCTGGAGGGTCCCTGGACCATGATGTAGCCTGTGTTCGAAGGGGGCAAGACAGCCTTGACATCAGCAAGGAGAACGCCACTGAGATTCTTAAAGACTTGAAGGGGAAAGGGAACCTTCCGGGAAAAGCAGGACCGCGCAGCCACACCACCTCTTCCCATCTGGGAATTCTCCTCCAGGCCCAAGCCTGGAACTTAACTCTCATTCTGCCCATCACGTTTCCCTCCCCACTCCTACCCCCAACAGCACAGAAGATGCCGGCGCTGCATCTCCTCCAGCACCGAGAGGCCTCGAGGCCCCCGGGAGCAGAGGCAAGGTTCAGGCACCGCCGCAGGGACGCCCACACCCAGTCCTGTGACACCCTCAAACTGTCTGCGGCACCCACCCTCACGCAGGCCTGGCGGGCCTGAAGACTGCCACTCGGAAACTCAAGCCCGCGGCTCCAAGGCCTGGACTCAGGGCGGGGTGACGGGGATCGAACCAGGGGTACCCACACGGCGCTGCGCAGGGAGAACACCCCAGGCTCGGGCCCGAGGGTGCTCGCTGGAGAGACGCTGCAGCCTCGCGGGGGCGGCCATGGCTGCGTCGGGGAATCCGGCTGGCCAAGGCCCGGCTCCTGACGCCCTTGCGGGGCGGGCCGCGGCCTGCGGACCCCGCCCGGCCCCTGAGCCAGCCGGGGCTGCGGCTAGAGCGCTGCCCGCCCCCGACCGGAACGCGCCACTCACCCGGCGCGGGCGGGGAGAGGGCGGCGCGAGCCCGACCCCGCAGCCGCTAACGGGACCTCGCGGGCGCAGGCCCCGCAGACCCGCCGACAAAGCCCGCACCGCCGCCAGCCCGCCGCGGCCGGAAGTCGCTCTAGGCCCCACCTGGGCAACTTCCGGCGCCGCTCTAGAAGCGGCAGGGATCGGCTCCCCTCTCGGTAGTGCGGACATCCGGGCGGGGGCGGTGAAGGCTCCCGGAAGGGTGCGGGGCGTCCGGGCGGCGCGCCCTCGCTCTGCGAGTGAGAGGAACGCGGGCTCCGAAACTCCGGTGTGGCGAAGCCCGGCTGCAGCCCAGCGCCAGCCCCTCAGGAGGCGGGGACCCGGGAGAAGTAAATACCGTGAGGGCCAAACTTCGCCGCCTTTTGCGCCCCAGAGACGTGGGGAAGCGGCGCGCTGTGGGTTTTTTTAGGTTTTCCGTTTTTTTTTTTTTTAAGACGGTCTTGCTCGGTTGCCCCGGCTGCAGTGCGTGGCGCGATCTCGGCTCACTGCAGCCTAGACCTCCCGGGCTCAGGTGGTCCTGTCTCGGCCTCCGGAAGTGCTGGGACCGCAGGCGGCGCCATCGCTCGGCTCGCTGATTCTTGGTAGACATTACTCGTTGCTAGAATGAGTCACAGTCCGAAATAATTACATTACCCTGCCCCCCCCAAAAAAAAACATATTCGTATTTTGGATTTTCTTTTTCCAATTTTCTGCTAGCACTGAGGAAACTTCTTTATCTAGATAGATGGGATTGCGAGGAATTGTTTTTAGCAATGACGCTCAATTTCTTTAGCTTATTTATATGCAAAAAATACACAGCAGTTATCACCAAGTGTACTTGATGACCTCTCAGTTGACCACTCGAATAGGTCCTCTGTACATTTTGATGGAAGCAGGGCCCGGCGCGGTGGCTCACGCCTGTAATCCCAGCACTTTGGGAGGCCGAGGCAGGCGGATCACCTGAGGTCGGAGTTTGAGACCAGCCTGGCCAACATGGAGAAACCCTGTCTCTACTGAAAAAAATAAAAAATCTAGCCGGGCGTGGTGGCACATGCCTGTAATCCCAGCTAATCGGGAGACTGAGGCAGAAGAATCGTTTGAACCCGGGAGGCAGAGGTTGCCGTGACCCGAGATCTCGCCGTTGCACTCCAGCCTGGGCAACAGAGGGAGACTCTGTCTCAAAAAATAAATAATAGATAAATAAATAAATAAGGCCAGGCACAGTGGATCGCACCTGTAATCCCAGCACTTTGGGAGGCCGAGGCGGGCGGATCATCTGAGATCGGAGTTGGAGACCATCCTGACCTACATGGAGAAATCCGGTCTCTACTAAAAAAGAAAAAAAAAAGTCAAGTGTGGTGGCACATGCCTGTAATCCCAGCTACTCAGGAGGCTGAAGCAGGAGAATTGTTTGAACCTGAGAGGCAGAGGTTGTGGGAAGCCAAGATCAAGCTATTGCACTGCAGCCTGGGCAACAAGAGTGAAATTTTGTCTCAAAGAAACAAAACAAAAATCTGATGGAAGGAAACAAAGAATTAGAAGTAACCTAAAGTGCAAAACTACATTAGGTCTTTCCCAGCCAATAAATTCACCTACTTTCTTAAAATCCACTGCAGAGTTTTGAATTATCCTTTGGTAAGGAGGACAGCCCAGGTACCAGGGTGAACAAAGGAAGAGAAGCAAGGCGGAAGAAGGAGCAATGGCCAAGGGGGACACGCTAGGCGTGTGCCCTCAGCCAAGGGCCTTCTCTGAGAATTCCAGGGCAGAGTTTGTGGAAGTCCTGCTGTGATTCTCCAGGGGCTTCCCAACTTTTGGAAAGGTTTCTGCGTTCCAGGGGTGTGTGTGAAAGCCCTGCATTGAGCGACCCCACCTTTCATCCAGACCCAGAGACCTCGGCTGCTGCAACCCTATTGCCAGCTTACCCTCACGGGGTCTGGCTTTTAAGGTGAGAAGGGCTTACAGACCTTTCAGCCTGTCTTTCCCTGGACCCAAAGAGCTTGAGAGCACACCTGAGCAGGTTGTCACAGATCACATCTCCTGCCTTGTATGCCTGACAACTGCCACTTCAACCCCAACGACAGCTAACACGTGTATGCATCTTGGCACTTAATACTTTGAGTTTACTTGTCTGGTGTTGATTGTCCCTGCCAGTAGAAAGAAAGCTCCGTGAGGTCAGGGACCCCATCTCATTCCATGTCTAGCCCAGTGCCTGGCCCATGTGGTCCTCAGCAACTGAGGCAGATGCTGTGATAACAGGCCCAGGGAGATCCTTCCAGTGACGGGCTTGGTGTCCCACTTGCTGGGGATGTGGTAGGCAGTCTTCAGCCATTGGCCGCAACTCGCCAGGGTCACACTCTTCCCTGGGACAGCCCACATTGCAAAGTCTCAGCCATCTTGGTCCAACTGAGGACAGCCCTGAGGGCCACTTCTGTTACAAGCTCCCTGTCCTTGGTGGCTTGGTGGCGTCACAACCCCTCCTGCAGCTGTGTCTTCCCCCACAGGTCCAACACCACTCCACAGGACATCTGCTACCCACTTAGGAACCCCCTTCGGCCACAGCAGCCTTGTCAGATGACTTATAATCTCCATTTTACAGATGAGGAAACTGAGGAATAGGGAAGCTGAGTGGCTCACGTAACACATCAGCCAGGACGTGCTGGAGGGAGGCTCATATGTGGCCATCTGTCTCCAAAGCCCTTGACCTACAGCAAGTACAAAGCCAAAACCAGGGGGCGTGGCTGGAAGGCAGAAGGCCCAAGGGAAAGCTGCCATGCAGGATGAGGCTGGCACTGTTGCCATAACTAGAGCTCAAAAAGGAAATCTGTCCAAAGAAACTGCGTTCAGCCAGAAAGAGATTTTGTAGGGATTTGAGGGGACGGAGCCATTCTGAAGACAAAGAGCAAAAATTACAATAAAAGATCCCAAAACACAGTTTCAAGCTATCTGGTGTGTGGGGTTTAGGAGAATGCCATGGGTGGTCTTGGTGTGGGAGCAAGCCCAAAACTGTCTGGAAAATGGCCCCGAGGAAGGGTGGAGCCATTATGTGGGCGGGGGTGGGGGGGGGGCCGTGAGCAGAGCTTTCCTTCTTTGGGTGAATGGGGTCTGGGGACAAGTTGATAAGAATGGAGGACTGAAGACACTTGTGAAGGACAGTCTTTCTGAAATAACTGGGTGGGGCAGATTGTGTGGTCCTGGTCCCAGCCACGTGAGAAGCCCATGCAGGCTTCTGAGCAGGAGTGTGACGAAACCCAAATCACACTGGAAAGACATGTTGGCTGCGTGGTGACCGTAGCCATCAGCTGCAGCTCACCAGGGTCACACCCTCCCCTGACAGCCCACATTGCCAAGTCCTGGATCTGTTGGTCGGTCTTGTTTACACTGTTCCTGCTGGCTGTTTTAAAAGCATAAAGCTATCGGTTTCATGGTATTTTCTGATACTTGTTTCATTCGTCTGTGAGCTTTTATCTTTGGATTTGAGCCTTTAGGCTTTGAGGGCTAAACAAATGGCGTAGTGAGGCCTGGAAACGGTGTGGAGGGAGGGGTTGGACCCTTCAGGCTTTGGATCCTCTAACAGCTGTACTTTGGGCCGTGCATCTAGCACGTAATTAAGATTGCTTATTTCCTGTGGTTTTTACTGAAAATTGGGGTTACTAAGAGGTAGCATTATAATTAATATATGTAATCAAAACTACTAGGTATAAGAGAAACAATTTTAGGGCACTGTGGCTCACGCCTGTAATCCTAGCATTTTGGGAAGCCAAGGCCGGCGGATCACCTGAGCTCAGGAGTTCGAGACCAGTCTGGGCAACATGACAAAACCCCGTCTCTACTAAAAATACAAAAATACTACCTGGGCGTGGTGGCACATGCCTGTAATCCCAGCTACTTGGGAGGCTGAGGCACGAAAATTGCTCCAACTCGGGAGGCAGAGGTTGCCGTGAGCCAGTGTTCATGCCACTGCACTCCAGCCTGGGCAACAGAATGAGACACTGTCTCAAAAATAAAAAAGAAAAACAAAAACAATTTTATATACAGTGTGTAAAGAAAGCATACTTTCTCCTCTTTTTTTTTTTGAGATGGAGTCTCACTGTTACCTACGTTGGAGTGCAGTGGCAGTCTCGGCTCACTGCAACCTCCGCCTCCCAGGTTCAAGCGATTCTCCTGCCTCAGTCTCCCAAGTACCTGGGACTACAGGCACCTGCCACCACACTCAGCTAATTTTCTATATTTTTGGTAGAGATGGGGTTTCAACATGTTGCCCAATCTGGTCTCAAACTTCTGACCTCGTGATCCACCCACCTCAGCCTCCCAAAGCGCTGGGATTGCAGGCGTGAGCCATCACGCCTGGCCATTTTTTTTCTTTTACCTAAGAGAGAACTTTGTGTGGTCAAAATGGTAAGAGGGGAAGGAAAACAAGTTTTTGTCCTAACATAGAACGCCAACATAAAAAGGAAGTGTAGGCCCAAACTGAAGCAGTAGTGAGTTGTACAGGTTTGTGGAAGATTAATCTTGTGAAGAATTTTCTGGCTGGGCTCAGTGGCTCACACCTGTAATCCCAGCACTTTGGGAGGCCCAGGTGGGAGGACTGCTTGAGCTCAGGACTTCAAGGTGAGCCTGGGCAAAATAGCAAGACCTCATCTCTACTAAAAATCAAAAGAATTGCCAGGCGTGGTAGCTCAAGCCTGTAATCCCAGCACTTTGGGAGGCCGAGGCGGGTGGACCACAAGGTCAAGAGATCGAGACCATTCTGGTCAAAATGGTGAAACCCCGTCTCTACTAAAGATACAAAAAATTAGCTGGTCATGGTGACATGTGCCTGTAATCCCAGCTACTCAGGAGGCTGAGGCAGGAGAATTGTCTGAACCCAGGAGGCGGAGGTTGCAGTGAGCAGAGATCACACCATTGCACTCCAGTCTGGGTAACAAAAGCGAAACTCCGTCTCAAAAAAGAAAAAAAAATCAAAAGAATTAGCCAGCTACGGTGGCACATGCCAGTGGTCCTAGCTACTCAGAATGCTGAGGCAGTAGGATTGCTTGAGCCCAAGATTTCAAGGCTGCAGTGAGCCACATTCATGCCTCTGCACTCCAGCCTGGGCAACAGAGTGAGACCTCTTCTCAAAAAAAAAGAAAAACATTGTATGGCAACAAGTTGGCTAAAATGAGAAGGGGATTATTTGAGCATTAATATAAAGTCACAGGGATGCAGAGCCAGAATGTGGGCCCCTGTGTTGGAATAACAGAGTTTTCCTGGAGCAGTGATCTGCTCTTCAATAGAAAGTTGTAAATGATCGACCAGGCGAGGGGCTCAAGCCTGTAATCCCAGCACTTTGGGAGGCCAAGGCGGGCGGAACACAAGGTCAGGAGACTGAGACCATCCTGGCCAACATGGTGAAATCCATTTCTACTAAAATACAAAAAAAAAAAAAAAATTAGCCAGACATGGTGGTGCACGTGCCTGTAGTCCCAGCTACTTGGGAGGCTGAGGCAGGGGAATTGCTGGAACCTGGGAGGTGGGGGTTACAGTGAGCCGAAGTTGTGCCACTGCACTCCAGCCTGGCAACAGCGCGAGACTCAATCTCAGGAAAGAAAGAGAGAGAGAAAGAGAAGAAAAAAAACGTTGTAAAAGGTTATACAAAGTTTCAGGAAATCTTATCTCTGTGGTAAAAATTGAGCTTGGACAGATAGGCTTATGAAGTTGTATTAAATCAACCTTAGGGGCAGGCATGGTGGCTCATGCAGGCAGTCCCGGAGCTTTGGGAGGCTGAGGTGGGCACATTGCCTGAGGTCAGGAGTTCAAGAGCAGACTGGCCAACAAGGTGAAACCCTGTCTCTACTAAAAATACAAAAATTAGCCAGGCATTGAGTTGGGCACATGGAATCCCAGGTACTCAGGAGGCTGAGGCAGGAGAATCACTTGAACCCAGGAGGTGGAAATTGCAGTGAGCCGAGGTCGTGCCACTGCATTCCAGGTTGGGCGACAGAGTAAGACTCTGTCTCAAAAAAAAATTAACTTTAGTAGTAGTATACTGATGCAAAGATAAAATTTGGTTTTCTCTTTAGAGAAAGATTATTAGAAGTATCAATAAGAGATCATTAAAAATGACTTACCTTTGGAGTTAAAAAAAAAGAGGGGCTGGGCACAGTGGCTCATGCCTGTAATTCCAGCACTTTGGGAGGCCAAGGCAAGCAGATCACTCAAGGTCAGGAGTTTGAGACCAGCCTGGCTGACATAGTGAAACCCTGTCTCTATTGAAAATAAAAAAATTAGCTGGGCATGGTGGTGGGTACCTGTAATCCCAGCTACTAGGGAAGCTGAGGCAGGAGAATCACTTGAACCCAGGAGGCAGAGGTTGCGGTGATCTGAAATGGCGCCACTGCACTCCAGCCTGGGCAAGAGAGCGAGACTCCATCTCAAGAACAAAACAAAAAAATAAAATTAAAAAATACAAAGAGAATCATGTAATCATGGACTCTCTTGAGTTGCCTGTGTCCCCACGCAGCTCCCCTGTGCTGAGTGTCAAATCTTCTAGATCTCCCTGGCTTTAGTGTGGGTACTGACTTTTCTCTCCTGGGATAGCCCTGCGCGTGTAAGATACCTGTCTACCTTTTCTGCTGTTCATCTGCCTGTGGTCGACTGATGTCACAGGGTCCAGTATCAAAGGCTGAGAGGATGGAGGGGAAGTTCCTCTCCCCGTCAGGGCACTGGTGATCGGCATGGGCAGGATGTGTATGCGGGCCTGCAGGCACCTCATGGGGGTGCCCCAGCAAACTGCTACAAAACAACACACGGTTATTGTCTTGTAGTTCTAGAAGCTGACAGTTCACAATCAGGGTGTCACTAGCACTGTGCTCCCTCCAAAGGCTCTAGGGAGGACTCTTCCCTGCCTCTTCCAGCTTCTGGCGATGGCCGGCAATCCTTGGCACTCTCCGGCTGTAGTGGCAGCTCTCCAGTGGCTGCCTCCATCACCACGGGCATCTTCTCCTGCGTCCAGATCTCCCTTTCTTTATACAGAAATCAGTCACCGGATCTGGGCCCACCCGGCCTCCATATGACCTCATCTCAGCTTCATGATATCTGCAAAGACCCCATTCCCAAAAAGGTCACCTTCACAGGTAAGTCGGGGGTTAGGATTTGAACATACCTTTTTGGTTGACATAATTCAACCCACAGCACTGCCTTTTTATTTTTATTTTATTTATTTATTTTTTTTTGAGACGGAGTTGCGCTCTTGTTACCCAGGCTGGAGTGCAATGGTGCGATCTGGCTCACCGCAACCTCTGCCTCCTGGGTTCAGGCAATTCTCCTGCCTCAGCCTCCCGAGTAGCTGGGATCACAGGCACGTGCCACCGTGCCCAGCTAATTTTTTGTATTTTTAGTAGAGACGGGATTTCACCATGTTGACCAGGATGGTCTCGATCTCTTGACCTTGTGATCCACCCACCTCGGCCTCCCAAAGTGCTGGGATTACAGGCGTAAGCCACCGCGCCCGGCCAGGACTTTGTCTTCTTTTCGTTAAGCGACAAGTTCTCACTCTGTCCACAGGCTGAGTGCAGTGGCACAATCACAGCTCACTACAGCCTCAAACTCCTGGGCTCAAGGGATCCTCCCGTCTCGGCCTCCCAAAGGTGCCAGGACTGTAGGCACGAGCCACTGCCCCCAGCCCAGTATTTCTTAAGTTAGCCCAAAGATGGCACATCTTGAAATATGGACCCATTTTGACCTTGACCCCTTCCCTGCTTGGACGCAGGATAGGAACTGTGACTAAATGTCGTTAAAGGAATCAGATACAGTGTAGACAGGACTGGAGAATCTGAGAGCGAAGGGAAATATGAGATTCCCAGATGAAGATCCAGTTGTCTCTCATGGGAAAGTTAATTTTGAATTGTCACTGCCACGACTATTTGATATGAACTGCATGCTATTTTTTATTTTGAGATGGAGTCTTGCTCTGCCACCCAGGCTGGAGTGCAGTGGCACAACCTCAGCTCACTGCAACCTCGGCCTCCTGGGTTCAAGCGCTTTTCCTGCCTCAGCCTCTCAAGTAGCTGGGACTACAGGTGAGTACCACCATGCCCGGCTAATGTTTTGTATTTGTAGTAGAGACGGGGTTTCACCGTGTTAGCCAGGACGCTCTTGATCTCATGACCTCACAATCTGCCTGCCTCGGCCTCCCAAAGTGCTGGGATTACAGCGTGAGCCACTGCGCCCGGCCCGAAGTCTCTTAAGTTTTGCTGACTTACGGACAGACAAGAGCCATCAACACTTTAAGGATGTCTTTAAACGTTATCATGAAACATGCTTTTATAGCAAGATGTTAAAGCGTAGGGGTGGACCACATTTTCCTGGCCCTTGTCAGCCTGAGCTATTGTATGTATTTATTTATTTAAGGTGGAGTCTTGCTCTGTCACCGGGGCTGGAGTGCAGTGGTGCAATCTCAGCTCACTGCAAGCTCTGCCTCCCAGGTTCAAGCGATTCTCCTGCCTCAGCCTCCTGAGTTTTGGGGATTATGGGCACCTGCCACCACCCGCGACTAGTTTTCACCATGTTGGCCAGGCTGTTCTCAAACTCCTGACCTCAAATGATCCAACTGCCTCGGTCTCCCAAAGTGCTGGGAGTACAGGCCTAAGCCACTGCACCAGGCTGTGACTGCTTTGAAATGCTTGCATTTTGATAGATGACCATGGCCTCCAGAGGCCAGAGCTGGGCTGCCACCCCTCCCACCCCAGGCATCAGGACTGGGCTTTGAGCAGCAGGGGTTAGGGTTCAGCCCTGTAAGGTTCAGCCCCTCCCTGCTGGTGCAGAGACGAGAAACTGTAGAAATAAGACACAGACACACAGATAGAGAAAAGAGAGTCTGGGCTCAGGGGTCCACTGCGAAGCAAAGCGCGGAAACCTGCAGTGGCACCAAGTGCCTGGACACTCTGACTTATTATTGAGTACAAAGCAGTGGGCAGGGAAGGTCGGGTGAATCGCCTGTCTTGAAGATAGGGGGCCCAGGACTTTCAAGTAGCCCAGGCGAGGAGAAAACCTAATGCGTCAGGGCTTTCTGCATATTTGTCCTATCGAGGACACTAAGACTGTTAGTATTATTAACTCTTACCTTTTTAAAAAAAAAAGAGAAACCAGGTGCGGAAGCAGGGCGTGAGAGTGGACCTGGAACATGACCGCTGAAGCACAGCGTCACACAGACAGTTGAGCCCGCGGAGGTCTGCGGCCTCCTGACAGCGTCAGGCCCATCACAAGAGCGTGGAGAAGCGGAGTTTTCCCCTAACTTCCCCAGGAAGGAGACGTCTCGGCCATCTTGGACATCTCCTCCCCTAGCTGGCTAAACAGCGGGGCTTTCCCAGCGCTGGCGCTGCCGCACGGCCGAGGCGCCCTCCAGGAGCCCTTACGCGGGCGTCACAGAGGGTTTAGAGCAGCCTGCCTTAGGATCACTTTGTTCACGATGTCACCTCAGCTCCATGCTTCATAACCCAAGTCATTAGTAAAATTAAAGGTTGTATTGAGCATATATCTTTACGATTATAAGTAACTATAAGATTATATATGATTGTATAAAGGAATAACTACGTGCCTATATTTCTAATTCTTTTTTCTTTTTTTTTTTTTTTTTTTTTTTTCTTGAGACTGAGTTTCGCTCTCGTTACCCAGGCTGGAGTGCAATGGTGCGATCTCGGCTCACCGCAACCTCCGCCTCCTGGTTTCAGGCAATTCTCCTGCCTCAGCCTCCTGAGTAGCTGGGACTACAGGCGCGCCACCATGTTCAGCTAATTTTTTGTATTTTTAGAAGAGACGGGGTTTCACCAAGTTGTACAGGATGGTATCGATCTCTTGACTTCGTGATCCACCCGCCTCGGCCTCCCAAAGTGCAGGGATTACAGGCATGAGCCACCGCGCCCGGCCTCTAATTCTTTTCTAAATCAGTGTATGGGAACAGGCTGAGGCTTCCAGCCCTTGGCCCGCACTTGCGGGGTCCCCCACACACAGCGGCCTCGCGGGCAGCCGAGAGTAGGAGCAGATGGCGGCTCGCAGCGCCACCGTGGGCCCCGAGAGGCGCCGTTGGGCGGCACCGGCCACGGCCACCCACTGAGATCCACTGTGAGCCGCCGCGATCGTCCTTGACTCGCCGTGGCCTGCCGTGACCCACCGCGATCCGCTGTGACTCGCCGTGACCCACTATTGCCCATCGTGACCCGCCATCGGGATCCGCGGTTGTTTGCTGCACGAGCCGTGGGCGCGGGCGACACGTTCGGAATCCAAGAGGCTGGCCACTGGGTCTGCGGGTTCGGGGCGGAACCCCAGGAGGGGAGGGGGGCAGAGGGAGACACCGCAGCGCGAGCCCGCCGGGCCCCAGCACCCGCAGCTCCCGCCCAGTCCCGTCCCGCGCAGCCCCGCGCCCCGGCTAGGCGGAGGGCGGCTCCCGATGCCGTCGGCCGTCCGCGCGGCGCTGCCTTCAGGCCCTGGTCTCCTGCCCCCAGCAGGGGCTCGGCACAGCCAGCGCCCGACCCGCTGTGAAGGCCGCGGCCCCGGATCACCCCAGAGGTCCCGCCAGCGCACGGAAGGCGTGAGAGACTGCGCTTCCCAGGCAGCTTTGCGGCCGCGGACTCCATGTCCCGGCAGCGCCCGGGACGCTGCAGGTCGCCGGGACTCCATTTCCCAGAGTGCCCGCCCCGCCTCCCACCTGGCGCTGCGCAAACTCGGAGCGCACCCGGCCGGAAGCTGCTGTTGGGAAGCCGGAGGTGGGGCGGGACGCAGGTGAGGTGGCACGGGACCTACCTGCGGTCTGGGCCCTGGATGCTCCGTGAGAGTCAGGGAATGCTGTGGGGGGTCTGGAATCGAGGGGCGTGGGGTCGACCTGGGGCCGTGGTAGGCGGTTCGGCCGCGGTGGAGTCTCCCGGAGTGCAGGGGAGCCGCGCGATGCCTGCGCAGGGACCCCTCCGATAAGGGCTGGCCCTGGAGCCCTGCCGCGGAGCCCCACTAGGTTTCCGGCTCCCTGGAGAGGATCATGAGGGTGGCTGTGTCCGGAGGCCTGTCCTGCCCCGGAGGAATCTGGCTCTCCCGGACCAGCCTGCCTGGAGTGGGCATGGGCTGCACACAGGCGTCGCCTCTTGCCTGTCCCTAGCATGCGGGCTTTGGCTGCGACCTGCTCCAGGGGCCGCAGCCCCAAAGTTGTCTGCCTCCCTTCTTGTCAGCCAGAGGGGAGTATAATGGACCTTTTCTTGGCCCAGTGGGTTGGGACCACCTGCTCTAGGCTGAGTGGTAGCTCAGGACCCCTGTGGCGCTGTAGCCTGAGGGCTCCCTGGGGAACAGGGCTGCGACGAGGGGGGTGCCTCGGTCCAGTTGGGTCTTTCTGGTTGCCAGTGGACTACGTCCCCTCCATGAGGGCTTCACTCTGTACCATTTGCCCCAGAAGAGTGGGGCTCCAAAGGATGGGAGCATGATGGCCTCAGCCTCCCATTATTTGACACTACAGGTGCAGCTGACATGGCAGAACCCCAGGGTTCCATGCGGATTCTAGTGACAGGGGGCTCTGGGCTGGTGGGCAAAGCCATCCAGAAGGTGGTAGCAGATGGAGCTGGCCTTCCTGGAGAGGACTGGGTGTTTGTCTCCTCCAAGGACGCCGATCTCACGTGAGAGAGCCCATCCCCAGATCAGCCCTTCCTCCCCATCCTACCCTGCACCCCAGAACTAACAGCTCCAGGCTGGGCCTGTTCCTGAGTCTAGCAGTAGCTGTGTGTCTGGGTCCTCCCTGCCAGGTGGCTGGCCTTGCCTGGTGTTCTTGGGTGTGTTCCTAGGCAAACATCCTCCCATCTCTTCCCAGAAGCCTGCACCCTCACACCAGCCAGGCCCTGGGGCCACCCTCCCTTTTGGCTGTCCCTCCTGCCATAGTCCCACCCAGTCCTGCACTTCGCACCCAACCCTGGGGTGCTGGTTCCCTCCAGAGCCTCCTGACAGCCTGGCTCCCTCCAGGGATGCAGCACAGACCCGCACCCTGTTTGAGAAGGTCCGACCCACGCACGTCATCCATCTTGCTGCAATGGTGGGGGGCCTGTTCCGGAATATCAAATACAATTTGGACTTCTGGGTAAGTGAGGGTGGCCCCAGCAATCGCTAGAAACCAGGATCCCAGGTTCTGGGAACTTCCTGGTGGGCTTCCCACTCTCACAGGCCCACATTCCCACCCCAGGAAGTCCCTGAGGACCAGGGCTTGGCACAGCCTGGTGGGGGCAGCCCCTGAGGTGCTGTGGACAGAGTGGCATACAGGTTGGCCTGGGGCACTTGGCCCAGTAGGAAAAGCCGTAGAGCTGACCAGCGGCATTGGGAAGCTGAAAGGAGCCAGCAGCCACCATAGGAATGGGAGCTGGTTCCTACCCCATGAGTCCCCAGGGCTTCCAGAGCCTCTGGCTCCCAGGGCTGTGCTGGCCCAGCTCCCCTGAACCCGGCCCACCACACACTCTGGGGTACAGTGGTGCGAACTGCACTCCGTGCATCTCGTCCTGTGCCTGGGGAAAGGGGGGCGTGGTGTAAGGGCCCTGCCCTGGCTAGCTGTGCCCTGCAGGGTTGGCCCCACAGGTCTCTCTGGGCAGCAGCATTGCCCTAGCTGGCTTGTACAAGGCATGGGTCAGCAGAGGCTCAGACCAGATTCTGCCCAGAGCCTCCTTGTCTGTATCTCAGCCTTCTCAGCAGGATGCCTGGCCACCACCTCTCCCTTCTCCCAAGACCACTCCCCATGCTCCGGCCATGCCTTGTCCATTTCATGCAAGGGAAGTGGGGCTTGGTGGGGGAAGTAGACTGCCCTGTTCCCCGTTTAGTGGGAGCCCCAGCCCAGCCCAGGGCCAGACTGGGCCCTCTGGGCTCCTTCCCAGCCTCCACTACCTGCCCTGACCTCTACAGCCTCCTGGGTGGGGCCCATCCCTGAGCTGGGGGTGTGGTTCTCTCCTCACACCCGGAAGGCAGAGCCAGCCCCTCCTCCAGCCTTGTTGTGGTGGAGAGTAGTGGTGTCTGTAAGCCCAAGAGCCTCTCCTTGTCCCCAAGCAGTTAGGATAAGTAGGCTTAGTGCTGTTAAAATAAAGTCAGAGGGGGGAAAAAAAAGAAAAAAAAAGTGTAAGTAGGCTTGGGTCCTGCCACGTCTGAAAGGCCAAGGCTAGGATCCGACCTGGGAAGGCTGATCTGTTCCTGCCTCACCCCTGCAGAGGAAAAATGTGCACATCAATGACAATGTCCTGCACTCTGCCTTCGAGGTGGGCGCCCGCAAGGTGGTATCCTGCCTGTCCACTTGTATCTTCCCTGACAAGACTACCTACCCCATAGATGAGACCATGGTGAGGGGTGGGGCCGGGTTGTGGGCGGGGCCTGGGGCCTGTGGGCGGGGCCTGGAAGTAGCAGCCTCTGCCTCTCCCGCCTGCCCTCGCAGATCCACAATGGGCCGCCCCACAGCAGCAATTTTGGGTACTCCTATGCCAAGAGGATGATCGACGTGCAGAACAGGTCCTCACACCCGTCCTGCTGAGGCCCAGCCAGGAGTTGGGGAGAGGGCCCCCTGGGCGGGTGGGGCCAGCCTGGTCGGGTCTTCATGCCAGCCTCAGTAAGGGGCCAGCAGCAGCGTTGGGTGGGATCGTGGTCCTAGGACGAGGGCAGAAGACGCTGTGCCTCCGCAGGGCCTATTTCCAGCAGCACGGCTGCACGTTCACCGCTGTCATCCCCACCAATGTCTTCGGGCCCCATGACAACTTCAACATCGAGGATGGCCATGTGCTGCCTGGCCTCATCCACAAGGTGCACCTGGCCAAGAGTGAGTGCATCCACCCCGTCGGGGGTACCTGGGCTCAGCTCAGGAGGAGGTGATCCAGCGCCTCTGACACCTGCTCCCTCCCCGAATCTGCAGGCAGTGGCTCGGCCCTGACGGTGTGGGGTACAGGGAAGCCGCGGAGGCAGTTCATATACTCACTGGTGCGTAAAGGAAGGCACAGCTTTCCCCAGAGAACCTGCCCCAGTGAGCCCTGGGCTTGCCCCTGCTGGTCTGTAGGGGAGGCGGTGCAGGAGGGAGCCTGGGATCAGGAGACTGGGCTGAGCTAGAGGAGCCATCTCTGGTCCTCATGGAGGCCCCATAGGCTCATGTTTCCAGAAGTCATTGGTGTCACTGAGCTTGGAGGGAGAAAGGAGGGACCCCTGGTCCCCAGGCTGAGCCCCTACCGAACAAGAACAGGAGTGTGGACTCCCCGGCAGGAGCATTTGGGAGAGGGGACTTGTGGCCATCTCCGTGGTCTCTGACCCTGCCTGTCTGGCTCTAGGACCTAGCCCAGCTTGTTATCTGGGTCCTGCGGGAGTACAATGAGGTGGAGCCCATCATCCTCTCAGGTGGGCACCACGGTCCCCAGCCCCCTTCCTCCATGGTGGGACAGGATCCATGGCTGTCCTGGGAGGCTGGCTGAAGGGTGAGAGCAGGAATATTCATGGGCAGTTGGGCGGCAGCAACGGGAGGCCTGACGCAGTGGCTCCCTGCAGTGGGCGAGGAAGATGAGGTCACCATCAGGGAGGCAGCCGAGGCCGTGGTGGAGGCCATGGACTTCCACGGGGAGGTCACCGTATCCTCTGGCTCCAGCGCTGGGGGTTGGGTGGGCTCAGCGGCCTCCCAGTATAGGGCCAACATGGGTGAGATACTGAAGGGAGGACACTCACCCTGGCAGGAGGAGGGGTTCTGCTATGCTTCCCCTGGGAATGGCAGAGGTTCAAGGGCAAGCTGCGGGGGCTGGGAGTGGAGGTGCTCCTCTCGCTGTGGCCTTGACAAAGAGTCCAGTTTGATACAACCAAGTCGGATGGGCAGTTTAAGAAGACAGCCAGTAACAGCAAGCTGAGGACCTACCTGCCCGATTTCCGGTTCACACCCTTCAAGCAGGGTGAGCCCCGCCCACAACCCTCCACTTGGTGCCCCCCGCCCCACAGCCCTCCACTTGGTGCCCCCCCACACCTGGTGGCCTCCCCCACCCCCTCCCCCATGTTCCCTACCAGAGCAGGGCTGAGGTGCCTCCCCGCACTTCCTCCCGTGCGCCCCTGGCCCTCCCTGCCCTTGGCCCTCACCTGCCCACCTCTGCAGCGGTGAAGGAGACCTGTGCATGGTTCACTGACAACTACGAGCAGGCCCGGAAGTGAAGCTGGAAGGCAGGACCTGGCGCCTGCAGACAGTCAGCTAGCTGAGCCCCGTGGCCACCACCTGCCAACCATGCCAGGAGCTGAGGGCATCATTGCCAGTATCATTGCAGCGACCTGGACCCATGTTCCATCCGCTCTGCAGCCCCAGCCATCTGTCCAGTGGGGCCTCCATGATGGTCCTCAGGGAAACCAGGGCCCAGGCAGGCCCGGCCCTTTGCTCCCCACACAGGCCCCCAGCCCTGTGCGTGCCCACTCTGATCCTGCATCCCACTCCCTGGGATCCAATAAAGTGCATTTTCACAGGCCTGGCCTTGGCAGCTCTGCTGAGCCGTCCCCCACAATCAGGCACTGGCCCCCAGCCTGGACAGACCCAGACTCACTGTCTTCCTGCTTGCTGTTTAGCCCCTGAGAGGTGGCGACTCCCTGGGGTGGAAAGGCTGCAGAGGCTGGAGCTGAGAAGGCACGCATGTGGGAGGGCAGCAGGCAGGCAGCAATGATACTGGCAAGGACTGTCAGCAGGACAATGATGTGCAGGGCAGGGCCAGCCCCAGCCTCTCCACATGAGGCTACCTGCAGGCCTGAGTAACCTGGGCTCACCCAGGCCTCCCTCCTCAGCCTGAGAGCTCTGGGGGAACTGATCTAGTGGGCCAGCTGAGTGGGGCCCATGCATGGATCTGAGGGGAAGCTGATGACTGGGCGGCTCCGGCCTCCCATGGCCTGGCTTCTCATCTCTGTGGCTCTCAGGCTTGGGTGTGGGTCCTCACCTGCCCTTGTCCCATAGAGAGGGACAGGTACCTGCTGGACAGGTCAGCTCCAGCCACCAGAGGTGGGCATCATTGCTCGCGGTCATTCTCAGAGACATCAAAGTCCAGAATGGTTCCCGGGCAAGTGCCTCAGTCAGGCAGGGTGGCGCTGGGGTCTAGGCCCCGGCTTGCCTGCCACCCTCTTTCTCAGTGCCTCACACAGCGGGAGCCCCTAGGCCAGAGCCCTCTGGTCCACTACACCCAGGACCCAGACACCTTCCCTGGTTCCTGGGCCACCCCTTCTCAGGATCTCTCTCTCCTGGGTGCCCTGTGCCGTCTTCATGCACACAATGCCTTCTGACTACAGGCTGAGTCTTCATGCACACAATGCCTTCTGACTACAGGCTGAGTCTTCATGCACACAATGCCTTCTGACTACAGGCTGAGTCTTCAAGCACACAATGCCTTCTGACTACAGGCTGAGTCTGTTGCTTCATTTCTTCCTTTGTTCATTCAGGCAGCAGTGGTGTGTCTTCCCTGTCCCAGCACCAAGTCCAGACCTGTGTCTGGTGCCCAGTCGACCACTCACCTCATATGTCACTGTCCCTTTGTGTCTGGCAAGCCAAGGTGTCCTCCAGGCCTCCCTGAGCCTGGCCCCCTCTTGGGCCAAGGCCTCCCAACCTTTAGGCCTCAGCTGGGATGGTCCAGCCTTCAAAACATCTTTCCTGATGGCACTTTCTCAGCCCCTCTCTGAGCATCCATCTGCCCTACTGGGATTGTGTTGTCTGAAAACTTCTGGGAGCCCTGCCTCGACCTCCACCCCTCATGCCAATACCCCAGGACCTGGAGCTCCAGGAGGTGGGTTGGCCTCCTTCACAATATGTCCCCTGGCAACAGTCCTTTGTGGACGAAGGCTCTGCCCACACAGGGGTTCAGGAAAGGCCTCCTGGAGAGGGTGGCACCTGTGTGCCCGCCTGGATCTGCCAGGTGAGGAGCAGTGGGAAGAAGCCCCACCAAAAGCAGAGAGGTGCCCTGGACACAAGCCATGGCTGGCTAGATGTCCAGGTCAGCGGAGGGCTCCCAGCCGATGCTCAGAAGCCCGGCCCGGCATGGGATGGAGAAGCTGAATGCCCCTAGGCCCTGGGCACTGAGCCAGCAACCCTCTTCACCTGGCCTCAGTCCACGTGTTTATGATGAGCTTTGTCCTTATATATGATGGCATGGTGCTGGATGTCTCTGGCCCCTCTCACCTCCACAGACTTGGTCCCAAGCCATCACTGGCCTGGGAGAAAATCCAGGGGGTCTGTTTTGGAAGGGGCTGGCAGGATCCTGGGTGGCAGGAGAGACAGCTGCTGGCACTGAGAGCTAGTGCAAAGCGGATGCTTTGCACCACCAGATTTCCTGGCTGTGGTGGCCGAAGCAGCCTCCTGGTGGCTTTCTGTCCCGCTCCACGTCATTTGTTTCAGAGCCTTGACACCCTGGCCATCCCCTGCATGTGCCGACTGCTCTGTCTCCATTGCCAACAAACAGGGCGGTAGGCTGTGATCTGGCTTGTCCCATCTGCTGCTGTGTGGTGGTCTTGCCCAGGCCTAGGGCAGGGCCCAGAGGCTGCAACTGCACAGTAAATGTTGAATCAGTGAGAGGATTTAACTACTGAAGAGTTCAGGAAATGCCAAAGTCTTCAGACTAAAACAACAAAACGTCTGTAACATGAAGCCTTAGATTGGACGACGAAAACAAAACCAGACTCAGATCTTCAAACCTAATTTTTCTTGTATCATTAAAATGACGGCCGGGAGCGGTGGCTCACGCCTGTAATCCCAGCACTTTGGAAGGCTGAGGCGGGCGGATCACAAGGTCAGGAGTTCAAGACCGGCCTGCCCAACAAGGTGAAAGCCCATCTCTACTAAAATACAAAAAATAGCCGGGCGTGGTGGCCCGCGCCTGTAATCCCAAGTTACTCCAGAGGCTGAGGCAGGGAAATCGCTTGAATCTGGGAGATAAGTGCAGTGAGCTGAGATCGCACCACTGCACTCCAGCCTGGGGATAGAGCGAGACTCCGTCTCAAAAAACAAAAACAATGACGAGCATCTCCGCTCCCCCACTGTCCCCCTCCCCTCCCCGTCGGCCCCTCCCCTGGCCCCGGCCAGCATTCTGTGACCTGGGCCTCCGCCCCTAGTGCCGCCTCGCGGCCCCCCGTCTGTGGTCGGTGGAGCCTCAGGGACCGCAGGCTCCCGACCAGCCCCGTAATCCGCTTCGCAACCCCTCCCCTCCGAAAAACGAAGATCTGTTCGTCGCACGTGCGCCTGGGACCGGTCCAGGCAACCCCGGCAGCTCGAGCGCTACTGCCCCGCCCGCCCCGCCAACCCTCGGTTCCTCTCAGCCAATGGGCAGTGAGGGGAGGGGGGATAGCCTTTTCGGGCCAATAAGCAGCGAGAGGCAGAGCCTCCGCGCCTTGCGGACCAGTAGAGAGCGGACAAAAAGCCGGGCGGGCCCGGAGCGTGAGGTCCCGGCAGCCAATCGGCGGGGGGGGCGGGGAGGCGTGTCCCATTGGTAGGGCCGAGGTCTGTGGGTGGGGCGCGGCCTGTGGATGGGCGGCCAGCGCGGCGGCGGCCAGTGCGACAAGATGGCGGCTACAGGGCAGGCTCCGCGGCGCGTGGGCTTCGTGGGCGCCGGTCGCATGGCGGGGGCCATCGCGCAGGGCCTCATTAGAGCAGGTGGGGCGGCGCGGAGCTCGGCTCGCGGCCTGGCGTGGGACAGCCCCGTGGGAGGCTTCCTTCCGAGAGATTGGGGCGGAGGGCGCGCGCCCAGGCACCCGGGCCTCCGCTGCGCTGGGCTCAGCCGGGGACACGCCTGTTTGCTCGTAATTTTTTCACGTGGCTGTGGGAAGATTTGAGTTACACGTGGCTTGGTGCCACTTCCGTGGCCGGCTTCCTGGCCGCGTGGCCTTAGCCAGGTTCATGTCTCCCAGCCTTTGGTTTTCTCTGTGCACCAGCCCCTCTCTGGGGAACAGCAGGGCTTCTCCGCAGACACCTTGGCTCTAGTGACACCATTCGTCCTTTGCCAGTAGCACCCGTACGTTGTGACAGCCAAAAGTGCCTCCAGACACGGCCGAATGCACCCTGGGTGGGAGGAGGAGACAGACAAAATCATCTCTGGCGGAACCACGGCTCTATAGCCGGGATGTTTGCGCTGATCATATACTTCTCCAGGCATTTAGAAGCCCTTCTGCAGACTGGGGGAGAGCTGGGTGACTCTTGGCTCTCTGCCTTCAGCCATATTTCAGGGTTCAGAGGAGTCATGATGAATCGGAAAATAGCTTCCTATGAGGTCTTAGTTTTACCTGTGAAACCCGGCAGTATTACATGCCTCCCAGAGCTGTACAGGGTAATTAGATGTATATGTGTAGTGTTGAGCCTAATACTGCTGTGTATGGCTGCCACTGTCATGGTTAGTAGCTGCGTTCAGGTTGTGGTATACACTTCTGTCTTCCTGTTCGACTTTACCAAAATCTAACCCTATCTCCCCACCCCTGTACTCCACAAAAGCATGTTTCTACCAAGTAGGCATTTAGCCTCTTCGTGGACATCCCAACAGACTCTCCCTCCCGAGGAACCTGGGCCCCCATTGGGCCTTCTGTGGCCATAAATCAGCTGCTTTTGTACCCTCCACACTCCTCCAAAGCCTGGTGTTAGAAGTACTGCCTCTTCTCCTCAGGCAGCCTTCCCTTCCCTGGAGGCAGAGGCCCCAGGGATCTGTGTCCTCACCAACGAGGCAAGCTCCTGGCCTCCATACCCAGCAGCAGTCAGGGACGTTGACTGCCAAGTAGAGTCAGTGGATCTGAGTGCCTGGGCCCAGTGAATGGCGCATCCCTGGTTTGGGTTCCTGAGGCCAGAAGGGGGCCCATGATGGGCCAGGTGTGGCTGAGCCTGAGAGGCCAGGCGAGTTCCTCCCTCTCCTCACTGCCATCCTACCCTACCCCTTCAACCCCTCTTCCTTTTCCTTTCCAGGAAAAGTGGAAGCTCAGCACATACTGGCCAGTGCACCGACAGACAGGAACCTATGTCACTTCCAAGTGAGCACAGAGCGCAGGATAACTCTTAGCTCCCGTCCAACTAAGACACTTACCAGAGCCAGGGATGGGTGGCTTATTTAGCTGAAGTTTGGAGACTGGCTGGTCTGGACTGGGGAAAGGGAGGTTGTGGAGAGCCATAGCAAAGTGTGTGTGTGCGTGTACCACGTGTGTGCACATGTGAGTACGTGTGTGCACATGAGTGCATTGTGAGTGCTCGTGAATGCATGTATGTGTGTACGTGTGAGTTCGTATGTGCATGTGAGTGTGATTGTGTGTGCATGTGTGTATGTGAGTGCGTGCTCATGAGTGCGTGCGTGTGCACGTGTGTGTGTGCATGCTGGGATGGTGGCCACGGATATTCATGGGATGGAGGGCTCAGGGCTTGGGGAGGTGCTGACATCAGAACTGCCTGTGAGGAGGAGGTCTAGTCTGGGTGAATCTCGGGCACTGGTGACATGGGGGTGGTCTAGACACTTGCAATGGGAGAGGCCCTGGGACCCTGGGAATGTGTGGCCACCAGCAGGAAGGGCTGTGGTGAGGAGGGTGTGCTGCTCACACAGCCCCTGAGGCCTGGTCCTGGTGTCCCTGGCTCAGGCTCTGGGCTGCCGGACTACCCACTCCAACCAGGAAGTGCTGCAGAGCTGCCTGCTCGTCATCTTTGCAACCAAGCCCCACATCCTGCCAGCTGTTCTGGCAGAGGTGGCTCCTGTGGTCACCGCTGAACACATCTTAGTGTCCGTGGCTGCTGGGGTCTCTCTGAGCACCCTGGAGGAGGTGAGTATCCCTTGGGCTAAGGCCTTGGTCCCAGCTTAGGCTCTGCTGGCCAGCTTGGGTGGCAGGCAGCCTTCCAGAGAGCCTGAGAGGTGGCCAGGTGGCCTAGCTGGGTGCGATGGCTGAGGTTAAGCTTCCCTCCTGGTGCTGTACCTGGGAGGCAGCCGCGGGAGCCTGCAGCTAGCTGATGGGGACCTTTCCTGATGCCCCTGCTGATGCCTGCCCAGCAGGGCCCAGTCCCACAGGCTCCCTGATTCTAACCTCTTTCTGGCCAGCTGCTGCCCCCACACACACGGGTGCTGCGGGTCTTGCCCAACCTGCCCTGCATGGTCCAGGAAGGGGCCATCGTGATGACACGGGGCCGCCACGTAGGCAGCAGCGAGACCGAGCTCCTGCAGCATCTGCTGGAGGCCTGTGGGCGGTGTGAGGAGGTACCCGAAGCCTACATCGACATCCACACTGGCCTCAGTGGCAGTGGCGTGGCCTTTGTGAGTATTGCCTTGTCCGTCCCCTGCCCTACCCTTAGTAAAGAGAGGCCTGCCCAAGTCCCTCTAATGGCCTCTGCCCTCAGAGTCCAACCTTGGGGCCTGCGTGGTTGGTCCCAGGCCCACTGGGGGCTCTGCTGTCCCCAGAACTTCACTGCCTTGGGGATCTTTGGGGCCAGCCCCTTTGCAGACTCCTGGGCTCAGGCCTTGGTTCTGGCCATCCATGGACAGTGAGTGCTCTGGGCCTTGTTCCTGAAAGTTCTGAGCCCCCCAGCTTTGAGACCTATTCCCCCGCCACCATGCCGCTACTACAGGTGTGCACATTCTCCGAAGCCCTGGCTGAGGGTGCCGTCAAGATGGGTATGCCCAGTGGCCTGGCCCACCGCATCGCTGCTCAGACCCTGCTGGTGAGTGAGGGTGGCTCCCGGGGACCATTGAGAAGGCCCAGGCTGTACCACTTTCAGTGGGCAGGGAAATAGTAGGCTCGAGAAGCTGGGGCTGAGGTTGAGGGATGCAGTGAGGGCAGGCTGCACAGTGGGTGCCGTGCCACCTCCCCTGGTCACCAGGCCCTCATGCTTTCCTTAGGGGACAGCCAAGATGCTGCTGCACGAGGGCCAGCACCCAGCCCAGCTGCGCTCTGATGTGTGTACCCCGGGCGGCACCACCATCTACGGGCTCCACGCCCTGGAGCAGGGCGGGCTGCGAGCGGCCACCATGAGCGCTGTGGAGGCTGCCACCTGCCGGGCCAAGGAGCTCAGCAGGAAGTAGGCTGGGCTCTGGCCATCCTTGCCTGCCTTTGTGCCCCCATCTCTCCCTGTGCCCCTTCCTCTGAGGACTGCGACTCTCTCCCTCCTGCGGGAGGGTCTCCAACCGCTCCTTCTCCCCCTGCACAGGGAAATGCACGGGGCAGGACTTGAGAGGTTCCAGTAGGTTGGGGAGACCCCACCAGTGGGGACACTTCTCCCTCTCCCATGGGCAGAAGGCACTGTGGTAGTAGCCCTGCTCCTTGCTGCAGTGAGCCTGCCTTGCTATAACATTGGTTCTGAGGGGCCCAAGAGATGGCGTCTTGGTCAGGTGCCCGCATGGTTAGGCTGTAGGTCAAGGCCATGATCAGAACTTATGATAACGGGCATGGCTGGCCCAATGCCTGGTCTGGAGCCGGGCCTGCCTTTGGCTTTCCAGGTGGCTCCGTGCAGCTACAGCTAGGCCAGCTGTCTCATCTCAGCTCTAGGGGGCACAAGCCATACGGGGTGTGCATAAAAGACCCTCTCCCCCGCAGTAAAGTCAGGGGCCCTGGCCTGCTGTGCGTGGGGACTCCATGGGCAGCTGGGTGGCTGTGTGCTCTCCCCTGCTAAGGAGAAGGAGCTGCTGGGCTAAGTCTGCAGCAGTGCTGGGCAGCGCCAGGCAGGCAGTGTTAGATGGGGCAGCTTAAGGTCTGGGAGGGTAGCCCTGGCCAGTCAGGACAAACACAGACCCCGGCTTCAGCTGGGATACAGGCTCACTCTTTCCTCCTGACCCTAAGCTCCTGGCAAGTGGCCAGGTGGCTCTGGGGCCTCCCAACCCTCATGTGGGTCAGGGGTCCTGGGATGCCCTGTGGCTCTGGCACCACCACACAGGCCTCTGACAGCAGGACTTAGCCCCTCCACATGTCCCTAACGGACAGCAGGTCAGGAAAGCCAGGACTTGGGGGCAAAGCAAAGCCTCAGGATCGAAGGCTGGGGTTCTGGGGCCTTTGGGTCAGGCGGGCCTGGGCCAGACGGCCTCAGCTTCGTCCCCTGCCCCACAAGATTCACCCTGGCCTCTACTTCCACACTGGCCCATGAGTGCAGCAGCTGTCCGCTTCCACCCAGCAAGCTCTGGAGGCGAGGCTGGGAGCACGCCCTCAGTGAGGCTGGGCAGCAGGTTCCACCATGCCATCTCCCTGTGTGCCTGGGCAGATCCATCTCCTAGTGCAAAATAGGGCTAAGGGTACCTGCACGACAGCAGCATGCTCCATCTCTCACGCTCAGCTGCCTCTGGCCACGGACTTATGCCCTCCGCCTGCTCTCTCTCACTCCCCTCAGCCTAGCCAACCCCCAAGCTCCCACCCCCACCGGTTTTCCAGGGCAGGCTGACTCAGTTGACTGGTCTAAGCCTGGCCCTGGCACTTGTGAGGGTCAGCCTAAGGAGATGGGAATAAAGATGCCAGAGGGCACCAAGTGAGCTCATGTTTCACCAGAGGTGGATGAAACCAGGTTCCTGGCCATACGTGGTGGCTCATGCACATAATGCCAACACTTTGGAAGGCCAATGGGGGCAGATCACAAGGTCCGGAGTTCAAGACCAGCCTGGCCAGCACAGTGAAACCCTGTCTCTACTAGAAATACAAAAATGGCTGGTGTGGTGGCTCATGCCTGTAATCCTAGCACTTTGGGAGGATAAGGTGGGTGGATCACCTGAGGTCATGAGTTTCAGACCAGCCTGGCCAACATGGTAAAACCCCAGCTTTAAAAAAAAAAAGAACAAAAAAAAAAATACAAAAATTAGGCTTGTGGGCAGGTCTGGGAGGCTGGGGTCTGGCACAGGCTGCCCCCTGAAGGAACATGGACAGCTCTTCTGAGGACCACATGCATGTACACTGAGCCCATCTGCAAGGAGAATCATTGGCTTTGAGCCAAGGCCTGTCTCCCCCTGGGGACCTCTGACAAGCCCTGGGCACTAGGCAAGCTCAGCTCTGGAGGTGGAGGACCCAAGCTAGACTCGTGGCCCAGCTGGTGAGGGCCTGTGACACACACACCCTTAGCTTCTTGGGGCACGGCAGGGAGTGGGTTACCCAGGCCTCCCCTGTACCTTCTATTGCCAGGCAAAAATGTTCTTCAAGATAGAAAATAGTGGATGTGATCACGGTATCTTTTTAAAGACTTGAGTCTTGTTCTGTCACCCGGGCTGCAGTGCAGTGGTGTGATACCTCGGCTCACTGCAACCCCTGCCTCCTGGGTTTAAGTGATTCCCCTGCCTCAGCCTCCCGAGTAGCCGAGATTCTGGGCGCTTGCCGCCTCATGGAAGTTTTTTGTGTTTTAGTAGAGACAGGGTTTCACCACATTGGCCAGGATGGTCTCAACCTTCTGACTTTGGATTACAGAGTCCTCTTTAATCAGTGTTCCCCTTTTATGTCCTGTGCCCCAACTATTCATCTAGAGGTATTCCTGATCCAAGCATTGGATCAAGAGCTACAAAAATAAGACTTCACAACAGGGATGCTCACAGAGTGGGCATGTCCGGCCTTTATTGGATAAAGCCACTGGGCCTATCCGAGTGGGCAAGCTCAGCTGTAAATAAGCTTGCCGGTTAGAAGAGCCCTCCACAGATCGTGGGCCCCAGAAGCCCAGGGACCCCCATGTGCTGTTGGGATCGCTCTCCATGGGCATCTTGACTAGGTAGGCAAGGGGCTGATATCCCTGCGGGACCAACCCCAGTCTAGGGGTGCTCTCCTTTTCCACTACATTCTGATGTTTCATCCACAGCTCAGTGGATGTCCAGGGAGTCCCCCAAGGTCAAGGCAGTGGTCTCATCCCCCGACATTGTGGGTCAGGTGGTTTCAACAGGACCCGCACTCATCTTTGCCTCAGCGCCTTCCATTCTCCAGCCCCATCCGGCCCAGGAGCTCTGACAGTGACAATGACACAAGATCACGAACTGAAGGAGCAGTGAACGGGAGCTAGGGGGTCTGGGGGCCATCTGAGCTGAGGACAGCTGGCTCATAGCCCCCACCCACCCCTGTGCCAGCAGGGAATGTGCAGAATCTGCCAGAGCAAGAGGCCAGGCTCCGGATGCGGTTGAAAGAAGCAGATGCAGCCTCACCCCAGCCTGAGCCTGTCACCATAGCCCGGGCCTCGAAGGCAAGGGCACCAGCACAACCTTGGCAAAGAGCCTCCCAAAGGGTTCCCCCACCCCCAGGGTCCAATACAGCCACCAATCCTGGGGTCTTTACATCACTTCAGCCACTGAGCAGAACCCAGAGAGGGTTAGTGAGCTGGAAGCATGGCTGGGACAGGGCCCCAGGTTCCAGCCCAGGGCCTCAGGGATCCATGGCTGGGGCTGCCCTCGGGGCCAGGCATGGGCAGAGCAGCCCGAGCCTCTGCCACACAGCACCATGTGCCAGTGCACCCAATGCTAGGGAGTGCTTTTTAAGCCCTCTAGGATTCCCGGACCACTAAATGCCAGCAGGCAGACTCACTCTTCACAGCCTCCTAGTGCCCCCACCAGCCTGCACCTGCTTTTCTTTTTTAATAGCAAAAACCAGTACTGCCTTGTTTATGGAAAGTGACCATCCAGGGACTGTGGGACAGAACCACCCAGATGAGAGGACGGGGTCTGCCAGCACCAGCGCCAGCCTTCTGGGACCCAGGCCAGCGAAAGAGCTGAGATGGGAAGAAAGGCTGGAGATGAAAGCCTTGCCAAAGACGCAGCAGCAATGAGTAGCTGCGCTGAGGGGCAGCCCCAGGGGCGGCCCGGGCTGCAGATGAGGCCCAGGTGAGCAGCCCTCACTGGCACTGGCCGTGAAGCAGCTCCTCCTAGGAGCCCTGGAGGCAGGCCTGGCAGAACAGAGGTGATGTCCCCACCTTGGGTGCCTGGGCCCCTGGGAAGGTTCTGGCCCAAATGCCTCAGGCTTTCTGCAGCCCATTCCTAGCAGTTCAGGCCAGAGGCTCTTCCTATAGGTGGGGCTGGCCTGATGAACTCAGCAGGTGTGCCTGGAGGCTGCTGCTCTGAGCTCTGCTCGGGAAGTCTACTTCTTTCCAAATTTTCCACACCGCCCTCAGCTCTCAGATTTCAGATACAGACATATACATATATATGTGTAAATTTCTTGACTTGTGGTAGTTCCAAGGAACTGTTTGTTCTTGGACCTGTACAGAAGTCACTTTTGGGGAAACTCCCTCCAGCTGCCCCACTGACAAGCTGGTACACAACCCTTCCCTTCCCTGTGCAGGCCTCAGGCCTACCCTGCATTCTGCAACTCTGGGTTCTCAAGGTTCCCACTGCTAGGACACTGGAGGCAGGTGGGGATGAGGGGCCAGCACCTGGAGGCAAGCAGGCCAGCCCCCTGCCCCTCACACCAGCTCGGGCAGCGTCTCTGCGAAGGCAGCCCCCACCCCACCTGGGGAGGCATGGGCATCCCCGTCCTAGTCCCACCGTAAGGACTCTAGGCCTAGAGCTGGCCAGAGCAGAACAGGACAAGGGCTGGACAGGCCCTGGGGCCCTTTCCACCTTTCAAACTAGGCCTCCCAGGGGCAGCTTGTCAGTCATGGACTGGGAGAGGCAGACTCGTTTTGAGGGGCAGTCGGGGAGGAGAGCCCGAGGAGGGTGGCGCTAAGGCACTGTGGATGGCCTTGGTGGCCATCAGTGCCAGGGCCTGCTTCCAGGTATGTCAGGTGGCTCCAGGCCCTGGGGCCAGACAAAATAGTCTGTGGCTGATGAGGAAGCAGGGGAAAACTCTCTTCCCATTGCCCAGGTCACCAGGGCCCAAATCCAGGCAGCTGCTAATCCCATGGAGTAAGAGATCTGTTCAGACTAGAATTTTCTTAGGGAAAACTAAAAATCCAGAGAAAAGGAACTCCACTTTCCTATTGTACCCAGAACCTAAGGAAGCCCCGACTATGGGAATCCATCCCTCCCAACTCCACTGTGATGCTCCAGTACCTTAGGTCTCTGTCTCTGAACTCCAGAGCAACTGCAGGGTGGCCCAAGATCAGCCCACCCGGCCCGTTCTCACGGCCCCTCTGAAGAGTATCTTTAAAAACAGATTTAATGTGTTAAAAAAAAAAAAATAGAACCAATTGGTGTGTTTCGCCACTGAGATGATGGCGCTGTGGCTCAGGGACCACGTAGCACCAGGGCTCGACAGCAGACAGGAGTGTCAGGCCCTCGTCCAGTGCATGTGACTGGTGCAGGGACAGAGGTCCAGCCCCATGGGGGCCAGAGCAGGAACACAGCCACCTGTTCCAACAGGCTCTGTGCCTAGTATGCCCTGCACATGTGCCTGCCCTCGGAGGAGCATGGGCCGAGCCTCTCTTCCAGCTGCACCTCCAGGAGACTGGGGTGCCAGTGAGGCAGGGCAACCTCTCACCAACAGAGATCCTCCAAGCCAGGCTGGGCTTGGATTCCTGTAACCCCATAGCCATGGAGTGGGCCACCGAGCGGGAGGAGAGGAGAGATAGGAGACTGTGTGCATCCCCTTCCTCCAAGTGCAGCAGGAGAAAGGTCACTGGGCTGGCCTGGTCACACACTGTCAAAGGGTCCTGCTGGAGTGTTCCCAATGCCCCCCAGCCTCCGCGCCATGCTGATGAGTGAGCGCAGCTGCACCAGCCTTAGTGGCCCCACTTCTCTGGAGTCCTGGCTCTCCAGCCACCGCAGAGCTGTCTCTAGCCCTCGAATGGCCTCCCCGGCAGTAGGCACTGAGGCCCCTCCATACTCGGTGGCCTCCTCCTCCTCCTCTCCACCCCCAATGGCAGAGGACAGGCTGCCTGGGGCTGGAGGGGCTGCAGGGGGCAGGGCTGGGCCCACCTCCTCTCTGCAGCCCTCGGGCAGACCTCCATCATCATCCAGGTGCAGCCACTCTGCAACCTCCTCGGGAGCCAGGCACTTGTAGGCCAGAGCTGCCAGATGAGTGAGGTCGCTGAGCACCCTGCTGTGCTCGGCAGCTTCTTCCGCTTGTGCTGGCTGCCCAGCACTGTCTTCTGAGGGCCTGGGCTCAAAGGCGGCCCGCAGGCCCAGCAGCCAGCAGCGCTCGATGCTGCCCGCCTGCACCAGGTCCCAGGAGAGGCCGGCCAGGTAGAGCATGTCCTTGAGCATGAAGCTGCGCATGAAGTCCAGCGGGGAGCCGCTGGCGCAGGACACAGCCAACCGCAGCAGCTCACGCTTGTACAGCTGCTTGAAGGCGGCCACCACGCCCTGCTCCAGCGGTGCAGGTATGTGTGCCCGGCTGCTGCCTTTGGACAGGAACAGCACGCGCACAGCGCCATCCGGGGTCTGCAGCTCCTCCGGGGGACCGAGAGGCTCCGGCCTGCACCGCATGGGGGTCTCCTCGCTCTCCTCCAGGGCGGGCATACTGGAGACGGGGTTTGGGGACGGCGGGTGGGCCACCAGCAGCACGGCCTTCTGCTGCAGGCAGCTTCGGCGCAGATAGCGCTTGACGCCCGGGACAAATTCCTCAAAGAACCAGCCCCGCAGCAGAGGCCGGCTGAGCCAGGCGTCGGGGCTGTAGCGGTAGGAGGCTGGGAACTTGTCCTGGTTGTGGTGGCGCAGGCTGGGCGGGTCCGGCAGCCGCCCGATGACCAGCGGCTTCAGCTTGTGGCTACCGGTCAGGTTGGCGGCCAGCAGCACCGTCACGCGGTCACCCCGCCAGCGTCGGCCGCAGCCCCCAGTCCCGGGGTCCCCTGCGCCCGGGGGCGCAGCCTGCTCCGGAAGCAGCTTCCAGTAGAGGCCGGTGACGTTGGCGTTGTAGATCTGCTCGTCGCCGTAGCCGCCCTCCGCGGGGGGCGGCTGGGCCGGGGCGCGGTCGGGCAGCGGGCAGGCGCCGGGAGGCAGCGCGGGCTCCTCCTTGACCGGGGGTCCAGGCGCGGGGCCCGGAGCTGGGGGCCCGGCCTCGCCGTAGAAGCGCTGGCTGGAGATGCCGTGGCGCTTCTGCCAGCGCCAGAACCAGCCGTGGCTGGCCTTGAAGGTGCACTCAGGCCCGTAGATCTGGCGCGCGAAGGCCTCGGCCTGCGCCTGGATGAGCGGCCCCGACAGCGGCACGCCGTGCTGGCGCAGCGCCAGGAACCAGGCGTACACGGCGCGGTCGATCTCCTCCTCGTTGGCCAGCCGCATCTTCTTGCGCTGTGTGCCCACCTCGCCGCCCAGCTGCTCCAGGAACCAGCGCAGCTTGGGCTCGTCCTTGAGCCAGCCGCGCAGCGTCCCGCCGGGCACGCCGAAGTCGCGGCACACGCTGGCCTGCCGCTCGCCGCCCTTGACGCGCTCGATGGCCTGCAGCTTGTCCTTGATGGAGTAGGCCTTGCGGAAGGCCATCTTCACGGCCATGCGGGGCCGCGAACCGGGCGCAGGGGGCGGCGGCCGCGCGGCGGAGGCGGGAGCCGGGGCGGGCGCGGGGAGCCCGAGCGGGGGCCGGCGGCTGCGGCGCGGGACCGGGCAGGCCGGAGGGCCCGCAGGATACATGGCGGCTGCGGCAGCGGCGGCGGGGACCCGGGCCGCGAATCGCTGGAGCTACACGCCCAGCCGCTCGGGGCGGGGCGCTCGGGGGCGGGGCCGCGCGGGTCCCTCCCCTTTGTCCCGCAGCTCGGCGGGCGCACGCGCGCTGACCCTGTCGGGGGGGGGGGGGGCCGTCTCGGCCCCGCGCCTGCGCGCTGGCTGCCTCGTGCGTCACTCGGCGCCTAGCGGCCGCTGGCCCCGCCCCGCTGCCGACACCACTGGCCGCGAGGCGCAGGGGGTCGCGCGCGCTGCCGTCCCGTTCCCGGCACTTGTGCAGACTCCTCCCGCAAAGAGCGGCTTCCGCGGTCGTCTCTGACGTACTTCTGCCTTTGAAGTGTCGGGGCGCGGCACGTCGAGGGCCCGGGCGGCCAGGCGGGGCGTGCGCAGGGGCCGCGTTCCCCCGGGCCCCCGGCCCACGGCTGTTGGTAGAGCCCAGTACTTCATTTCCCGTGCGCGGCCTAGTTGGCCCTCTCTTCCCTCGGGCGTCCGGCGTCCGCCCATCCCTCCTCCCTGGTCGCCGCGTCTTTGGCTGGCGTGTGAGTACCGCGGCCCCCGCCGGAAGAAGCCGAGGGCGCCAGATACGCCCGAGAGGCCGGGAGGGCGGGCAGCCGGGGCTGCGCCAGAAGCTCGCGCCGTTAGGGACTGAGGTGCAAGTGCGCCAGCGCCGGCTTAGGGGCCGTGGGCCAAGTGCGGCTCTTGGGGCGAGCGCAGAGGGGCGGGGCGACAGGCCTCGTGGCCCGCCTGGAGGGCGTCCGCGGGCCGGGGCCTCGGGGAACGCTGCTGGCTCAGTAGGCATCCTGCTCGTGGAAGTCCCTCGGCCAGGCTGCTGGGTCCTAGGGCCTGTGTCTGCTGCGGTCTTGGTGGGAGACGAAACATCTGCCCCGGTTGTTCCTCTGGCTTGCAGACGTTCGTCCACCACGTGTTTAGTAAGCACCTACTGCACGCTTCTGCTGAGTACGGACGGGATAGGCAGGGGCGCAACACTTTTGGAACTTAGATGCTTCTGAACACGGAAAGGAACGAGGCTGTATTGTGACTGGGTCAAAGTTTCTGTTTCCTGATTTGGATAGAATGGTCCGGAAGTCTCTGAATTGGGGTGCTAGGATGATGAGGGTGCTGTTGGTAAGAGGCTTGAAATGGAGGAAAGAAGGTAAAGGGGGGTGGAGTGGATTGGGGACCTGATGACACATCAGGATTGCTTTCCAGAATGAAGGACCGCCTGGCAGCGAGAGAACTGTGTAGCTAGATTTGGGGTCGTCCCTGCCTGACCTGTTGGGGTGCTCTTGAGTTGAGACTGCCTGTGGCTCACCTCCCAGGGAGGCAGGCCAGGCCCTCTCACCTGAGCAGCCTCCTGCAGCTCCGACCACCCCGTCCTCTGGAGCCCACGAGCCTTAAGCAGCTGCGTCAAAGGCAGTGGGTTACTTCTGGAGCCCCTGTGTATGCTCAGCCCTGTTCTGGGGGCCGGGGATGCAGCCAAGGTGCTGGACAGGGTGAAGGGCAGGTGTGAAAGGAACCCCCAAGTGTCCTCGGAGGAAGTGGACACTCACCTTCTCCTTCTCATCAAATTCGCTGGCGGGCGCATGCGCTGCCCAGCCAGGCTCCTAGATCTACCTCTTTGGGGCTTTCTGGGTGCCATGGCAATCCTGTGGATAGCAGCATCTCCGCTAGGCTGCTGCAGGGTTCACACGCAGTCAGTTCTGGAGAGAGAGCGCCCAGCTAGCAGAGCCCTCCGGTGTCTTCCGTCCCCTCTGGAGGACTGGGCCCTTGGCTTTGCTTCCTGGGAGCTGGGTGAGGCTGCAGGGTTCAGGGCAGGTGGGCACACATGCTTGATGATGAACAGAGTACCTGACTGCTGTGCACTGGCGTCAGCCTTCTGGGGGCCGAGGACAGGAAAGGCAGCACGGAGCATTTTGTGGGTCATCAACCTGTGCCAGTGTTACAAGGTGACGTGTCGTGCTGGAAGCTCGTGGCAGCAAGTTAAGCTAAGTGCTGGTGTAGGAGCCTGTCATGGGTCTCCAGCTGCCCCGCCTCACTGACAGCCACGGGTGCCATATGAGGTGCGGTGTGGGTGTTGTCAGGGGTTCCAGAAGGTCTCTGGAGTCACCCAGGAGGCATGGGGGCTGTGCCAGCAGGCAGGGTCAGCCAGAGCCCCGAGAGCAGGCTGGAAATGGTGCTGACCTGCAGTGGCATTTAAGCAAGGATGTGGATGGGTGGGACGGGCTCTGAGGTATGCAGGACAGGCTGGCGTTTCCCAGTAGGGCTGGAATATCCAGGGGTCAGACAGGAAAGTGGCTGAGTGGGAATGTGGGACTGTGGAGTTTTGCCCTTAAAAAGACCAAAAGCAGCCATGCAAAGTGGCCCATACCTGTAATCCCAGCACTTTGGGAGGCCAAGGCGGGTAGATCCCCTGAGGTCAGGAGTTCGAGACCAGCCTGGCAAATGTGGTGATGGTAGATGCCTGTAATCCCAGCTACTGGGGAGGCTGAGGAAGAAGAATCGCTTGAACTGGGGAGGCAGAGGTTGCAGTGAACTGAGATTGCACCACTGCACTCCAGCCTGGCAAACAAGCAAGACTCCCATCTCAAAAGAAAGAAAATGAAAAAACCAGAGGCCTCACTCAGCACAGGAGGCTGATCTGCCCTGCGCACTGTCCTGCTGGGCCATGGTTCTGCCTGTGGAGCTGCTTCCTCAGGCGCTCTAGCCTCACTTTCAGGGCTAGTTGTTGGACCCTTTGGGCACAGGAGATACAGAAAGTTCTGTCAGTCAGTGCCAGTCCACAAACTCAGGTCAGGCCAGTCAGGTGGGCAGGAGAGAGCTGCTGCTGGGAGGGGTCAGCGTGCAGGCTGAGCCTGGTGGCCGACCACATCCCCTGCCCTCTTCCTCACTTCTCCCTGGGAGCCTGTCTGTGTGTGAGACTGTGATGCGGTGGCTGGAGGGCAGGGCCTGGGAGCCAGCTCCTCCCAGAAACCTTCCCTGTGTGCCCAGGGGTGTGGAGATCTTCAGGCCATGCAGCGCCTTGGTAACCACAGCTCTCCAGGGATGTCCTCACCTTCCTTCAGGGTCCTGCCCTCCTGAACTGCAGTCTTCTGGGAAGGAACGTCTTTGCGGTGGCTGTTCTGGGACAGGGACTGGAGCTGTGAGGGTCATGCTGCTGCAGTGGGTCTTGCTGGGTGCTGCCTGCGCCACAGACCCTGTTAGACGGCTGGAGCGTTCCAGAGCCAGGACCCCACGGCACCCTCAAACTCTGGGCAGCCGACGGGGGCTCGGGTGTTTGGCAGGCTGTCTGCCCCTCAGTGGGGAGCCTTGGTGGTGAGCTCTGCACGCATCCCAGATCCTGGCCTGCTCCCAGGAGTGGAGTCAGGACACTTGGGCCATTTCCCCTGGAGCCTGGCTCTGCCGTTTCCAAGACTGCTTCTCTGGCAGCTGGCTGTGCCCCTGTGTTCTCTTTAGCAAGCCCTTCCCAAGCTTGGATAAACTGCAGGAGAGAAGGGGCTGGCCATTTGTAGGGATGCAGTAGAAAAAGTCATCGCGTCCTACTCCAGGCTCTCCTGCTGGAGAGGAGAGGCTTGGGTGTGCGTGTCGTCAGAGTGAGTGGAAGCTCAGACTTGCCCTGTTAGGAGAGATGTTGTGCTCCGGAACGTGGGAAGCGGGGAAATGAGCAAGTGGGTTTGGAGGTGTCGGGGGCTGTGCTGGCTGTCCTGGGAGGATGTCTGCCTGCCATCAGTGGCCTCCGAGTCTCCAGCATGGCTCACTGTGGTATCTCCTGAGCGCTTCCTCTCTGCAGGGAAGCCCACTCAAGACCCCTCTTACCAGTCCCATGGGGCAGCTGCTCCGTAGTGTCCTTTTCTCCAGCAGACCCCTGCAGGATGCCTAGTTCTTCTCTGTAGGGTGCCCCCTGCTGCAGTGTGGGATGCACAGAGGTGGGCAGGGCCCTGGGGCCAGAGCTCTGCTTGGTGAAGGAAGACATCCCAGCCAGGGCTCTTGGGTTGCTCAGCAGCAGGAGGTGGCCCCTCCTGCCCAGTCCCACCCAAGGCACGGGCTGTGGCTGGGTTTTCAGCTGTGCCCAGCTGTCCTTCCCAGAGCTTGCAGGGTATATGAAGTGGCTCTTGTGAGATTGGGGGCAGGTCACTGATCATCTGTGCACACTGTGGGAGAGTGAGTCTAGGAGGCCTTTGCATCCTTGAATTTTTTGTGGCTCGTGCTGGGGCCCTTGGGTGGCATCTGTACCTCGATTGTGGCTTCTGCTGAGAGAGAGGCCCCAGACCAGTCTGGGCCCTGGGCTGCTTTCCCTGGAGGTTCCTTGTCATCTTCTGGGCTTCCTTCAGCAGCCTGGACACGCGGCAGTGCAGGGGCAGCTCCGGGGAGGATTGTGGGTGTTAGCTTACCTAGTCTCAGGCCGCCTTGCTCAGGTGATGACAGGGTGGGTAGATTTGGGAGAGGGTGGCTCAGATAGTGGTCCCTGCTTGTCCCCCAGGGCCTGACTGGGCTCCAGCTAACATGAATCCCAAGAGCTCCCCTTTCAAAGGATGATGGAGCAACGCCGCCTCGAGCGTGTGGACTCAGCTGCCACCTGGGATTGTGGTGGTGGCGGGTCTGTCTGGCACTCAGCTTCCGTCTCCACCAATGTCACCTCCACGCCACGTTGCCAAGCAGCTTCTGAAAAGGCCTGGGCTGCTGCTGCTGTGTCTGACCCACTCAGTCTTTCTGGCTGCCTCTAACCTTGCTGCTTTTTCCTTCATGCTGTCCTAGGAGGCCAAAGCAAAGTAAGTACCCACCTATCCTGGTGTCCCACTCCCTTCATTTGACCAGGGAACACCCAGCCAACACTGCACCCACAGGAACTGCAGCACCACCTGTGCATGGCCCAGTCTGCCCGCAGGGGCTGGAGTTTCTTGTAAAGTAAAGGAATTGGGTTTTCTAGTTGGGGCAGCAGCAGGTGGGCACCCTGTGTGGCCCTGAGCAGGGTCCTGGCGTGGGCTGGCAGGTCAGCATGTGACATGCTGCTCCCTGCAGGGAAGTGGTGGCAGTGCCAGGTCTCAGTAGGAGCCTCAGAAGTGGCTGGCTTCCCCGCCCTGAGCGGCTGCTTCTGCCCAGATGCCCCAAGAATGTGTTCTGAGGCCACTTTAGCCAGTAAAGTCTGGTAGGGCATTGACACTGGGGGCCAGCTTAGTGTCACTGCTGATGGGAGCAGAGAGACTAGCAGGGGTCCCATGGGGGGCTTGATGGCCAGAGAGTTTGGAGGGCAGACAAGCCCTGCCCAGCTGGCCAGCCCTGCTGCCCCCTCACACCACCTTATGATGTCACAATGCTCTGCTTCCTGGGCTCTTGCTCCCACCCCACTCCAACCCCTGCCCATCAGCCTGGCGCTGGTAAGTGTTGCACCAGCCTACGGGAGGAGTGAGCGGGGGAGCCCAGGGAGCTTCCTCCTGGCCCCGGTTCCTCACTGGTCCCATTGGAGCTCACTGCTGGGACTGAGGGTTTCTGGCCACATGTCCAGAAAGAACTCCGTGTTCCACTCAGAGGCAGGGCTTCAGAGTGCAGAGTGTGGTCTCCCCTGAAGCGCTGCCTGCCTGGGTGGAGCCGAGACAGCTCAGCACCCCGCCGGGGCATCAGAATTGGCCTTGATTTTGTTGGGGAATGGTGGTAGGAGAGGGGCTAGACCCATAGTTAGTGGTGCACAGGGCCTGCTCTTCACCAAAGGTTGCCTCCCTCTGCACACCAGGCAGGTGGCTCCAGTCACAGCCACGTGCCCTGGAGCCACTGGGTCTGCCCTCAGACTCCATCAGACACACTGGTGGAGGCAGCAGAATAGCAGAGGTGTTGGTGAGAGGCAGCTGCACGGCTCCCTCTTGAAGGTGCTCCTCGGTGTTGGTTAGGCCCAGGCACTTTATGCTTTTGGGGAACAGAGGGCGTGGCTGGGGAGGAAGCTATGGCAGGCTGAGCACAGGCTGGGGCACTGACCTGCATCCTGAGGGCAGATTTGCCCCTGCTGGGCCTGTCCTTTCTGTAACACTACGCTGGACGCCTGGGAGCAGAGTGTGCCCCCCGCAGGGTCCTGCGTGGCTGCTGGAGCATACTTCAGACCCAGCAGCCCTTGGTCGTGCACAGGGGCAGCAGATGATGGAGGTCACCCAGAGCTTGAGGGAGCAGCATGGCCAGTGAGGAGGCTGAAGCTCCCAGGCCATGGTAGCAAGTATAGGTGGATCCCCATGACCTGCCTCCCGCCAAGATGGTCCCTCTTACATCACACAGTACTGGAACCTTGGAGGGGACCCTGGCGTCCCTGTGAAATCCCCGTGATACCCCTTTGGTTAGGATGACCCAGAGGTCTGGGCTCCAGTCGGGAGGCAGGGGCAGCTGATAGAGAGCCCAGAGTTGTCTCTGTGCTGGAGGCCATTGGCCCCTCCTTTTTAGAGACTGGTCACCAGCATCCTCCCTGGTGTCTCCCATTGATGTGAGCCTTCATGAGTGGGTGCTCCACCCTCTGCCCGGCCACCCTGTTTCTCCTGGGGAGGACAGTCAGGCCCATGGAGAGGCTGCCTCTTTTCGAAAACCTTCCGGTGTGCTCTGGGTGCGACAGTGGTATGGCCAGGACAGCCACAGAGGCCGTTGTGTACAGTGGGAACTCCAGTCACCATGGTGGGGTGGTGGCCAGGCGTGGCCTGTGAAAAAATGCAGGGCAATCCAGTTAGCCAGCTGAAGTTTATTTCAGATAGATAGTGAAACATTTTTTAGTACGTCGCAGATAGTTCACGGGCCGTACGTTCACTGAAAAGGTTCTGTACTGTTCACATCCAAGTTGAACTCACTGGGCAAATCCTGCTTCTGCTTTATTTGGCAGCTTGGGCGTTCTGCAAGAAAAGGGTTCCATGGCCAGGGTGGCTTGGTATGGTGTCTTCCGAACACTTGTGGAGGGCCGGGGCCATGGCAGATCAGTAAAGACAAGTTCCTCAGTTAAGACACGCACACACACACACACAGACACACACACGTGCACACGCACACAGACACACACAGACGCGCGCACAGACACGGACACACACGCACATACACCCAGACACAGACACACAAGCACACAGACACAGAGACACACACTTATATACAGATACACGTATGCTGTTTTTTCTTTTTTGAGACGGAGTGTTGCTCTTTCGCCAGGCTGGAGTGCAGTGGTGCGATCTCCACTCACTGCAACCTCCACCTCCAGGTTCAAGCGATTCTCCTGCCTCAGCCTCCTTAGTAGCTGGGGCTACAGGCACACGCCACCACACCCAGCTACTTATTTTTTGTATTTTTGAGACGGGGTTTCACCGTGTTGGCCAGGATAGTTTCAAACTCCTGACCTCGTGATCTGCCTGCCTTGGCCTCCCGAAGTGCTGGGATTACAGGTGTGAGCCACCGCGACCGGCCTGTTTTTTCTTTACCACAGAATGTCCCCCACATGGGCCTGACTTTTAAGTCCTTAAATGTCATCACGTGGAAGCCCCAGTAGGGAGCATCCTCAGCCCCTGCCCCGGGAGGGCAGGCATGGGAGGGTGGGCACGGGGCCAAGGCTGCCCGCTGTGTTGCAAATCTGCCCTCTGCTTGCTTTTTATCGTTGTGTCTGGAAGATGAGGAGCGGGAAGGCCTCCTGTGCCCTGGAGACGGTGTGGGAGGACAAGCACAAGTATGAGGAGGCCGAGCGGCGCTTCTATGAGCACGAGGCCACTCGGGCGGCCGCCTCCACCCAGCAGCTGCCGGCCGAGGGGCAGGCCGTGAATGGGCCCAGCCAGGACAACCCTGAGGACGTTGATGAGGCCGAGGCCCCTGACAGCAGCAGCAGGAGTGATCCCAGGAAGAGCCAGGACAGCAGGAAGCCACTGCAGAAAAAAAGGAAGCGCTCTCCCAAGAGTGGGCTTGGCCCTGCGGACCTGGCCCTCATGGGCCTCTCGGCTGACCACGTGTGGCTTGACAAGTCACTTTTTGACCAGGCAGAGAGCTCCTACCGCCAGAGGCTGGCAGATGTGGCTGCCCAGGCAGCCTGGCCTCCTGCCTTGGCCCCTTGGGGTCCCTGCACCCATGGAAGCCAGGTGGCCTGCCACCATGTGACCTGGGGGATCTGGGTCAACAAGTCCGCCTTCGACCAGGCTGAGTGGGCATTCGTGGAATGGTCTCAGGCCCTGTTGCTGGCCCCGGAGGGCAGCCACAGGGAAGAGACTCCTGACACAGGCCAGGAGGTGGCTGTCCCCGACCTGGCCCACCAGCCCAGCCCACCAGTCAATGGCCAGCCCCCACTGGGCAGCCTGCAGGCACTGGTTCGGGAGGTGTGGCTGGAGAAGCCCCGGTATGATGCGGCCGAGAGGGGCTTCTATGAGGCCCTGTTTGATGGCCATCCCCCTGGGAAAGTGCGCCTGCAGGAGCGAGCCGGCCAGGCTGAGGGTCCCCGGCGGGGCCGCCGAGACCGGCGGGGCCGCAGTGCCTTTGGGAACAAGAGAGCCGTGCCACGACAGGCCGATGGGGAGGCCCCCTCTGCCTTGCCCTACTGTTACTTCCTGCAGAAGGATGCAGAGGCCCCTTGGCTCAGCAAGCCCGCCTATGACAGCGCTGAGTGCCGCCACCATGCCGCCGAGGCCCTGCGCATGGCCTGGCATCTTGAAGCTGCCTCCCTGTCTCGCCGACCCAGTCCTCGGTCTGGCCCATCCATGTCCAGCCTGAGACCCAAGTAGGAGAAATGTGTTGGGTGGGCACACAGCCTGGGCTGTGGGCACAGGGACAGCCGTCCCAGGTTGGGGCTCCTCCAGCTCCTTCCCATGCCCACCTAGGGTGGGGGGTCCCCAAGACCTGTGGGCCCAGCTGAGTTGAGTGCAGGAGCAGGCTGAGCCAGGGTTATGCTGTGCTTGGGGGTCATAAAGTTCTGGGCTGCTGGGTGGGGGTAGGGTTTGGGTCGGCACAGGACAGACTCTCTGCCTCACTCAGGGTCCCTTTCCTCTTTGGCTGGGAAACCCCCTAGTCCTCTGGCTGACACAATGCCAAGACTGAGATGAGGTGACTCGTGGGTGGGACGAATTGAAGCTGGTTTCTGGCCCCAGCACTCCCCTGGGATGAGATATAGGACCCAGTGTGTCCCTGCCTGCCCGTCCTGTGCACCCCAGCTTCCCTTGTCATCTGTAACCACCTCCGAGGGACGGGGGCAGCGTTTCAGCTGCATGGGCGCATGACCAGTCAGGCGTCCTCCCTCTGGGTGCTGGGGGCTTGCTCCAGGGTTGTAGGTGCAGCCCCAGCAGTGGTCTCTGGAGCCAGCAGGTGGGTGGGCAGTTAGGCGTGAAAGGGAATGCAGAGGGCATGGAAGTGGCAGGGCTGGCCTGCTGAAGAGGGCGACTGGTGGTGGGGTGGGCTGGGTCAGGGAAGGACTTGGAAGGTCCTACCTGAGTGTCCCAAGCAGCTGCCTGGGCCCCAGAGGAGGTGGTGCCAACCTTGGACCCTCAGGGGTCTGGATTTAATGGTTGACAAGATCAGACCTGGGGGTGGCACCCCACAGGGGAATGCCACCTCCTGCCCCTCCACCTGCCCTGGTGTTCACAGTGGCCTGATCCCTCTTCACCAGGAGCATCCTGGGTCAGGGATGTGGAGCAGACTTGCAGACTGCAGCCCTTGGTTGCTGAGAGGACACTTGGAAAGGTCCAGCAATGGCCCAGAGTCCTCCACACGGAGACTGGTGGAAGAGCGGGATGGGGACCCTTCTGTTGCACTTGGTTGGACAGTAGGAGGGCCTTGGCTAGTCCAAGGTTGGGGCAGCAAACTCCATAAAGAACCAGAAGGTCTGGGTTCCAGCCACACAGGCGTCTGCCCAGCTCTTCTGCTGCCAGGCAGTGGGAGCAGCACGAGGTGGGGCTGTGTGCCAGGAAAAACCCATAGGCAGGATTTGCCATAGTCCCTGGTCTAGGGCAGCAGTTCTCAACCTTCTTGGTCTCACGACCCCAAAGAGCTTTCATTTTATCTACTGATTTTTACCACGTTCACAATTAAAACTGAGAAGTGGTCCTGGCACGGTGACTCATGTCCATAACCCCAGCACTTTGGGGGCCAAGGTGGGTGGATCATCTGAGGTCAGTAGTTCAAGACCAGCCAACATGGTGAAAGCCCATCTCTACTAGAAATAAAAAAAAATGAGCCTGGTGCAATGTTGGTGCCTGTAGTCCCAGCTACTTGGAAGGTTGAGGCAGGAGAATTGCTAAACCCAGGAGGCGGAGGCTGTAGTGAGCCAAGGTCACGCCCCTGACTCCAGCCTGGGTGACAGAGTGAGACTTTAAATAAAAAAAACTGAGAAATGCTAAGTGTACTTATTTGTTGAAGAAGGAACTTGTTACATATTAGTAACATTCATGTTTTTTTATGAGAAATAATTTTCCTATAACCAAAAAGTTCAGTGAGCAGATCGCGTGTCTGGCTTAGTGGGAGGCAGCTGGGCCTTGTTCCTGCCTCCACACTCCCTGTCTGACTTACACCCAGCTTCCTGTGGCTGAAAGGAAGGGCCTTGTGATCCCCAGAGGTGTTTGGACCATACCTTGAGAAGCCCTGGTCTGGAAGACCAGGACTGGGATGCCATGTGGGGTGAGGGCTATGGGCTTGGGGTCACTGTGTGGGGGGGATCCACTGGTGTTCTCCAGGGCCTGGAGTCTGTGTCACCGGGACCAGCGGTGTGTGAGTCAGCAGGGCCAGGATGGCGCAGAGCTGGCATCTGCAACTGGGGTGTCAGCCCCACCACACCCTGGTGCTTCTGGGCTACTCTGAGGGTCTCTGTAAGGAAGGGTGAGGCCAGGGCTGTCTCAGCCCCTCTTCCCCACCACGCTGACTTTACCTCTCTTTCCCCTCCCAGGAGAAAAATGGCTACAAACTTCCTAGTACATGAGAAGATCTGGTTTGACAAGTTCAAATATGATGATGCAGAAAGGAGGTTCTACGAGCAGATGAACGGGCCTGTGGCTGGTGTTTCCCGCCAGGTGAGGGCTGGCGGCTGTGCTGCCCGACAGGAGTGGCTGGGGCACACCAGGAGGGTTCAGCCAGGCCAGGAGGAGCGCCTCTGGTGGCATCAGGAGGACAGAGGCACTGTGGCCCAGTGGCTCTGCTGTGGGTGCTGGGAGTGGGGTCTTGGGGCAGGCAGCCTTGGCCGGCCCCCTGGGCTGGGTCTGCTCAGGGCCCTCCTGCCGGCACCTATGCAGTGTATGAGGCCAGGCCTGGCACTGGTTGGCTGCAGACATGGGCTCCTGGGCTTGTTGTCATGGTCTCAGGCACCTGCTGCTTTTCTGGCCTGCTGAGCTTGTTCTGTGCAGTACTTGCTTGCTTGCTCTCTCTGAGGGTTCATGGGTTTTTGTGTTTTTTTAATTAAAAATTTTTTTTAATAAAAAAAAAAGACTGGTTCTTTCTGCACTGTCTGCAGGAGAATGGCGCCAGCGTGATCCTCCGTGACATTGCCAGAGCCAGAGAGAACATCCAGAAATCCCTGGCCGGAGTGAGTACCCGCGGCCCACGGACCCGCGGGCTCCTGCCCGGCCAAGTAGCATGTCTGATTTTCCTGATGCCACTGGTGGTTTTGGCTTCACAGCAGAGTCAGGGCGGAGTGTGCAGCGCTGTGCTCTTGGGGACGTGTGGCTCTGTGGCCTCCAAGCCCAGACTGCCATGGACGGTGTTCTTACTCTCATGTCCTTCCCACGCTTCCTTCTCATCTGCCTCCTGGCGGTCACACTGGCCACTCCTGCAGGGCTGGCTGGGGGCTGAGTGGTGCCGTTCTCAGGGCGGCTGTGGGTACTGCTGTGGGCTTGTGCCTCCCTGCTCGCCTCCCGTGGCAGGACTGTCTGCCGGGCCTTCCTGCATTCGCTCTTAGGTCTTGCTCCACCACGGACAGAGGAGTGGTGGTTCCACAGGCGAGAGGAATTCAGAGCCTAGAGTTGGCACCATGTTGAGTTGGAGACCCAGAGAGGAGGCCTGTTTGGCCTCCAGGCCCCGGGCTGAGATCAGGAGTCAGGGGCCATGGCTGCAGCCTGACTGGGGCTGGCTGGGGAAGGAGTGTCCTCCAGGAGGTGGCAGTCCTACTGCTCCCAAGGAGTTGGGACTGCATTCTCCCCGGGACAGGGTGCCTTCCTGGCCCCGAGAATGGGGTCTATGTTTCCTGTGGCTGCTACCATGGCATCCCACTTTCACAATGGAAACAGCACATAGGTATCCTCCTCTGAAATGTGTCTCACGAGGCTAACCAGTGTCAGCAGGGCTGCTGTCCTTCTGAAGGCTCCAGCAGTCTGTTCCTTTGCCTCCCCCAGATTCTGTCAGTGCCCATGTCTGCTTGGTGGTTGGTTCAAGGTGCTCAGCTGGCAGCCTCGTCAGCTCCGCCTCTACATGCGTCTCACACCTCTCCCCACTCCTGCCTCACTCTGTCACTTACACGGTGCTTGTGCTTGCTTTGGGCCCGCCTGGATCCCAGGTCCAGGGTATTCCCCACCTTAAAATCCTGAATTTAATCCTGTTTGCCGATTCTTCTTTTTGCCATGTGAGGTAGTGGATTCCCATGCTCTGGGGGTTGGAGATTACCATTGCCTCATTCATATTGTCCACTGCTCCCCACCAACATCCGCAGAAGCCTGGGCACCCCAGTTCCCCACAAAGTCCACAGTCCCATCCAATCAGGCATGGAGGATTGCATGGTCCATTCCTTTCAGTCTGTGGACTGGTGAAACTGGAAAACAAGGTGTCTGCTCCCAAAATATGATTTTGGGACAGACATTTCTCTTCAAAATGGCAAAAAGAAGGAAAGAGGATGTCATTAGTTTGGGCAGTTTCACCATCCAGCCTTGCATGAGGTTTGAAGGCCTGGGAGTGTTCCTGTGTGGCTCATGGTCCCACCCTCTGTCATTTTTAACATCCCCCTTCCTACCAACAGCATGTTCCTGGCAGTTAGGGTTAGGCTGTTGTAGAAGGTGATGTGTTTGCTCTGCCCTGCTCCTCACCTCCTTCTGAGTCTTCACTGAGGGTCTTAGCATTAGAATTCTGGCGACAGTCTGCTCAAGGCAGACTAGAGTTTTTCTTTCGGCGGGGGGCAGGGGTGGACGGAGTCTTGCTCTGTCACCCAGGCTGGAGTGCAGTGACATGATCTTGGCTTGCTGCCACCTCCGCCTCTGGGGTTCCAGTGATTCTCAACTGCAGCCTTCCAAGTAGCTGGGACTACAGGCGCGCCCTGCCACGCCCGGCTCATTTTTTTTTGTATTTTTAGTAGAGACCGGCTTTCTCAGTGTTTGCCAGGCTGGTCTTAAAATCCTGACCTCAAGTGATGCCCATGCCTAGGTGTCCTGAAGTGCTGGGATTACAGGCATAAGCCACCGCGCCCGGCCCAGGCTAGGATTTTTCTCTTACGCTCCTCAGAGTTCTTCCAGCCTCACCACTGCCCAACTCCAAAGCCATCTCCACATTTCTAGATATTCCGACAGCACCCCACTTCCTCCAAGATCTGTGTTGCTTTCCACTCAACGTTGCTATAGCATTGCCACACTTCAATGGCTCAAAACAGCGCAGGTTCCTCATCTTGCAGTTCTGGTGGTCAGAAGTCTGAGAGTATCTTATGGGCCAAAATCACCGTGTCGGCAAGGCTGTGGTCCTTCTGGTGTCTCTTGGGGGAGAATCAGCTTCCTCGTCTCTTCTGGCTGCTGGAAGCTGCCCACAGCCCTTGGCACAAAGCTCCTAGGCAGCTGTCTCATCACTCAGCCTGCCTCTCCCTCCCTCCCTTCTTCCTCCTGCCTCTGTGGGCCCACCTGGGTTATCCAGCATCCTCTCCATGTTCAGGTTGGCTTCATCACAGCTGCAGAATCCCTTTTGCCCTGGGGACTATATTTACAGGCCCTGGGGACTTGTGTGTGGATGTCTTTGTGGGGGCCGTTATTCTGTCTGCCACAGCCACAGCCAGCTGGGGGTGTGCTGGCTCCCAGGCCATAATCTGGGCATCCCTGGGTAGGTGGCCCCAGGGAGGGCTGCCGCTCCTGTCTGCCAGGCGGGTGCCCCTTTGTGCCTTGCGTTCTGCCCAGATCCCAACCCAGGAGCACCCCTGGCTTGCCCAGGCATCTGACCAAGTCCAGGCTAGGCAGACACGGGATTCAGGTAGCACAGATTTTTGCACCGAAGTCGGGCATACTGCGCTCCAGTACCCAGAAGCAGGATGCAGGGGCTTGGCCCTGGCTGTGTGGGGTCACCCCTGAGGTCATCTCTGGGACAGGCTGGTGGGAATGCTGTTAAGACCTAAGAGCTGGTTTGTTGCTATAACCAAGTTCTATAGACGGGGCAACTTAAACCACCCGTATTTTTTCATAGCTCTGGAGGCTGGAAATCCATGATCAAGGTGGCAGCAGGGCTGCATGTGGACGGTCTTCTCTGTCCTCACATGGGCATCCCTCAGTGTGTGTGTCCCAGTGTCTTCCTGTTGGACACCAGTCAGATTGGATTGCCGCCGGCCCTTCAGTGATGATTACCTCTGTATAAAGGCCCGGTCTCCAAATAAGGTCACATTTGTGGGATAAAACTCCAACATGTGGATTTGGAAGGACATCATTCAGCCCATGGCAGGGGCTCAGCCTTGACTTGGATTTGGGGTGGTAGCACTCAGCAGACACTGGGATTTCAGAACTGCAAGGTTTCTGAAAATGAGGTGCTGGCACAGGGTTGGAGGCACGGGTCTGGCTTTGAAGCATTTGCCTTTGGCATACCCCGAGTCCCTGAGGACCTGCTGTAATGGCACTGGGTGACCTGGGCCTGCCCCACTGAAGCTGTGCTTGAGGTCCCTGGATGCGTGGCATCCCCAGTCCCCTCCAGAGTCGGCATCAAGGGAGGGGCACCTGCTTTGGTCTGAGTGCTGTGGGCTCTGGCCTTAGTTGCCCGCAGAGCCACCCCAGGTGGTGGTGAAATGCCCCCCACTGCTCACGATGCATCCTGGGGCCAGTGCTGACCTAGTGCCTCTTCCAGAGAGGACCTTTCCCGTGTTCTTGGGCCTGCTGTGTGGGGTGCATGAGGCCTCAGGTGCCATGGCCCTGCCACTCACAGATTCTGGCTTCCATGGGACCCAGCCCCACTCCCACAGGAGGTCTGCTGTGATTCTCCATGCCCCATGCCCCCACACCCCACAGCCTGGGCCTCCTGTGCCCCAGCTTCTGCCCCAGAGGTTGTCAGAGTTTCTGCCGGTGTCTCCCGCACCTGCACTACCATTCACTCAAGGTGGCTGGCAGAATAGGAAGGGAAATACAGGGAAGTTAAGATCATAGTCTTAAACTTTTTGGTAAGCGGCAAAGTTTGAGCAAGACTGGCCAAAGGCAGCCAGTTCTCCATGTTAGAACTTTAATCATAAGGTAAAGATTAAGATAATAAAATCTCCGTCAGTTTACCTCACATTCCTTTGTCCCTACTCTCATTTGTCTACTCACATAAAACGTGTGCTAGATGGCCCTCTCAGCACACATAAACCCACTCTTAACCATATTAATTATTCACAAGTGTGTTGACTTAGATTCTCTGTTACTGAATCTATACTGAATAAACGTGAGGGGGAACAGGGAGACGTGTTCAGTTAGCTGCAGTCGCTCTCGGAAAGCAGCTGACAGGCATCCCTAGTCCACTCCGATCACTGTCCTAGGCATGTGAGTGTACCCATTCGTCCGTTGCTGAGTGAGGTCTGCAGGACGGACCTCCACAGGTGGTGATCAGTGGCTTGCACGTGCCCTGCCAGCCTGGCCTTACTTACTCCTGGACTTGCTGCCAGGTGGGCCTCCTGGGCCACAGTGTTGGCTTGGCCTTGCCCGTGGTCTGTGGGGCTCAGCTCCCACACGCTTCAGATACATAAACATGCAGTCCCCATAGCATGTTCCCAAGGACTGGCAGGAGGTCCCCAGGGACGGGGCTTCACGTTGGGCAAAGGCTTGAGTGTATCTGCACCTGCTACAAGGAGCGGATTTGTCTGCCCAGCTGCTGTGGCTCCTCCCCACAGAGAGGGAGCCCTGGGGAGCTGTGGAGATGGAGTCAGCTGAGAGCTCCATGAGGCCAGGCGCACCCTGTCCTAAGAGCCATTCTGTTGGCGGGTGGGCTGGCTGAATGGACGGTGCATGCAGGTGGATGCCCAAGGACTGGCTCATGTCAAGGGCCAGGAGGCTGGGAGCCTGTCTGGGCCACGGGGCGTCAATCAGGCTGAGCTGTGGCAGAGTATGAGGTGGGCTTTGGGGCCCTGGGTCATCTAGAAACTGGTTTGCTGAATGAGATGGCAGGTGTGTGTCCCAGGGAGGCGAGGCTGTGGGTGGCTGCTCCCCACACAGGCGGGCTCCTTCCTCTGTCCCCACTGGGCCCTCAGCTGCTCCCCCTCCCATTACCAGTGCTGCCTGGTCCCCTGAGGCCTGTCCCAGCTGTCCCCAGGACTGTGAGCCTATGACCACCTCCCACTCAGCCTCTGCGGCTGGCTGCTCAGTGGGGTCCTACCAGGCAGCAGCAGCCATGGCCAGCTCCCCATGGCCTCTGTTTGGGGAACCCAGGGCTTCCTGGCTAAGAATTTTATTGTGGTCTATGGCTGCTGCCATCTCTGAGGTCACCACCCATAAGTTTGAGCTGGGTGTTTGCAGGGGGCACCTGTTCTCCCTAGCTGGAGTTTTCCTTGTGTGAGTTCCCACAGTTCCTGAGCATGGCAGGGGGACCCAATGGTGCTTACCAGAGGCTCTGAGGGGACCCTTAGGAGCTGTGAATAAGGGACTCCAGGAGCAGGCTGGGGCACTGAGCCCTCCCTCTTCCTGCCTTGCAGAGCTCAGGCCCCGGGGCCTCCAGCAGCCCCAGCGGAGACCACAGCGAGCTCGTAGTCCGGATTGCCAGTCTGGAAGTGGAGAACCAGAGCCTGCGTGGCGGTGAGGCCTGGGCCAGCGGGTAGGGGCTGCCCCTGGCCTCTGCCATCTAACCACGTCCCCCTCGCCCCCGCAGTGGTGCAGGAGCTGCAGCAGGCTGTCTCCAAGCTGGAGGCCCGGCTGAATGTGCTAGAGAAGAGCTCACCTGGCCACCGGGCCACAGCCCCGCAGACCCAGGTGCGTGCCCTCCCCAAACCTGATGCTGCAAGGGGACCACATGGCCCTGCTGGCTTACCAATCTCCCTGTGCGCTAGCCCCAGCAACAGTGATGAGCTGGCAGCGAGGATACTGTCGTCCTCAAGTCCCCAGGAAGGTTTACAGCTAATTCCCTGGGCAGGTGGAGGCAGCTCTTGTCTTTCCCTGGGCCCTGTGTGTTGGGAACCCCAGCTCGGGTGCACAGGGCCTGCCTTTCCTCGGGTGGAGGGCCAGGGGGCAGCCAGGCAGCTCTGGGCCCTGGCTGGGGCATCTCAGCCTTGCCTCTTGTCCCATCCCCTGTGGCAGCATGTGTCTCCCATGCGCCAAGTGGAGCCCCCAACCAAGAAGCCAGCCACACCAGCAGAGGATGACGAGGACGATGACATTGACCTGTTTGGCAGCGACAATGAGGAGGAGGACAAGGAGGCAGCCCAGCTGCGGGAGGAGCGGCTGCGGCAGTACGCGGAGAAGAAGGCCAAGAAGCCCGTGCTGGTGGCCAAGTCCTCCATCCTGCTGGACGTCAAGCCTGTGAGTGGGAGGGGCAGGGCCCTGGCACCTGCCCAGCTGGCTCAGCTTGTGATCCTCCCCTGCCCTTCTGGGTTCTCGGGAGACTTTAAAGCCAAGTTTAGAAGTCTTGGGATAAACACAAACTTGGAGACATGCAGGTGTGAATTGAATGGTTTTCTGAGGGCCCTTTAAGGAAACAATTGTGCACACACGGTGGGAGGAGCACGCAGGTATTCTAGGGGCGGCTGACCCTAGCTTTTCTTCTCCTTTCCCCACAGTGGGATGATGAGACGGATATGGCCCAGCTGGAGTCCTGTGTGCGCTCCATCCAGCTGGACGGGCTGGTCTGGGGGGCCTCCAAGCTGGTGCCTGTGGGCTACGGTATCCGGAAGCTGCAGATTCAGTGTGTGGTGGAGGACGACAAGGTGGGGACGGACTTGCTGGAGGAGGAGATCACCAAGTTTGAGGAGCACGTGAGTGGGCTGGCTAGGAAGGGGGAAGGGATGTGAGGAGGCTGGGAGCCCCAGCCCCGACCTGTGCTGCACCCCACAGCAGTAGGGAGCAAGTCCCAGAGTGAACCCTGCCTCAGAGGAGGCTCCTGGCACCAAGCGGGCTATAGGGAAGCAGTCCTGACCATGGCCCTCCGCCTCTCCCCAGGTGCAGAGTGTCGACATTGCAGCTTTCAACAAGATCTGAAGCCCGAGTGTGTGTGTGTGCGTGAGGCCCTGCCATGATTAAAAACTGAGACCGGCCCTCTGGCTCCCGTCCTGGTCATTTCCTGCTCATACCTGGCCTGTCTCCTTCCCCGTCTCAACCCCATCTCTGCCCTGCCACCTCCACACGGTCCTCTCAGCTGCCGCCACCCTCCACAGCCGTTGACCTTGCCCCGGCAGACCTCTGCCTGTCCCTCTGTCTCCTGGCCACTCCCTCCCAAAGCTCTGGCCCTTCCTTCTTTCCATGGCAGGCAAGTCCAGTTCAGGGGGTTTAAAAAGCAAGAAAAAAAAAAAAAAGAAAAAAGCAAGAAACAGAATCTGTTAGCTTATTATCTGGAGAGGCCATCACCCCCCACCCACCACCTCCTGTCAGCACTGT